>NW_027395283.1:2270000-2585416 GCF_027580225.2 Misgurnus anguillicaudatus
TGAGCCTTTTTCTAGAGGGTCCGTCTTCCCAGTTAATGTTAAAATCCCCCATAATAATAATTTCTTTATCAAGGTTGCTTTCATACAAATCTCTACTGATGATTAAAGTAGATTTGTTTAAAATATAAGACTTTTGTATATGTACAGAGCAGTGGGCCTCCAGGAATAATTTTGAGAACCACTGATCTAGGGGACAGTTAACGTAACACCCGTTGTTCTAAGATATGTAATTATCCTAATAGACCCTTATAAGAATCTGAAAGCAGATGTTATGTGCAAAATAACATGTAGGTCAGACAAATATTTATGTGTCGTATACATATGCTATAGTCATCGTTATTTGTTCTTAGGTTATAGCGCCACCTAGTGGACAATCTCTGCAATTTTTTGCATGTGACCTTAGCCTGGGTCTATACATATGTGTACCAAGTTTTGTGTTGATATCTCATTCCTATCATAAATGATAGCCATTTAAGTATTTGTGGCCCCGCCTCTTCGTATTTTTGACCGTGGTGTTGCGACACGAGTGCAAAGTTTAACTTTTTTTGATAATTATTGATATTCAGTGTCTAAGGAATATTCCAGCACTGGATTGGTTCAGATCGGTCAAAAAACCTAGGACTAGTTCGCAAAAGTAGGTTTAAAAGAAAATGATGAATATCTAACTAACAAACGATTCGACTGAGACAAGTGCTTCTTGAGGAATAGTTGTTCACAGTAAGGACCTCTATTAAATGATATGAGGATCTTGCTGATATCTGAAACACTGCATAATACACAATCACTTAAACACTGAAAAACGTGATAGCGCCCCCCCCCCCGAGGCCGATTTTTTTCTTACTCTGCAGAGACCTTCATGGCCAAGAGACAAACATGCCCACCACGTTTCGTTTGGATTGGCCTCCATTAACCCTGTCTAATAGCTGCTTTTTCTTGATTGGCCGATGGCGGCCATGTTTTTTGATCTATGCGAAATTCCTTTAAGACATTGATAAAACCCTAGACCAAGAGCACCCGTGCCAAATTTCAAGTTGATCGGCCTCATATTTCTGTAGTTTCAGCCCTTCAAAATTGAGGTTGTGTTATAGCGCCAACTAGTGGTCAAGCTGCAATTTTTTGCACGTGACCCCAGAATAGGGCCCTGTATATGTGTACCAAATTTTTTGTCTCTACCTCTTCCCAATCCCAAGTAATAGCCATTAAAGTCCAAGAGGCTCCGCCCATTGGGGGCGTTTGGGCGTGGCTTGACGACGGCGAGTCGAAAGTTCACATTTTTTTTGATAACTTTTGATATTCACAATCCAAGGAATATTACGGCACTGGAACGGTTCCGATTGGACGAAAAACCTAGGACTAGTTCGTTTTTATTTTTCTCGAAAAAGCCGATATATACGTTTTGTTCGTCTTGACGCAAGGATTCCAGTGATATAAGACACTTGATATTTGGATAAGATTTGTGGGAGTTATGAGCATCAACGCGATTGTTATTGCTATCTGCTATAGGCGTATTCTCTGGGTTGGAAAATTAAAGTTTACATAATTATTCAGTATTCTGTCAGTCTTTTTATTCTTTCTAGGAAAGTTAAAGGACCTGTTATTGCATAGAGATCATTTTGACCAGATGCGATATGTTAGCACAATAGAAATGAACTGTAAGAGCTTTTAGAGAGGGATAAAGACTGCCGAGAGGAACACCACTATGAGTATATGTTGCATACTTGACAAGTTTGTCACAAAGGAAGAATGTCATTGTAGGTATCTATACAGATGAAAATAAAGGCTTTAAACTTCAACTGCACTTTTAATTTGCATATTCAAGAGAGAATAATTTAAAATATTTTTTAGTTCCTTTAAAAATTTGGTTTATTTTACGGGAGAAAAGGAAACTGTAGAATTCATAATCTTAAAACAGAAGTTATATGATAAAAATAGAAAATAACAACCTTACCAGGGATGATTTGAAAGACCAGGGTTTTGCTATTGTATTTTTATATAGCCATGTATTTGTAGTAAACAAATGGCAATCAAACAGCTTTACTGCATGTTTATTTTTCATAAGGGAGTATAAACTTGATTATGATTTAGGTCATATATATAAACCTCCTGACTATAATGTTGGTGCGGCAAATTTCGTATCGTAGGCTTTATGACTCATCTATGATTAACGGCTAGTTTTGTACGTTTTACATTTAAAGGCAGGGTATCTAATTTTGAGAAAATTTAACTTTAAACTACTAACACTGAAATCACGATCCCACCATCCAAAGTCACACCTCACTTGTTTTGCTAAATCAATTGTAAAGCAGTGTGGGTCTTCTCTCTCCAGTACAGCAGGAGGCGCTGCAGCTCTTTAGTCCGCAAATAAACTCACTAAAGAAAGAAAGAAAGAGCGCGCGTGTGATGTGTTTGTGTATACTCGGTGTTTTTCTCTCTTGCGTGTTTCATTGAGTGTAAACGAAGTATTGTCTCGGTGTATTTAAGTGTTAAGACGATGCGGGACACTACAGTGTGTGACAGTAAACAGAGCTTACAGGAGGATCAAACCTCCACAGAGTCTCTGGATTCTGTCTGTAACGCTGGAGAACAGCAGCAGATCCTGCAGACCAAACTGATGATGTGTTCAGTCAAACTCATCGACTGCACGAACCTCATGATGAAGATTAAAACTGAACCCACAGAAATCAAAACTGAACCCACAGAAATCAAAACTGAACCCACAGAAATGAAAACTGAACCCACAGAAATCAAAACTGAACCCACAGAAGAGGAAGATCGCACTGAGGAAGATGATGATTTTATTCCATCAGGTATGTCTCCTTATTGTCGTGTTTTTTTTTTACAGTTTTAACTGTCATGTGAGCACCTGTTTTGGGGTTTCAGTCACAAACTAACTTATCAAAAGACCCCCAAAAAATTTGGCTGTATTTAATAGGCTTATTGAGGAACATGCATGTTGGCTTAGTTCACACCAAAATAAAATTTTTATCATAAATCACTTACGTCTGTGTCGTCCTAAACCCCCAAGTGCTTCGATTCTCTTCAGAACACATTTTTTTAGATATTTTTGATGAAAACCGGGAGCCCAGCAAACACAGAACGTTCCCATATGGTATTTGGTTATTTATTTGGGAACCAAAACCTCCCTGCTAAAAATGATAGAAACCATTACAGAAATTCTATTGGATGTATTATTATTATTATTATTATTATTTTTAATTATTATTATTCTTTATTCTAGACACATAGGTCTATATCAAAAAGACATACAAACATACTTATTTACAAACAATACACACAAGAAAGGAGGAAAAAAGACATTTAAAAAAACATACAGGCTTTTACACCAGTGCTTCCAGAAACGGGAGTTATACCTTGTGTCACTCAATTTAATATTGTTTAACACAATTAATACTGTTTTTCGAATCCCTCAGTCGACACATGAAGCTATACCTCCATAACACAGCATTTAAGGTGAATTAGTTTAAATGGGATTTTAATTGGTTGTAATGGAAACTATAATGATCTCTACTGGTATGTGTTGGGTTATTGTATCATTTTTATGCCAACAAAAAAATGCTAATTTCAAGAAACGAATGAACATGTGAAATGAGAATAAAGAAAACCCAGCTAACATTTTTTGGTTTCCAAACGTTTTCCTAACGTTAGTTTTTGGTTCCCATAATGTTATTTTTTAAGGTTTGTTTTTTGTTAGCCAGGACTTTGGTTAGTTTAAAGGTATAGTGGAAGATTCGTGACTTGTGCCAGGGCTAGCATCGCTAATCATAGCTTACATCAACTTTTACTAGCAGTGATTTTAAATGGATTCTCCAAATAGCATGACAAAATGTACCTTTCCAGTAGAAACTCCGCGTGGGAAGCCCAACCTGTCCTTTTAGCTCACGCCAGCGTGTGAAATAGTCTCCCATAAACATTCTGGTCTTGTTTCTTTCTTTATAGTCCTTTCTCTTCTTTTCATACAATTCGTAGACACTTTTTCTCTTGCGACCCTCACACATTTTGAAAAAAAACACAGCGAGAACGCGAGCTTCAATGAATGGTTGAGCACAACACACATGCACGTGAAAGTGTGCATGTGCAGCAAGCGAACCTAGAGGCGAGCACGTACGACAGTTATACGTCAACATATAATCAGAATGATTGACATCTGGGATGACCAATAGTCTTGATGATCCACCCGGAAAACGAAAATCTTCCGCTATACCTTTAACGTTACAGTAACGTTAAAATAATGTTATTTTTAGGTTAGTTTAACATGAAACTAAACTAAAAATAACGTTTCCCTAACGCTATCCTAACGTTATCATAGGTCTACTGGTGTAGGTCTTTAAAAAAACTTTTATTTTTTTTAAATAAGTTTTATTACTTTTCCTGTGTTTTTTAGATACAATAGATACTAATAGCACAGTGCATAGGTTGCTCTGCTTTTCCTGATTTTATCGTGAATATAAATGCCTGTCTTGACGGTATATTTAATAATCACATTAAAGGCACTTTAACCGAATCTGTGTGACGTCACTTTTTGTTGACGGTTGAACTGTTTTCAAACAAACGGGCGTAGCTAACTCCTCCCCCTCCCTTCCATGCTTTCATGAACGCGCCCAACCCCCACCCTCAAATCCTTCTTGTCGTTTATTGGCTGAAATACTTTGTTATGGTTTCTATTTGTAGGTTTGGCCACTTTGTTTTTATTGCAGTTTGTGGAGCCTGGGCTGTCTACAGAGATCGTGTTTTTTACAGTTTGATCAGCGGACAGGCAGCAAGCAGATAGTGAAGAGATGTTTGCTGTATGTAACAAAAAATGTTTTATGGTCTAACACGCGTGAATTCGCTTCGAGCACCTTTAAGCCATTCACACCAATAGCGCATTATTATGATAATGTATCATTGCTAAGCGCAACCTTACTAATATGGCAGAAGGGTGACGCATTTTTATGCCGAAAAAGACCCCCCAAGTGGTCGGGAGCATTTCCGTTTTGGCTTGTTTCCATTGGGTTGTAATTTATTTCATTGTGTTGTAATTTGTTTCGTTGTGTAATGGCTTTATTTCGTTGTGTTTTGAGCTTATGTTTGCTTTTCAAATGTTGCGGTATGTGCACCAGCCGGCCACCGTAGATCACTACTGCTCCAACAAATATTTAAGGAAATTGAAAACATGAATAAATCCATTGTATTCTTTATTAGTGCGCAAGTCGTGCACGCTCCACTGCTGCAACACGTGCTTCTCTACTCCTCTCCTCCAGCATGCGCTTACGAACTCGCCTCACTGTCGTTTAATTTCACCTCAGAAACAAACATTACTTTACCGATTTCTTTTTTCTCTTTCGTCATTTAGTAACTTAAATATGAGAGAACAAATATATATTTTAGTGGTTTTTGATCGATTTGAACATCTATATGAAGAGAATGTAATATTAAAAAAAGCTTTTGATTGATGTAAAAACGGAGATAGCTAACGTTTTACCTCCAAGACTTCATTAATTTAGTAATTATTTTATCTCTTTCTTCATTTCGTAACGTAAACTTAAATATGTGTGGACAAAAGATCTGTTGTATAGGACTTGATGTTGATATCCCTTAATGCATACTTGAGGCACCGATGAGAGACTCTGTGGGATGGTCTATTGAGTGATGGTGCCTTCTGCCACACTTCTCCTCAGTCCTTCATTCTCCTGAGGTTGCTCCTTTCGCGCACTCGGTGCATAAACCCTTGAAATGACCTAACCTCAATCTCTAATGCCACAATCTCACCACAACCCGACCATACACGCCAAACCATTTGACTAAGGCCAGAAGCACTACTGTTGTCGTTTATGCAGGTTCTGTGGCAAACGGTTCTGTATGGCATACTATCTACCAATATACACAACAACACCGGACCACAAGAAAACGGCAACATCTCGCCAAACTTAATACCTTTAGAAACTTAATACCTTTAGAAACTTAATACTTACCTGAGGCACTGTTAAAAATCTGTGGGGTGGTCAGTGGAGTGATGGCACCCTTTGGGTTGTCAAGTGGGCGCCCTCCTTCCTGGGTGTTTAAAATATATTTTAATGATTTGACACGTCTTATGAAGAGAATATGATGTAAGGGAGAAGCTTTGATATTGTTGGATCTAAAAACGGATTGGCGACAAACTGCAGTGGTAAGATCTGTAAAGTTTTTATTTATCTGCCAATAAATATCGTCCACTAAGTCCTCTATATCGTGTTGAAGTCATTATTTATATTTTTAAAAAATACAATGTTATCTAAACAAAATATGTAATGCTTATGTATTTTTATATTTAAAATAATCTCCAGTTCATGTTGTCTGAACAATAAGCACTGTTTAACACATAATTTTTAGTCTGATATTTACATTCAGGCATATCACAATATAGAGGTAAGAGGAACATTATCAGAACGTTAAGGCAATGTTAGCAGATCGTTTGCGGAATGAGGTGGGCGATATATCCTTTAGACAATAATATCCGAATTGTTGTCTGGGTGATACGCAAAATTTGGATATTGAATATTTCATAATTTGTACAATCCGACCACCCAATCATGAAAAGAGCTGAAGGGAGTTAAAAAGAAAACAAATAACGCACACTATACACTTCTAAACAATTATATGTAGCGATTTTAATGTAGGGGTTTGTTTGACTGTATTTAGGGGTCAAGCCCCGAAGGGGCGTAGAACCCTATTGTTATTGTTAGTTTTCTTATTATTATTATTATTATTATTATTATGTTTCCTCTTCCGCCATTGAAGTCAATGGCAGCCCATAGAACCGTACGTAGGAAAGTTATGAAATTTGGCACACATGTAGAGGACAGTCTCAGAAGTTACTATAGCAAATTTGGTGTGTCTGACTCAAACCCTCTAGCGCCACCAACAGTCCAAAAATCCACTTATGTTCATGCTCACAACTTCTGACCCGTGAGTCCTAGAAACTAAATTCTTGTTTCCTCTGAATCCTTGGCTCATGATGATTCAATTGCACATGTTGATGTCATTTGTGTCATGCACATCTTTCCGCCATTTTGAATTTTCCGTAAAACCTACTTTTTCGAACTCCTCCTAGACCGTCCGTCCGATTTGCATGTCCTTTGGTATGTAGCATCTAGAGACACCCCAGACAAAAAGTTATCAAAAGCTTTTTGATAGACCAATGCGTTCTCGTATAAATTGACAACATATATGGCGGCGAGCACGCCAAAACGGACGTGAGGCCGTATCTTCGCAAAACTTTATTGTATCGACACGAAACTTGGTATATGTCATTACAGTCATGACCTGAGGGTGCCTGCAACATTTCGTCACAGCGCCACCTAGTGGTCACGAGATTCGAAAAATGCCTATTCTCGCTTATAACTACTTCAAACTTGAGCCTAAAATCACGAAGGTGGTCTTGTTAGATTCCTTGAGGCATGCCGAGTCAAACGATACCAAACGGTTTTCGGTCGGCCATTTTGGGTGTCGGCCATTTTGAATTTTCTCATTAAGTTCAGTATTTCACAAACAGAATGGCGTATCGCTACGAAATTTGGCATGGTTCATCAGTGACATGTTCTGAGCGCACTTATAAATCTTTAGGACAGCGCCACCTAGTGGTCAGGATATGTAAATAAATTGTTTAAAATGTTTATATCATTTGATTAAATTGCCACTATGACATAAGACTTCACTCTATTGATTCCTTGGCTCATGCTGAGTCCGACTGTACCAAATATGTCTGAGTCAAACCTACTTCCTGTCGGCCATTTTGAATTATATTGAACACCTACTTTTTCGAACTCCTCCTAGAGCGCTCGTGTGATTGGCTTGATTTTTGGTATGCATCATCTAGAGACACTCTAGACAAAAAGTTATCAAAAGCTTTTCGGTAGACCTATTTGTTGTCGTATAACGCATCAAAGAATGCGAGGGCGAGCACGCCAAAATGTGTTTGAGCCTGTATCTTCGCAAAACTTTTGTGTATTAATATGAGACTTGGTATATGTCATAACAGTGATGACCTGAGGGTGCATGCACCATTTCGTCACACTGCCCCCTACTGGTCACGAGATATAAAAAATTTCTATTTTTGCTTATAACTACTGCAAACTTGAATGTAAAATTATGAGAGTGGTCTTGTTAGATTTCGTGAGGCATGCCGAGTCAAACGATACCAAATGGTTTTTGGTCGGCCATTTTGTGTGTCGGCCATTTTTAATTTTTCTTTAAGTTCAAGTATTTCAGAAACGCAATTGCGTATTGTTATGAAACTTGGTATGGTTCATCAGCAACATGTTCTGGGAAGACTTGTAAACTTTCCGGTGCCCCCTAGTGGTCAAGAGATTTGAAGCTATATCTCTGCATCTCTTTATCGTATTTACACCAAATTTGGTGGGTGTCATCACAATCAAGACCTGAGTCACAATTTATTTTTTGGTCAGTGCCCCCTAGTGGTCAAGTTATTTAAGGCTATATCTCTGCATCACTTTATTGTATTTACACCAAATTTGGTGGGTGTCATCACAATCAAGACCTGAGTCACAATTTATTTTTTGGTCAGTGCCCCCTAGTGGTCAAGTCATTTAAGGCTATATCTCTGCATCTCTTTATTGTATTTACACCCAATTTGGTGGGTGTCATCACAATCAAGACCTGAGTCACAATTAATTTTTTGGTCAGTGCCCCCTAGTGGTCAAGTTATTTAAGGCTATATCTCTGCATCTCTTTATTGTATTTACACCAAATTTGGTGGGTGTCATCACAATCAAGACCTGAGTCACAATTTATTTTTTGGTCAGTGCCCCCTAGTGGTCAAGTCATTTAAGGCTATATCTCCGTATCGCCTTATTGTATTTACACTAAATTTGGTATGTGTCATCACAGTTATGACCTGAGGCACCATCTGTTCTTTTGGCACAGTGCCACCTAGTGGTCTCAAGATAGGAAAAAAATGCTTTTTTTCATAAAACTAATGCAAACTTAGATGTTAAATCATGGCAGTCATCACATATGAATCATTTTTTGCCATGTTCGGCTTGACCCCGGTATCGCTGCTTGCAGCTATATTTTATGTTGGGTTTCTTTGTACAAAATCATGATCGTTCCTCAATTGCACAAGAGTAAGCTGCTACTAATTTGCAATACAACTACGGAGTTCTTACCTTTTATGACGTTTCTTAGGTTGAAGCAACAATCGAAAAAGAGTAAAGCTGATGTACGATTAATAAAATAGCTGCTGGGCAAAATATGCGTTGTTTGCGGAAAACTGAAGTCTGACGTTAAAAAGTTTTTCTTAAATGTCTGTGGCATCCGCAAGTGGCGAGCTTCGTGATTGCATCATTAGAAAATTCTGTTGTATAATGAAGAGTCCAAAAGATGGAATACATTTTCCCAAGAGATCCACCGGAATAGCCTCCGAACACGAGCAGGGCTTCTTTTAACTTCTAAAAAAACCTTTTTTTTAGTACAAACTAAAACATTTTTATTCATAAGTTTGAACACATTTCTTTAAATGAAAATCCTTGAAAGTTTGTGAGAATGAAAGATATCGCCAAAAAGGTCGTTCAAAAATCAGTTGTTCCGTAATAATATTATGAAGCGTTGAGAACACTTTTGTGTGCAAAGAAAACAAAACAAATGATTTTGTTCAGCAGTTTATTCCCTTCCTTGGTTGTTCAGTGTGCGTTCACAACCAGACTTTGGCGCATGCTGATGACGTCACCTGCTGACCTAGTTGCTAATGTTTTTTATCCGCTTTTTTATTTAAGCCATAATGCAGGGCTCCAGGCTAACATTTAAGAGGAGTGGCACTGGCGCCACCAAATTGTACACCTGGTAGCGCTGGGCCTTAATTTGGTGGCACCAGTCACTGGGTGGTGTAAAAACAAAAAATAAACACTTAAACTAAGTCCAATTTTTTTACTGCATTAATAAATTCATTACAAATACAGATAATGTTTTTTATTATATACATTTTTATTTTCACTTTACGCTTAACATATATTTTCCTTAGCCTACTGTAACTATCAAACTTACAATAAACTTTTTTCTTAATTTGTTGTAAAAGCTTAAGGCTACATTAAAACACAGACCTGAGTAAAGAAATCACATTTTTTAATAACTGTAATAACCAGTGAATCACAAGTGGGCCGCGAGACTAAAGACAGGTGTAATGATGTTCAAAATGTTTTGAGCTCGTCCACTTTCGACCTTTAGAGGTTTCGACAGAATTTAGAGGTTGTCGACTTAACACATCCTACCAGATAAGATAAAGGGGGGGTTAGTGAATGAGATAAGTAACGAATGATGAACAAGTGGAAAAACTTAATAAACGGTAGAGTTTCACTGAGAACAAAATAATTTCTTCTATTTGACCAGATGTGCTTCAACTGATATGTTTCTTAGTCATTGACAAATTGAAGGTTTATTTTCTAAGTGACGCTGGAACTAAGATGAGATCTTTGGATCTTGGGTGGAGATGGGATGACTGTGTTTTTCAGTATCTTACTATAAATATGTGCTCAACCTTGTAAACGGGGCTCTCATTTTAACTTCTGACACCAGGGAGTGGGAGCCTATTCTGCAGAATGTATTAAATTCAGACAAAGAAAATTCTGTTGACAGTGTGTCTGTGTGATCATTAACATTCACTCTTTGATGGTATTATTTGATGCGGCTAAAATTCCATGACATGTCTTCGAACAGCCACACAAGTTCGCCTTTTCTCCCCCGATTTATCTAATCTGAGGCACAGAGCACAATATTTGACATCTTTTCTGACTTCTAGCGCAAACACACACAGTGTACAGCGCTATCTTTAGGCTTTCATTAATAAAACTAAAGCGGCTGATCTCCATGTCTTTCATTAGTTTCATTTTGCGAGCACGTAAAAGTTGTGCGATCTTATTTCATCAATTGTGCTAAAATATCAGAGAAAGCTCTTAAATATTCATGTAAAAAACACTGTGCAGCATGTTTACTTACAACACAAGCAGCGGACTCTGACATTATATTAGTTTGTGGCAATTTAAACCGTCAGCACTCCCGCTCGGTTTTAAATGACAGCAGAGAGACTCGCCCACAGTCTCCACAGACCACCCTTATATAATTCAAAAGCATTTCTTTGTTCTGTAAAAACTGTCATATCGGCTGCATATCTGCGGCTTTTACGTTGATACAGATATATCTACGACATGCTCATATCGGCCGATAAAATCGACAAAACGATAAATCGCTCGGGGGAGGGGCAGCAACAAGGGAGAGTGACTGGATGCGCTGTAGACGTAATCATCAGTGCATCATATTAACATAATTATATTTAAATTTCCCATTTGCGCCAGTTCAACCTTTAATAAAACGTAGTTGCATAGGCAGGAAGAATACTCTCAAAATGCGACTCTTTACTCTCAGTCTGGAGCCCTACCCATTATTCAAACATTGTAAACAATACTAAAACAGCCAGTATAAATGCACAAATTACTTGCCACCATATTGTGTCTGTACACTGACCACTCTGTCAGTAGGAGACGTCAGCAGCATGTGTCGTAGCCTAGTCATAAACGCACACTGAACAACCAAGGAGAAACAATTGAATAAAATCGTTCATATAGTTTTCTTTAAGCACAAAAGTGTTTTCGTCACTTCATCATCATCATCATTATTATTGAACGACTGATATGGCGCATGGACCTTTTTGGTGATGTCCTTCATTATTTTCTGGGGAAAAGAATTGTGAAACTAACTAAAGTTAATGGGACAGACAGAAGACTCCCAGTTTTCATCAAAAATATCTAAAATGTGTTGTGAAGACAATCGGAGCACTTGGGGGTTTAGAACGACACAGGTGTAAATGATTTATGATAAAAATTAACATTTCAGGGTGAACTATCCCTTTAAAAAAGACTTAATCTTATTCTAGAAGTGTCACCATGTAATGCAAAAAGGAGCATGAAAGTCTCTGAAAATAAACATAATAATAAAAAATTGCTCCATTTGACAAGTGGAATACTCACAAATAATGCATTACATTTATGTTTTGTCATTGATCACTAGTTATGTTGTCTCTATTTAAATAAAATATTAACAAAAATAATAATACAAAATAGCTGGATATGTTTACAAATGTTGGTTTATTTGATGTGCAATGACCCAGCTGTAATAACAGGACTGACACATGTCTTCTGTCTGTATGTGTGAATCTAGAAAAAGATACAGAATCTCAATTCTTCATCCTTCTTTGTGTAAATAAGCGTGAAAAGACAATTTAATTGTTTGTGTTTCTTTCAGATGTGAAGAGTGATTCATGTTTGGATATAGAAATAACGTCCTCAACATCAAAAGAGCGACTGACAGCACAAACTCTTTCCTGCATCACCTGTGGAAAGACATTCAGCTCACAGAGACATTTAGAGAGACATGAGAGAAAACACACAGAACAGAAACTCTTCACCAGATCTGAGATCAGCTTTACTACCTTACAAGAGAAGAAACTTCATTCAGAAGAGCACAGAGAGAAGAAGAAGAAGAAGCAGTTTCACTGTGAGCAGTGTGGGAAGATTTTTGGCTCTTCCTCTAATCTAAATGTTCACATGAGGACACACAGTGATGAAAAGCCTTTCAACTGCACTGAATGTGGAAATTCCTTCAAAACCAAACAACATCTTAAAATTCATCAGAGAATTCACACAGGAGAAAAACCTTATGAGTGTCCTCACTGTGAGAAGAGATTTAGCTGTAAATATAATCTGAAGAGACATGTGCTTTCACACACCAATGAGAGACCGTATCAGTGCAGTGAATGTGACAAAACCTTTAGGGATTCAAGTTCATTAAAAAAACACCAGATTACTCACATTAAAGAGAAACTCTATCAGTGTTCACATTGTGAGAAACGTTTCCGTCATGAATATCAGCTGATAGTCCATCAGAGAATTCACACTGGAGAGAAACCTTACGCCTGCTCGCACTGTGGAAAGAGCTTCACTAGTTCATCTAAATTCAGAGTTCATCAAAGAGTTCATACTGGAGAGAAACCTTATCTCTGTAGTGTATGTGGGAAGAGTTTTAGTCAAGGGTCTTCATTACTAAAGCACAAGAGAATTCATACAGGTGAAAAACCTTTCAAATGCTCTCAGTGTGACATGACGTTTTCTTATTCAGGTCACTTCAAAGTCCATCAGAGAGTTCACACTGGAGAGAAACCTTACGCTTGCTATCACTGTCGAAAGAGCTTCACTAGTTCATCTAAATTAATAGTTCATCAGAGAGTTCATACTGGAGAGAAACCTTATCACTGTAGTGTCTGTGGGAAGAGTTTTAGTGAACAAACTACATTACTATGTCACAAGAGAATTCATACAGGTGAAAAACCTTACAAATGCTCTCAGTGTGACAAGACGTTTGCTCAGTCAAGTTCCTTAAAATACCATCAGAGAGTTCATACTGGAGAGAAACCTTATCACTGTAGTGTCTGTGGGAAGAGTTTTAGTCATGGGTCTTCATTACTAAAGCACAAGAGGATTCATATATGCAATCCACCGTGCCATTTGCCGTTGCCAGTTATAGGTCTCATCACTGTAGTGTGTATAGGCCAAACAAGAAGCCATATCTAAACATGCCTCAAAAGTGCATGCGTTTTCTTTGGGCCAAGGCTCATTTAAAATGGACTTTGGCAAAGTGGAAAACTGTTCTGTGGTCAGACGAATCAAAATTTGAAGTTCTTTTTGGAAAACTGGGACGCAATTTCATCTGGACTAAAGAGGACAAGGACATCCCAAGTTGTTATTAGTGCCCATTTAAGAAACCTGCATTTCTGATGGTTTGGGGTTTGCATGAGTGCGTGTGGCACGGGCAGCTTACACATCTGGAAAGGCACCATCAATGCTGAAAGGTTTATCCAAGTTGTAGGGCAACATATGCTCCCATTCAGACGTTGTCTCTTTAGGGAAAACCTTGCATTTTCCAACATGACAATGCCAGACCACATACTGCAACTATTACAACATTAAGACTGCGTAGAAGAAGGATCTGAATACTGAAATGGCCAGCCTGCAGTCCAGATCTTTCACCCACAGAAAACATTTGGCACATCATAAAGAGGAAGATGCAACAAAGATCTCAGACAGTTCAGCAACTAGAAGCCTATTTTAGACATTGGTCCTCCTCCAGCTGTTCATTATATGTACATTTAACTTTCTGGCCTCTTATTGCTACCTCTCCCAACTTTTTTTGGAATGTGTAGCTCTCATGAAATCCAAAATGAGAAAATATTTGGCATGACATTTCAAAATGTATCACTTTCAACATTTGATATGTTATCTTTATTCTATTGTAAATAAAATATAAGTTTATGAGATTTGTAAATTATTCTATTCCTTTTTAACGCCCAATTTCTACAGTGTCCCAACTTTTTCTGATTTAGAGTTGTACGACAACGCCCTCACAGCAGTAGGCAGCGCAAATATGACGACATGCCTATAATCCCTCCCACTCTAAAGTAAAACTAACTTGATGAAAAAGTTAACCAAGCCAAAGTGAAGTGAGCTGACCCGACCTGACTCACAAATCAGTGCGGCTCTGAAGGCCTGGTAGAGTAATAATTTTAATGAGAAATCATTTGTATTGTGTACAGTCGTGGCTCGACAGTCGAGGCGAGCTTGCTGAGGAATGGCAGCAGGCAGGTGTGAGCGCATCTGCACGCACAGTGAGGCGAAGACTTTTGGAAGATGGGCTGGTGTCAAGAAGGGCAGAAAAGAAGCCACTTCTCTCCAAAAAAACCCATCAGGGACAGCTTAATCATCTGCAGAAAGTATAGTGAATGGACTGCTGAGGACTGGGGCAAAGTCATATTCTCAGATGAAGCCCCTTTCCATCTGTTTGGGGCATCTGTAAAAAGGGTTGTCAGGAGAAGAAAGGGTGAGCGCTACCATCAGTCCTGTGTCATGCCAACGGTAAAGCATCCTAAAACCATTCATGTGTGGGGTTGCTTCTCATCCAAGAGAGTAGGTCCACTCACAATTCTGCCCAAAAACACAGCCATGAATAAAAAATGGTACCAAAATACCCTCCAACAGCAACTTCTTCCAACAATCCAACAACAGTTTGGTGAAGAACAATGCATTTTCCAGCACGATGGAGCACCGTGCCATAAGGCAAAAGTGATAACTAAGTGGCTCTGGGACCAGAACGTTGAAATTTTGGGTCCATGGTCTGGAAACTCCCCAGATCTTAATCCCATTGAGAACTTCTGGTCAATCCTCAAGAGGCGGGTGGACAAACAAAAACCCACAAATTCTGACAAACTCCAAGAAGTGATTATGAAAGAACGGGTTGCTATCTGTCAGGATTTGGCGCAGAAGTTGATTAAGAGCATGCCCAGTCGAATTGCAGAGGTCCTGAAAAAGAACGGCCAACACTGCAAATACTGACTCTTTGCGTAATATCATGTACAGTCTTGTTCAAAATAATAGCAGTACAATGTGACTAACCAGAATAATCAAGGTTTTTAGTATATTTTTTATTGCTACGTGGCAAACAAGTTACCAGTAGGTTCAGTAGATTCTCAGAAAACAAACAAGACCCAGCATTCATGATATGCTCGCTCTTAAGGCTGTGCAATTGGGGTATTAGTTGAAAGGGGTGTGTTCAAAAAAATAGCAGTGTCTACCTTTGACTGTACAAACTCAAAACTATTTTGTACAAACTTTTTTTTTTCTGGGATTTAGCAATCCTGTGAATCACTAAACTAATATTTAGTTGTATGACCACAGTTTTTTAAAACTGCTTGACATCTGTGTGGCATGGAGTCAACCAACTTGTGGCACCTCTCAGCTGTTATTCCACTCCATGATTCTTTAACAACATTCCACAATTCATTTACATTTCTTGGTTTTGCTTCAGAAACAGCATTTTTGATATCACCCCACAAGTTCTCAATTGGATTAAGGTCTGGAGATTGGGCTGGCCACTCCATAACATTCATTTTGTTGGTTTGGAACCAAGACTTTGCCCGTTTACTAGTGTGTTTTGGGTCATTGTCTTGTTGAAACAACCATTTCAAGGGCATGTCCTCTTCAGCATAGGGCAACATGACCTCTTCAAGTATTTTAACATATGCAAACTGATCCATGATCCCTGGTATGCGATAAATAGGCCCAACACCATAGTAGGAGAAACATGCCCATATCATGATGCTTGCACCTCCATGCTTCACTGTCTTCACTGTGTTCTGTGGCTTGAATTCAGAGTTTGGGGGTCGTCTCACAAACTGCCTGTGGCCCTTGGATCCAAAAAGAAAAATTTTACTCTCATCAGTCCACAAAATGTTCCTCCATTTCTCTTTAGGCCAGTTGATGTGTTCTTTGGCAAATTGTAACCTCGTCTGCACATGCCTTTTTTTAACAGAGGGACTTTGCGGGAGATTCTTGAAAATAGATTATCTTCACACAGACGTCTTCTAACTGTCACAGTACTTACAGGTAACTCCAGACTGTGATCATTGGCTGAGCCTTTGCCATTCTGGTTATTCTTCTATCCATTTTGATGGTTGTCTTCCGTTTTCTTCCACGTCTCTCTGGTTTTGCTCTCCATTTTAGGGCATTGGAGATCATTTTAGCTGAACAGCCTATCATTTTTTGCACCTCTTTATAGGTTTTCCCCTCTATAATCAACTTTTTAATCAAAGTACGCTGTTCTTCTGAACAATGTCTTGAACGACCCATTTTCCTCAGCTTTCAAATGCATGTTCAACAAGTGTTGGCTTCATCCTTAAATAGGGGCCACCTGATTCACACCTGTTTCTTCACAAAATTGATGATCTCAGTGATTGAATGCCACACTGCTATTTTTTTGAACACACCCCTTTCAACTAATTCAACTAATTGCCCAATTGCACAGCCTTAAGAGCGTGCATATCATGAATGCTGGGTCTCATTTGTTTTCTGAGAATCTACTGAACCTACTGGTAACTTGTTTGCCACGTAGCAATATAAAAATATACTAAAAACCTTCATTATTCTGGTTAGTCACATTGTACTGCTATTATTTTGAACAAGACTGTAAGTGTCCATAAAAGCCTTGAAACAAAGATATAAAAGTAGTTTAGCAGCAAACTTTGTGAAAACTAATATTAATGTATATCTCAAAACTTTTGGCCACAACACTACATTTCCAACACAGACAGTAGTGTCTGTGGGAAGAGTTAATCAACAGTCAAACTTTGTATAGCACCAGGGACCTCAGTAAGGTTATGACACCAAAAATAGCTTTAAATATTATTAAATAGTAACTAAACCCCAAACCAACTTTTTCAGTTAATGATATGTAAGTATGGGGCTTTACTAGTGCTGTTTATTTGAGTAACTTTTTTGACATTTGGGTATAAGTTATTCAATGCTACAATATATGGTGTAAAAATGCCTGACTGCTGCCCTTCTCAGGTTGATCGGTGGCTACTGAAGTTGAATTGTTCTATTAGATGTTGCGGTACTAAGTTACTTAAGCTGTACGATGTGACGTAAGCAGGTTCAAGCTCGCCTCGCTCTTGTTACAATCTCACCACACCCTTGGCAAAATTCTCCGTTTTAGAGTGTAACAGCAGCAGCCCCCAAACTTTTCTTGCATTTTGCAAAAATTGCCAGTGGGTGGAGTCAGGGGTTTAGTTACCCTTTAATAGTAAAATAAGAACAAATAATCAAATGATGAGCAATATCACAGATAAATACAACAGAACAAACACACAAATTAAATAAAACTGTGCTGCTCATGTTGTCGGATTGATCTAACAGTTCTGTATTTTGGAGGTAATGTGCCAAGATGGTAAAGGGTGTACAGTTGTGTTCAAAATTATTCAACCCCCAATGCTGTTAAGGGTTTTAGGGAATTTAGTGTACATTTGTAATTGTATTCAGAATGAAATCCTACAATGACTTCTTAAAGAACCATATGCAACTAAAATGACATCAATTGGTTTTGTAATATAGTAGTAAATGTTTCTTTTGTGAATTCTTCATTGACACAATTATTCAACCCCTTAAAGAACTACCACTCTGAAGAACAGAGGTTCATTGAAGTGTTTTCAATCAGGTATTGGAAACACCTATGGATGTCAGGGAACAGCAATAAAGCCTAATAAGCACCAATTAGGCAGCTTTAAAATGACTGTGATACTCAACTCCTTCTAAACATTTACTGGTGTGGTTACAAACATGGTGAAGTCAAAAGAATGGTCCAGGAAGACAAGAGAAGAGGTGATTAATCTTCACAGGAAGGGCAATGGCTATAAGAAGATTGCAAAGATGTTAAACATACCAAGAGACACCATAGGAAGCATCATTCGCAAATTCAAGGCAAAGGGCACTGTTGAAACGCTTCCTGGTCGTGGCAGAAAAAAGATGCTAACTGCGACTGCTGTGCGCTATCTGAAGCGTAGAGTGGAAAAAAGTCCCCGTGTGACTGCTGAGGAACTGAGAAAAGATTTGTCAGATGTGGGTACTGAAGTTTCTGCTCAGACAATACGGCGCACCCTGCGTACTGAAGGCCTCCATGCCAGAACTCCCTGTCTCCAAAGAATTAGAAGAGTCCACTGCAGTACGCCAAAAGTCATGTGGACAAACCACAGAAGTTTTGGGATAGTGTTCTGTGGAAAATTAGAACTGTTTGGGCCCATGGATCAACGCTATGTTTGGAGGAGGAAAAACAAGGCCTATGAAGAAAAGAACACCTTGCCTACTGTGAAGCATGGTGGGGGGTCAATCATGCTTTGGGGCTGTTTTGCTTCTGCAGGTACAGGGAAACTTCAGCGTGTGCAAGGTACCATGAATTCTCTTCAGTACCAGGAGATATTGGATGACAATGTGTTGCAGTCCGTCACAAACCTGAGGCTTGGGAGACGTTGGACCTTTCAACAGGACAATGATCCCAAGCATACCTCCAAATCCACTAGAGCATGGTTGCAGAAAAAAGGCTGGAACATTTTGAAGTGGCCATCGCAGTCACCAGACTTAAATCCAATTGAGAACCTCTGGTGGGACTTAAAGAAAGCAGTTGCAGTGCGCAAGCCTAAGAATGTGACTGAACTGGAGGCTTTTGCCCATGATGAATGGGCGAAGATACCCGTAGATCGCTGCAAGACACTTGTGTCAAGCTATGCTTCACGTTTAAAAGCTGTTTTAACTGTAAAAGGATGTTGTACTAAGTACTAAGATTGAATGTCACTTGGGGGTTGAATAAAACTGAAAATGATGTGAGCACAGAAAAGACATTTGTGGTTATTTCATTATAAATGTTATGTTATATTTGTCTGACCTACACATGCCTCTTTGATGTAATTGTAAGCAGGATGACTGAATGATCAAAATCAATGTCAAACCGGCCAAAACAATCAATTTCAGTTGGGGTTGAATAATTTTGAACACAACTGTATGTGTGTATGTGTCTGGGAGCAAACATACCGTTCATAACTATACAAAAGTGTTAATGCATGTTGTTTTTCATATTTTATTTACACATTTATCATTTTTATTTCCTTTATAAACTATTTTTATGTGTCAAACTCGTTTATTTTATATTGTGTGCTGTGTGATTTTACATATTGGTTTCAAAGTTATAATGTCATCATGGGACCACAATGTCATTAATTGTTCATTTAAGAAAGAAACTGTTCAGATTATTCAGTAAATTCTTTGTTCATTTTTATAAAGATTATGTCTCCTGAATACTGCTATAGGCGTATTCTCTGGGTTGGAAAATTAAAGTTTACATAATTATTCAGTATTCTGTCAGTCTTTTTATTCTTTCTAGGAAAGTTAAAGGACCTGTTATTGCATAGAGATCATTTTGACCAGATGCGATATGTTAGCACAATAGAAATGACCTGCAAGAGCTTTTAGAGAGGGATAAAGACTGCCGAGAGGAACACCACTATATGAGTATATGTTGCATACTTGACAAGTTTATCACACTTTCACTACACCGATACCATAAATTGTATAACAGGTTTCATTTTACTTTATCAGTATTTTAATGACAATCACATTGTAGGTATCTATACAGATGAAAATAAAGGCTTTAAACTTCAACTGCACTTTTAATTTGCATATTCAAGAGAGAATAATTTAAAATGTTTGTTAGTTCCTTTAAAAAAATGATTTATTTTACGGGAGAAAAGGAAACTGTAGAATTCATAATCTTAAAACAGAAGTTATATGATAAAAATAGAAAATAACAACCTTACCAGGGATCATTTGGAAGACCAGGGTTTTGCTATTGTATTTTTATATAGCCATGTATTTGTAGTAAACATATGGCAATCAAACAGCTTTACTGCATGTTTATTTTTCATAAGGGAGGATAAGTAAACTTGATTATGAATTTAGGTCAATAAAGCTCCTGACTATAATGTTGGTGCAGCAAATTTCGTATTGTAGGCTGTATGACTCATCTATGATTAACGGCTAGTTGTGTACAGGGTATCTAATTTTGAGAAAATCTAACTTTAAACTATTAACACTGAAATCACGATCCCACCATCCAAAGTCACACCTCACTTGTATTTGCAAAATCCATTGTAAAGCAGTGAGCGTCTTCTCTCTCCAGTACAGCAGGAGGCGCTGCAGCTCTTTAGTCCGCAAATAAACTCACGAAAGAAAGAAAGAAAGAGCGCGCGTGTGATGTGTTTGTTTATCCTCAGTGTTTTTCTCTCTTGCGTGTTTCATTGACTGTAAACAGAGTCTTGTCTTTGTGCATTTAAGTGTTGAGACGTTGATGATGATGTGTGTTGTGCTGTAAATGAGTAGGAACTGATCTGTTCATGCTGGATATATTGATGATTTCATCACAGAAATCTCTCAACTGAAGAAAGAGGTGGCGTTACTGGAGACAAAGCTGAGGTCAAGAGGAGATTTAGCAATGAAACGAGAGGTTTGTACAGCTTAAACATCATTTACCTGAATCAGACAACATCAAATAATTTTTGTAATCTTACTGTCTGTGTGTGTTGTGTTGTCAGGATGTGGATTGTTGTGAATCTTCAGTGTATGTGACTGATGATGGGAGTCTGGATTCAGTGTGGATGAGCAGAGATCAGAGCCGCACACCACAGACACTGCTGGACTCTAAACTCTCTGAAGAGAAATCCAGACACACACAGGACTCCGATCTCAGTCTGACTTTACTCTGTGATACTGAGTCAAAGCTCACAGACACTCATGACACTACAGTGTGTGACAGTAAACAGAGCTTACAGGAGGATCAAACCTCCACAGAGTCTCTGGATTCTGTCTGTAACGCTGGAGAACAGCAGCAGATCCTGCAGACCAAACTGAAGATGTGTTCAGTCAAACTCATCGACTTCAAGAACCTCATGATGAAGATTAAAACTGAACCCACAGAAATCAAAACTGAACCAACAGAAGAGGAAGATCGCACTTATTTTATTTCATCAGGTATGTCTCCTTATAATTATTGTCGTGGTTTTTTTTACACTTTTAACTGTCATGTGAGCACCTGTTTTGGGTTTTCAGTCACAAACTCACTATTCAAAAAGACCCCAAAATGTACATTTTAAAGGCGTTTAGGCTATATTAATAGGCTTATTGAGGAACATACATGTTGGCTTAGTTCACCCCAAAATGAACATTTTTATCATGAATCGTCCTAAACCCCTAAGTGCTTCGATTCTCTTCAGAACACATTTTTAGATGCTTTTGATGAAAACCGGGAGCCCAGCAAACACAGAACGTTCCCATATGATATTTGTTTTTGGGAAACCAAAAGCTCCCTGCTAAAAATGGGACCATTATAAAAATGCAGGTACACATTTTCAATGATCGATAAACTTTTATTTTTAAACAGTATCTCATACTGGAAATGGAAGACATTTTAAAAATCGACAAGAAATGAAGAAAATAACCAGATGATTGTGTTTTAGGTGCATATGCATGTTTGTCGTGTTGCTGCTTTTAAGACCTCGGTCGTTTAAATCCAAAGTACTCCCATACTGCACCTGTAGCGTTTGGTTTTGAAACTTGGCTGTTTACACTTGGTATTAAGATGTGTATTAAGATTGATTGGATCACAACTGGACAAGAGAGACACATCATGTTTACACCAGGGGCCTCAATTGTAAAGCGTTTTTACGTACAAATTTGACTGTGCATACGCTTAAAGCCACTCCAACGGCTTTGATGTGGAAAAGTACTCCACTTCAGGTTCCGACTTGACGTACGCACGTTTCCTTGTTGCAGTATTGCAGGTAGGGATCTTCAAAACTTTTACAGCGTCAGCATCATCTGTATTAGAGCTTATTGGGCCTAAAAAACATAACCGAAGCCCCCTACACGTCATGTCCGAGTCCGACTTGACCGACAAATTAACTGTAATTATAAGCCCGATACCAATTTAAACCCTACAATGTTTTAATAGTGCGCCATGACGTTCTCAACTACAATTCTTTTTTTAGTTGTTTGAACTACAGAAATCTGTTCAGAATTGATCTTGATGAGCTAATGCAGTGTTCTTCACTCCCAATCCTGGAGAGCCGATGTCCTGCAGAGTTTAGCTCCAACCTTAATCAAACACACCTACCTGTGATCTTCTAGGGATCATGAAGACATTGATTAGCTTGCTCAGGTGTGTTTGATTAAGGTTGGAGCTAATCTCTGCAGGACACCGGCTCTCCAGGGCTGGGAGTGAAGAACACTGAGCTAATGCAACAAGGACGAAGCATGCAAACCGCGCTGTTGGTTCAGAATAGGAACATAATAAAAAACATGCAACAATGATGCACACAGAAAATGAAGAAGAAGGAAAGGCATACTCCAAAATATAAAATATAATCCTTTTATAAATGAGGCCCCTGGTATTTAAATCTGTAATTTTTGTCCACTTTGGACCGCTGCTGTCCTGAATACTATGAGGGGTGGGTGGTCTGTCGAGATGATGGGCGAGTCTCTCGTCTGTCATTTAAACGCCAGCAGGAATAATGATGACTTTATATAGATGCAAACTAATATTATGTCAGAGTCCACTGCTTGTTTTGTAAGTAAACATGCTGCACAGTGTTTTGTACATGTATATGTATTCTCTGATATTTCAGCGCAAATGATGAAATGGGATCGCGCAACTTTCACACGCTTGCAAAATGAAACTGTGGAGATCAGCCGCTTAGTCTTCGCGCCAGAAGTCAGAAAAGATGTAAAACATTGTGATTAGTACCTCAGATTAGATAAATGGGCGGAGAGAAGGCGGTCGCGTGTGGCTGTTCGAACACATGTGCGTTTAAACTACAAAAGCAATCCGATCTTTCGACTACCTCTGAATGTGGTTGAAAGTGGTACACCTGTCATTAACGTTGTCCACGTGTGATCCCATCGATGAAAATGCATGTTAATGCCAAGTGTAAACAGCCATAATCCATCTTTTTCTCCAACTCTCGTCTCAACTCGTGTTTTCTCCTGCTAACAGATAAGGCCGGAGTATACCTTTTTTCTGCGTCCAGCTCGCGCGCGCATGCGTCAGCGCAGCTTTTCGAGTATACTCCCCGCGGCTACACGCGGATGGCCGCGTTCGACACTATACGCAATACAAGTGACTTCTTATTCAAATTATTAGTATAACAGGCTGTCAGGGCAGCACTGATTTGGCGACAGTACATTAAAACATTAGGATAGGTGATGAAGAAAAGTAACTGATCCACCATTGCAAACACAGTTTAGAACAAACAACAAGACAACAAAGAACAGGAATCAAAAAAACATGCTCCAGGGCTTTCTGTTCTTGGAAGAAGTTAAAGTTAAAGAAGAAAAACGATAGTGTGTGTGCAAATGCTTTCTATTTCCTTTGTATAATTGTTTATAGTGGAGTGCCCTGTCTAAATATTTTCACGCGCATGCGCTGTTGTACACGGACTGTACGCGCACTATCCGCGCGGTCTCAAATTTTGGGCTGCACGCCGACGGTCCGCGCATCGTCTGCGGACCCTCTTGATGAAAATGACGTTATGTGGACGCCGCGCATACGCGGACGTCCCTAGTATACAACCCCAAAACAGAAAAAGTTGAGACACAGTAGAAATTGTAAGTAAAAAAGGAATGGAATAATTTACAAATCTCATAAACTTATATTTTATTCACAGTAGAATATAGATAACAAATCAAATGTTGAAAGTGATGTATTTTGAAATGTCATGCCAAATATTGGCTCATTTTGGATTTCATGAGAGCTACACATTCCAAAAAAAGTTGGGACAGGTAGCAATACACTGAACAACCAAGGAGAAACAATTGAATAAAATCGTTCATATACTTTTTTTTTAGCACAAAAGTGTTTTCATCACTTCATCATAATTCATATTATTATTGAACGACTGATATGGCGCATGGACCTTTTTGGTGATGTCCTTCATTATTTTCTGGGAAAAAGAATTGTGAAACTAACTAAAGTCAAGACAGAAGACTCCTGGTTTTCGTCAAAAATATCTAAAAATGTGTTGTGAAGACAATCAGAGCACTTGGGGGTTTAGAACGACACAGGTGTACGTGATTTATGGTCAACATTTCAGGGTGAACTATCCCTTTAAAAAAGACTTAATCTTATTCTAGAAGTGTCACCATATAATTGCAACAAGGATTGTGAAAGTCTCTGGGGCTTTTTACACCTGGTCACTTCATGTGTTTTCTCTTATCGGATAGCTGTCCGATCGCAAAAAGACCAGGTGTAAATGCCCTCTGAAACGTTTTCGAGACAGAAGTTAGCTCGTTGCTTTATGGAGCAATGACTGCGGGTAAAAAAGCTTCCTAGAATCAATAAAAGAGTCTAATGACAAACTCAAATGATATTAAACAAAGAAATAAAACTTTAAGAGAAAGTTTTGTGAATGCTTTTCTTGTCATGGACCTGCATTAAATCACCGCGCTGTCACTCTCCTGTACTGCGCTGTACTGCGAGCTTCAGCTCATGCCGAGCAAGGAGACGCGCGTCCCCTGCCCAACATACAGTACAACATACAGTAAGTGCTGCATATTGTTGCATAAACGTCATCTTAATTTTTTAAGGCGGAGTAATAAATAGTGTATTTGCATTTTGGGTGGGGGTAAAAGATCGGATTCATATCCGTTTTAAATGTAAATGGAACAGTTTTAACCAATCAGATAGCTATCCGATCAGAGAAAACACATGAAGTGACCAGGTGTAAAAGGGCCCTCTGAAAATAATAATAATAAAAAAATATTGCTCCATTTGACAACTCCTACAAAATAGTAGATTACTCACAAATAATCATGCATTACATTTATGTTTTGTCATTGATCACTAATTATGTTGTCTCTATTTTAATAAAATATTAACAAAAATAATAAAACAAAATAGCTGGAAATGTTTACAAATGTTGGTTTATTTGATGTGCAATGACCCAGCTGTAATAACAGGACTGACATCTGTCTTCTGTCTATATATGTGAATCTAGAAAAAAGATACAGAAATCTCAATTCTTCATCCTTCTTTGTGTAAATAAGAGTGAAAAGACAATTAAATTATTTCATGTTTCTTTCAGATGTGAAGAGTGATTCATGTCTGGATATAGAAATAACGTCCTCAACATCAAAAGAGCGACTGACAGCACAAACTCTTTCCTGCATCACCTGTGGAAAGACATTCAGCTCACAGAGACTTTTAGAGAAACATGAGAGAAAACACACAGAACAGAAACTCTTCACCAGATCTGAGATCAGCTTTACTACCTTACAAGAGAAGAAACTTCATTCAGAAGACCACAGAGAGAAGAAGAAAAAGAAGAAGCAGTTTCGCTGTGAGCAGTGTGGGAAGATTTTTGGCTCTTCTTCTAATCTAAAAGTTCACATGAGGATACACAGTGATGAAAAGCATTTCAACTGCACTGAATGTGGAAATTACTTCAGAACCAAACAATATCTTAAAGTTCATCAGAGAGTTCACACTGGAGAAAAACCTTACGAGTGTCCTCACTGTGAGAAAAGATTTAGCCGTAAACGTGGTTTGAAGAGACATATGCTTTTACACACCAATGAGAGACCGTATCAGTGCAGCGAATGTGACAAAACCTTTAGAGATTCAAGTTCATTAAAATCACACCAGATTACTCATAAAGAGAAACTCCATCAGTGTTCACACTGTGATAAACGTTTCTGTCATAAATATCAGCTGATAAACCATGAGAGAGTTCATACTGGAGAGAAACCATATCACTGTAGTGTCTGTGGGAAGAGTTTTAGTCAACAGTCAAATTTATTTAATCACAAGAGAGTTCATACAGGTGAAAAACCTTTCAAATGCTCTCAGTGTGACAAGATGTTTGCTTATTCAGGTCACTTCAAAGACCATCAGAGAGTTCATACTGCAGAGAAACCTTATCACTGTAGTCTATGTGGGAAGAGTTTTGGTCAACAGTCAATCTTAATAATTCACAAGAGAATTCATACAGGTGAAAAACCTTTCAAATGCTCTCAGTGTGACAAGACGTTTGCTCAGTCAAGTTTTTTAAAATCCCATCAAAGAGTTCATAATGGAGAGAAACCTTATCATTGTGGTGTCTGTGGGAAGAGTTTTAGTCTACGAACTTCATTACTAAATCACAAGAGACTCGCATGCGTGAGAAAATATTGAGACAGGACACCCCCTACAAACAATTACACAAAGGCAATAGACAGCATTTGTGCACACACTATTGTTTTTTCTACTTTTATTTTCACTTATTTCAAGAACAGAAAGCTGTGAAGCATCTTCGTCACCCTAATGTTTGATTCCTGGTCTTTGTTTTCTTCATGTTTCTTCTAAACTTTGTTTGCCATGGTGGATCATCTACTTTTCTACACCTATTCTACATTTTTTTAAAGGCGGAGTCCACGATGTTTGAAAAACGCGTTGGAAAAGGAGACGGGCCGACTACCAAAACACACTTATAGCCAATCAAATCAAATCAAATGCCGGGTTGCGTATGTGTGAGGCGGGTCTATCAACAGAAGGTCCAGATTCTATTGGGGTAGGGGCGTGTTTGTTTGGGTGATTTCAAATATCAACATTGGCTTTCAAACATTGTGGACTCCGCCTTTAATGGCGCTTTTCTCTTGCATAGTACCTAGCGGTTTGGGACGGGTCAGCTTACTGTTGGGAGCTTTTCCACTGGGTGAAGTACGTAGTACCCAATACTATTTTTTAGTACCACCTCGGTTGGGAATCCAAGCAACCCGAGCTGATACCAAACATGACGCGAAAACACTGTAGATTACTGATTGGTTTGAGAGAATCGTCACTGTCAGCGTCATTGCTATAATCTAAAAGATTAGCTTTACCTCAGTGCTAGCTTGTTGTCATGTCAGGCTGATTGGGTTAGAATGGCACACTTGACATGTTAAAAGGAGGATGATGCTTGAAATCATTGTTCTTCCATTGTTAACCATGGTGACCTGCAAAGAAACGTGTGCAGCCATCATTGAGTTGCATAAAAATGGCTTCACCGGCAAGGATCTTTTGGCTACTAAGATTGCACCTAAATCACCAATTTATAGGATCATCAAGAACTTCAAGGAAAGGGGTTCAATTCTTGTAAAGAAGGCTTCAGGGCGTCCAAGAAAGTCCAGCAAGTGCCAGGATCGTCTCCTAAAGAGGATTCATCTGCGGGATCGGAGTGCCACCTTTGCTCAGGAATGGCAGCAGGCAGGTGTGAGGCGAAGACTTTTGGAAGATGGCCTGGTGTCAAGAAGGGCAGCAAAGAAGCCACTTCTCTCTCTCTCAAAAAAAAAAAAAACACATCAGGGACAGATTGATCTTCTGCAGAAAGTATAGTGAATGGACTCCTGAGGACTGCTGCAAAGCATATTCTCTGATGAAGCCCCTTTCAGTCTGTTTGGGGCATCTGGAAAAAGGCTTGTCAGGAGAAGAAAAGGTGAGCGCTACCATCAGTCCTGTGTCATGCCAACAGTAAAGCATCCTAAAACTATTCATGTGTACATTTGCTTCTCATCCA
The DNA here is from genome assembly GCF_027580225.2 of Misgurnus anguillicaudatus. Lineage (NCBI taxonomy): Eukaryota > Metazoa > Chordata > Actinopteri > Cypriniformes > Cobitidae > Misgurnus > Misgurnus anguillicaudatus. The sequence goes on from NW_027395283.1 coordinate 2,297,998, forward strand.
AGGGAGTAGGCTCACTCACAATTCTGCCCAAAAACACAGCCATGAATAAAGAATGGTACCAAAATACCCTCCAACAGCAACTTCTTCCAACAATCCAACAACAGTTTGGTGAAGAACAATGCATTTTCCAGCACTATGGAGCACCGTGCCATAAGGCAAAAGTGATAACTAAGTGGCTCTGGGACAAGAACGTTGAAATTTTGGGTCCATGGTCTGGAAACTCCCGAGATCTTAATCCCATTGAGAACTTGTGGTCAATCCTCAAGAGGCGGGTGGACAAACAAAAACCCACTAATTCTGACAAACTCCAAGAAGTGATTATGAAAGAATGAGTTGCTATCAGTCAGGATTTGGCCCAGAAGTTGATTGAGAGCATGCCCAGTCGAATTGCAGAGGTCCTGAAAAAGAATGTCCAACACTGCAAATACTGACTCTTTTCATAAATGTCATGTAATTGTCGATAAAAGCCTTTGAAACGTATGAAGCGCTTGTAATTATATTTCAGTACATCATAGAAACAACTGAAACAAAGATTTAAAAGCAGTTTACATTAGTAATACGCTCGCTTATAATGTTGAGTCATAGCCGCAGCAAATTTAAGTGCTTATGCTATCGTGTATTATGTTGTGCTATCTGTCGTTTTTCTGTGCTTTTCACTGCTTCTATTAATGTAAAGCTGCTTTGAAACAATTAACTATTCTGAAAAGCGCTATGTAAATAAAATTTAATTTAATTTAATTGAATTTATACTTTCGCCTTCCCTTGCCTAGGCATAAGTTAGAGTCTCAGACGTGCGCTACGGCTAGATGGTGCTACAGGTGTTAATTCTACATCCGACATAAAGCACATTTTACATACAAAGTAGGATTAGGACCGGGTTTATGCCCAGCATGTGCAACCGGCCCCAGGGGTTTAGTTACCCTTTAACCCTTGTGCATCAATTAAAAAAAGTTACACACAGGTTCATAGGGGACAAAAATGTCCATGTCCAAAAAGTGTCATAAAAATATTATTGATTTATATTTTTTGCCACTTTCACTGATGCCATTTTTAAAACCAGCATCAGCTCTAATCACAATGACCAAACATTTATTAATTTTCAGAATTTTAACCCTTTAAATGCTGGTTTGTTTACATGATGCCACTGCTGTTTTTTATGAAAAAAAGAATTTTTTTATTTATTTTAAATTTACTAAATGCTAAGCAGATTTTTTTTCTTTGATTATTACAGCCTTGGATATGTCAATGATTAACAACAACATTAATTTTTATGCATTCATATTTTTTATGCAGTATCAGATTTAAAAAAAAGTTACCTCTCAGGTCCATAAAGGACGAAAATGTCCATGTCAATAAAGTATCATAAAAATATTATAGATTAATATTTTTTTTCCACTTTCACTGATGCCATTTTTTTAACCAGCATCAGCTCTAATCACAATGACCAAACATTCATTAATTTTCAGAATTTTAACCCTTCAAATGCTGGTTTGTTTACACAATGCCACTGTTGTTTTTTTATGAAAAAAAGCGACACCACCTTTGCAGCGGTTGTAGTCTTGTGATTTCCAGTACAATATATATTTTTTTCATTCAAACTGTTCATACACACACACACACACACACACACACACATTTTGGTTTCCATGTTTTGTGGGGACATTTCATAGACGTAATGCATTTTATACCATACAAACTGTATATTCTATTCCCCTTACCTACCCCATTCCCTAACCCCAACCATCACAGAAACCCTTCTGCTACTTCACATCAAACATCATTCTGTTTGATTTATAAGCTTGTTTTCTCATGGGGACCTCAAAATGTCCCCACAAGGTCACAAAAATACTGGTATTTATATCTTTGTGGGGACAATTGGTCACCACAACGTGATAATTACCAGGTACACACACATAAAATTTTCACATACAAACCACACTCTGACATCCATACCAACACACCCACACAATTATAACTTCATAATATATCTAATTGGCTCTATAATATGCATAAGCCGAAAACAGCGGAAAGCATCAATAAAGCGATAATTTGCTTTATATGCCAAATCTAAAAAAATGGCACCATCTGGGAAAATAAGTAAAAATTTAAATTTTGAAGCCTTGCCATCAGAATGAAAGCCTGTTAACAAAGATTGCATCATTTTATAGTTGAATGGCACCGGGATTAAAAATTGCAGTTTTAATGGGTTTCAATGGGGACATTTTAATCCAAAAGGTCCTGAGAGGAAGTATTTTGTGTACCTAGTAGAAAAGAGATTTTTTTTAAAGGAAATGAAGGTGAAATATTAAAATTCCAATAAATATACACACATGTGGCAAATTTTATGCAGTTAGCATTAACGCAGGCAAAGTTAGCAAAAAAACAAAACTGAAAAAGCCAAAAATGCCCTCAAGGATGCACAAGGGTTAATAGTAAAATAAGAACAAATAATCAAATTATGAACAATATCGTAGATAAATACAAACACACAAATGAAATAAAACTGTGCTGTTCAGGTTTTTCAGATTGATCTAAAAGTTCTGTATTTTGGAGGTAAGGTGCCAAGCTGGTAAAGGGTGTATGTGTGTATGTGTCCAGAAGGAAACAAACTGTCAAGAACTATATACAATAGTGTTAATTCATGTTGTTTTTCATATTTTATTTACACATTTATTTTTTATCTTTTAAAAACTCTTTTCTTATGTGTCAAACTTGTTTATTTTATATTGTGTGCTGTGTGATTTTACAAATTGGTTTCAAAGTTTTAATGTCATGGGACCACAATGCCATTAATTGTTCATTAACTTTGCTTGATAGGAACACACTGAGAAAGGAACTGTTGAGATTATTCAGTAAATTCTTTGTTCATTTTTACAATGATGTCTTCTGACTTCTGCTATATGCCTATTCTCTTGGCTGGTAAATTAAAGTTTACATAATTATTCAGTATTTTGTCAGTCTTTTTATTCTATCTAGTAAGGACCTGTTATTGCATTGATATCATCTTGTCCAGATACACAGTGTGATATGTTAGCACAATAGAAATGAACTGCAAGAGCTTGTAGAGAGGAGTAAAGACTGCTGAGAGGAACACCAGTATTAGAGTATATGTTGCATAATAGACAAGTTTGTCACGCTTTCACTGCACAGACACCATATATTGTATAACAGGTTTTATTTTACTTTATCAGTATTTTAATGACAATCACAGTTGAATGGTATGTGGTAATAAAAAAAGAAGAATGTCATTGTAGGTATCTATACAGATGAAAATAAAGGCTTTAAAATTCAACTGCACTTTTAATTTGTACATTCAAGAGAGAATAATTTAAAATATTATTTTTAGTTCCTTTAAAAAAAAAGTTTATTTTACGGGAGAAAATGAAACTGTAGAATTCATAATCTTAAAACAGAAGTTACATGATAAAAATATAGAAAATAACAACCTACCAGGGATGATAGAATAGAAACAGTTTTGCTACTGTATTTGTATATAGCCATGTATTTGTAGTAAACAAATGGCAATCAATCAGCTTTACTGCATGTTTATTTTTCATAATGCAGGATAAGTAAACCTGATCATGAATTTAGGAACTTTAGACTGCTAGCACTGAAATTACGATCCCGCCATCCAAAGTCATACCTCCTCACCTGTTTTGCTAAATCCATTGCAGTGAGCGTCTTCTGACTGTAGAACATGTTATAGAAAATTGTATTAAGTTTAACCAGGAGAGACAGCAATTAATTCAAGAGATGGAAATAGAAAGTGAACATTTAAAAATAAAAGTAATTCTTCAGAAAAGATCAAGTGAAGTTTGTTTTAGGTATTTGTTTCATTTTTTTGGAAGAAACTGGTCTGATTAGGAGAATATAGAGTAGGTCCTGTGTATATGTATGTTTGTTAATTTATTTACTTTTTTTAAGCTAGTGTTAGGATTTAAACATATCCAGACCCACACTCCATTTCGGTAGGTGGCGGTAATGCTTTCAATAGTTGTTTGCCATCCGCCATTAAAAAGGAAAGAAGAAGAAGAGCGTCTTCTGTCTCCAGTACAGCAGGAGGCGCTGCAGCTCTTTAATCCGCAAATAAACTCACTAAAGAAAGAAAGAAAGAAAGAAAGAAAGAAAGAAAGAAAGAAAGAAAGAAAGAAAGAAAGAAAGAAAGAAAGAAAGAAAGAAAGAAAGAAAGAAAGAAAGAAAGAAAGAAAGAAAGAAAGAGCGCGTGATGTGTTTGTGTATCCTCAGTGTTTTTCTCTCTTGCGTGTTTCATTGAGTGTTAACTAAGTATTGGCTCTGTGTATTTTAGCGTTGAGACGATGCAGGACACTACAGTGTGTGACAGTAAAGAGAGCTTACAGGAGGATCAACCTCCACAGAGTCTCTGGATTCTGTCTGTAACGCTGGAGAACAGCAGCAGATCCTGCAGACCAAACTGAAGATGTGTTCAGTTAAACTCATCGACTGCACGAACCTCATGATGAAGATTAAAACGGAACCCACAGAAATCAAAACTGAACCAACAGATATAAAAACTGAACCCACAGAAGAGGAAGATTGCACAGAAGAAGATGATGATTTTAATACATCAGGTATGTCTCCTCAATTATTGTTGTATTTTAAACACCCACGTGCTCTGATTGTCTTAAGATCACACTTTTACAGAGATGGAACCAAGTCACATGTGTGCAAGTCTAAACCTTCAAGTCTCAAGTAAGTCCCAAGTATTTTTTTTCTTGGGCAAGTCAAGTCACAGGCTATGTAAAGTCAAGTCTTGTAGTAGGTCAATTCCACGTCACCTTATTATTGTAATTTTACCTGCAGAATCTGATCTTAATAAAGTAAAAGACCAAAGTCCGGTGTAGCAGCCGATCCTGTTCCCCTCGGAATTTGTGTTCCCCTTGTCGCTTTTTGTACACCCAGCTGTTTTTTCTGAATATTTATTTTATACTTTTAATTGTTTTAAGCTGTATTAGGTTGTAGAAACTCTGTAAATATGCTATACCATACTAAAAAATAATAAATAAAAAAAACACGCAGATATTTAGGTACCTGCGCCTGCGCTGTCGGCAGAAACGCTTTATCGACTGGAAGGGGGAACACAAATTCCGAGGGGAACAGGATCGGCTGCTACACCGGATCTGCACTGTTACACATTCGTTTTCTCTTTAGCTGTTTACTTTCTCTTAAGACTAGAGCCCGACCGATATGCGTTTTTTCGGGCCGATGCCTATACAGATATTAGGGAGTAAAAACCGATAACGATATATCGGCCGATATTCTTTATGTGTATATTATAGTTCAGTATATACTACAGTATATTATACTAAAGTACTGTACATAGAATACACTATATACTTTTACATAATATACTGTATATCAGGGGTCACCAACGTGGTAGCCCGCACAGAGTCTGTGAGGTGCCCGCCAAAGCACATTTTATTAAAAGTCTCAACTGTAATATTTATTCATTACATATTTTTTATATTAGCTTGGCTTGGTTTACGTATGTTAAAATTTTAAACAATACTAAAACATATAAACAAGTCAAATAAAATAAAATAAACAAGTAAAACAAAAAAGTTTTAAGTAGACTATATCAAAAAGTAGCCCTCCAGATTGTTTTATACATTGTGGTAGCCCTTGCTTATAAAAAGGTTGGAGACCCCTGCTGTATATGAATAAATACAATGCAATGCAATGATCACTCACAAATGTGGTGATCACTCACAAATGTGGTGATCCAAAACTTATATTGATGTGACAAAGATATGTACTATAGGCAAGAAGTTAACAATAAACTTTATTATCCAAAATTAGTCTGATATCAGTGCACTAAACAGTAAACTTGACTTATTATAAATAACTTTAAAACACAAAGAGAACAAAATACATAAAACTTGCATCATTTGCAGTTTTGACGAGAATAACGTTATAAAGAGAAACTTATGAAGTCATTGATTAATATTAGCTTTACAGTAAGTTGTGTACTTCACAAATTAGTTAGCCACTCACAGTTACGAATACGTGTATTTAAGGCTAACAGCGGCAAAAATACTCACAATCTCCACAAGAAACGAATGTGGCTTACATGCTCCTCTCACTCAGAAACAGTGTGCGCCTTTAGCACTATTGTTTGTGTTTCAATGGCTTAAAATCACTTAATTTAAAACTGCGGTGCTTAAATATGTGTACAAAATGTTACGTTTTTGTGACCACGAGCACAGCAACGTGACGTGGGCGCATAACCTCGAATGAGGAAATACTACGAGTATATACTGTTTAAAACCAGGGGCGCCGCTAGCAATTTTGGGCCCTATGAAAGAATAGGGGGTCAGGCCCTCACCATACCCATTTCGCACCAAACATACAATCCAACCTACTGTAGCTATTCAAAATCTTTGTCTGTAATTTAATAATACAGAACTATTTATTTTGCTATTGTTATGACCACAATTATCAGTATTTATAGACACCTACAATGTCTGCAGCTAAGATAATTTATTGTCCAATGTAAATTTAATTGAAAAATACACTACATTAATCGAATATTCAGAGAAAATGCAACCTTCTTAAAGATTAAAGATAAATGTGACCATGCCTGTGAAAACCCAGCTGAAGTATTTATTTGTGATTTACTGTTTTCCACATAAACTCATCCTACATAATGTAAAGAACATTTTGTAAAAGTATAAACTTGATATCTTTAATATTGACTGAGTAATGTCAGCGAATGAAATCATAGTGAAATTAATGCTTGAAATTAAACTGTTATGCTTTTTATTTCACAATAAGATTTGAGACTTTAGTCTGATTTTCACAGCCAGTCTCAGTGACATACTGTATACTTGAGCTGTTACACACACAACATTGTAACATTTAAAAATGGCGAACAACAACAATGCATCTTTTCTATACCTTATGCCTCAAATAAGACTGGGTCAACAATGCTTGACCAAAGCCTGTATTATAATTATTAGCATTATTTATAAGGTAAAGAACAAGTTTCACACACCAGCAGCTTCAGTAAAGCAAAAATAACGACAGATCATTGAAACTGTGAACTTGAGAAAACAGCCATACTGTTATTAAATGATTCTTCAGACTGTTTTTAATCAACTTTAAAATGAAATGAATGACAACCATAGCAGATTACAACATAGATTTCCATTGATTTCTTAAACCTGTTGCAAGGTGAGAAGCTTTAATATACATAACTGGACTAGTTTAGCCTTAGTTGCATTTCAGTTTTATCACAATCAACTCGATTCACAACTGCATAAAAATCCTTCTTTGGCATATTGCGTTGCAAAACATTGAAGTGTGTAACCAATCGCATTTCTAGTTTATGTTGATTAGCTTATACGGGCTACGTTAATTAAAACAGCTTATAAGGGCTAACTTCGCGTTAGAATCATAACATAAAACAGGGAACGTAAATCACCTTGTTTTTTTTTAACTGAGGTGAACAGAGCGAAGACTTAACAGCGGAAAGAAAACTGCATTGTATTGCTCCAGTTTCACATTGTGTAAACTGCATTTATAGTAAGGATGCGCACATATGCAGATATCATAGCAAATAGCAGTAAATACACACACCTTGCTCTCTTGTGAAGTTCACGCGCACTGTGAGACCGTGGATTGAAGACGGCGCTAACACGCAGAGTAAAGACGGGGTGGAGCCAAGAGGGCTCAGCTTAAGGGGGTTGCGTTTGCGGCACAGTCCTTGGCTGGGGCCCTCAAAAGTTCATGGGCCCTTAGAATCGTCCTAACTTTTCCCCCCTTTACGACGCCCCTGTTTAAAACACAGCTAATTATTTCCATTCACTCCACCCGCTTCCTTCTGGGTTTCTCCTAAAGCCACGCCCCCAAAACACATAAACGTGCGACGCCGACCGGCTCTGCTGGGAGAATCATTTACCTCAGACGAGCAGAGAGGAAGGAGTGCGGTGCATGTAGTAACATCATGTCAGAATCGCATGTAATAATACACCCAACTTCATCACTATGAATTTAAACAAATAGGATGGCTTTTAGTACTCACTATTAAGCTAGCATATCGATACTGGTAAAGTTTAAAATATATTTTGTTTGATTCAGTAACAAACAGGATAGTTATATTTATGACAAAGCTTTTGCCTTGTTTGCCTTCGCTGACTGCATATGCAGGTACTGTGAGTTCTGAATGATCTTTCTCTGCCGTAGTTTTGCTCTTCCTAGAGTGCCTCGTGCATGTTCAAATCAATCGGTGTGCGCATGTGTGGGCAGATCCCGTAGCAACATGGTGGCGAGAGAGAGTGACAGTCGTGCAAGCCAATCATTTGTTTCGTCCCGCATGGAAATAATTATCTGTGTTTAAAATAGTTGTGAAAGGTCTACAGACACTCAGGTTTTATACTCTCTTTTTCAGAGTACTTACATTTTACTTAAGTATTTACTTAAGATAGTTTAAACAAATTTTTAAAAAAGTTATTAGATAATTCCTGCCTATCCTGCCTTTAATTAAGTCATTATTTATATATTTTATAAAATACAATGTTATCTAAATACAATATGTGATGCTGAGGTATTTTTAATCTCCAGTTCATGTTGTCTGAACAATAAACATTGTTTAACACGTGAAATTTATTCTGATTATTTGCATTCAGGCATACCACGATATAGAGGTTAGGGGAGTGTTATCAGAACGTAGAGGCAACGTTAGCTGATTGTTAGCGCAATGTTTCCCCTAGTCTCAGCCTCAGACGTCACGCCCACAGACTGTTGGCTTAACGTCTGATGTTTTTCGTACACTTTTCTGGAAACCCTGTGAGAATGTCAAAGATGTCTTTGATTGGTTGAAATAAACCGGATTTCCAGGAGACGCGAGTGTCGCAATTAGTTACGGTCCCTGGAAAACAAAGCTCCGACATTCCATTAAGGAAGAGAATCAGTCGTGTTTACGTGGATAATAATGACCAGTTATCATGATCAGCTAAACATTGGATTCTCAAAAATATGCAAAGTTCGCAGCGTAGACTCTCTAAAAGACGTCCAAGAGTTTTGCTTGAGGCAGTTAGTGGAGTCAAAAAGTTTGGTTCTCCTGAATTGCTTGTATGTGTTAAAAAGTGGAGAGATATGCTTCAACAGATGTTTAATGGGAGCGTCTCATTGGTGTGGCTGTTGATGAAGTGCACAACGTTGTTCTATGGTGAGTAATGTTGTTTATTTAGATGCTATTCGGTTGCGGCTGATTATTTCAATAACTGACTTGTTGCCAGCCGGCTCGTTATTGTGGAGAGTCCGAAACGTGACGCTAGATGAAACAAACTGTGATTGGTTGTTTGACATGTCGGTGAAACAGGTCGTGGGCGGGCTTTGTCCAGAAAAAACAGCGAAAAACACCAGACCTTCAGTATTGAAGGTCTGGCTACGCGAGACTATGTTTCCCCTAACATTTGCACAAAGTTTGTGGAGCGTTCCTTAAAGGCGGAGTCCACGATGTTTGAAAAACGGTTTGGAGAAGGAGACGGGCCGACTACCAAAACACACTTATAGCCAATCAAATCAAATCAAATGCTGGGTTGCGTATGTGTGGGGCGGGTCTATCAACAGAAGGTCCAGATTCTATTGGGGTAGGGGCGTGTTTGTTTAGGTGATTTCAAATATCAACATTGGCTTTCAAACATCATGGACTCCGCCTTTAACCCTAGAGGGAACATTCTTTTAACATCAAGAAGAAAATTCAGGGCAAAACAAGTGTATTGTTGAGACTGTTACATCACAATTTACTCTCAAATCATTATGTGTCATATGTTTATTCTCATGGAGTCTATTGATTAGTGATTGCTACTAGAGATGGGTAACAATCTTAAAATTGGCAGACAAGCTTTTGTGTAAAAGCTAAATGTTCTGGGATCGCTCCTGAAAAGAGGACCTAGTAACATTCCTGTAAAATATCCGGAAACCCCTCAGTGTGAACAAGATGCAGAAACCATACCGGCATGTCGTAGTGAGGATGCGTGTGTCATCACAACAATGAAGTTATTGTTCAGCTCTTTAAAATGAGGGATTTACATGCAGATCAACATTCGAGAAATGACAGCAAACTGGACTGAAGCAGATATCAGGGAGCTTGTCACTATCCACTCTGATCCATTTTCCATATCCATTTTTTCTCTCTCCAGAAACACACTCTGAAGTGAGATCACCACCAGCATAGAACAGCGCGCGCTCCCTTATAGTCTTATCATAAACAAAAACACAGGCGAGTGGTTTCTGGAAAGAGAAAAATGTTTAATAACCAAACGTAAGACACTGCGAAGAAGAATCTACCAACTGTAGGTAGGGTTCGAGACTAACTTTTTTCTCTGGTTGCACTAGTGTGCCTAAATTTTTTTCTTAGGTGCACCAGAACAAAAGTTAAGTGCACCCAATTTTTTTCACAGTTTTACAAGCACCTAATCCTGTTAGCCCGCACAAGGACACTGGCATCCTTAAGAAGTTACTGTTAGTCTAAATGTACTTACCTCAAAAAACTATACGACATTAAAAAGCGTTAAGACTTAAGATTCAGTTTTTGACCTTTATTTTAATCTGAAAATCCTATAGTGACTGTAGTGTCTTGATTTTTGTCAGGAGTTATGAATTTGTATTTAATTTTTAAGGATGGAGGTGACTGTCAGTCGTTGTCATTGAGAAAAATCCTCCTGCATGGTTGACATAAAAGCACTTAACAATTTAATGTTAATTTGGGGCTTTTTTATTCAAAGTGTGCATAATTGAAGAAATATTTATTACATTTAAATATACACTTTAAATTTCTGCAGGGATGTGTAAAATTTCATCCATATTTATTCCATACACTGCAATGGCTGCAGCCATTCACAGTTTGTTTGTCTGTTTTATTCATACGTGACGCTAGAGGGCACTCGTGACAGACAGTCTCATTATGACAACTTAAAGCCGCTCTAAGCGAATCTGTGAGACGTCACTTTTTGTTGATGTTTGAACTGTTTTCAAACAAACTGAGCGTAGCTAACTCCTCCCCCTCTCTTCTGTGCTTTCATGAACGCGCCCAACCCCCACCCCCTAAATCCTTCTTGTTGTTTATTGGAGGGAACACTTTGTTTTGTTTCGTGGTGCTAGGTTTGGCCACTTTGATTTTATTGCAGTTTGTGGAGCCTGGGCTGTCTACAGAGATCGCAGGTTTTTTTTACAGTTTGATTAGGGACAGGCAGCAAGCAGATAGTGAGGAGATGTTTGCTGTATGTAACAAATAATGTTTTATGGTCTAAAACGCATGAATTCGCTTAGAGCACCTTTAATGAAGAAGACGTAGTGTCACGCAGAGAATCCGGAGATCGCCACTTTTTACACTTTACAGGCAAAGGAAGATGTTGTGATGTTTTAAATCATGGAGACAATAAACACGATTGAGATGATATATGGTTTATCTGTGTTCTTCACGCTATGTCGGGTATTTTATAACAACAATACTGTATATTTATGCTAATCGAGCATAAATGGCATAAAATAGTAAAATATTTTTCTATCTCATTTTCTGATCAGAAGCCACACCAGATCACACACGGTTGTTTAAAGCACTCGACTTTTAATGTTATAAAGTAAGTTTTATTATAGATCCCTTCGTTTGTCATGTTTTAATGGTGGGCTGATCTAACACGTTACTTGCTGTTCTGTATAACATTAATGTTAACTTTACACGTGCTGTTAACATGCTCTGGAGATATGAGATATGTTTTAGGAATAATTTCGACTGGTAAAGCTTCTTTTTAGGTAACCTTTAAGCTTCTTTTTGAAAGAAAGGCGTTTGATACAAAGAAATGAGGGATTAAAATCCTGAATAGAAATTCGTGAGTAATAATAATAGAAGAACAAACTTTTTTCAATTTAACATTGCTGTACTTTGGGTTTACGTTCAAAACGATTTTCTTTATAAGAATTATGCTAGGACTCAATTGTGGTTCATTACCTAATGCCTGGACCGGGGCTTGACATTTGCGGATACATCCACTCTGTTTATCGGATGGGCCACTCGTCTCGTCGCTTTTGACTGCAACCCGAAATGCGTATTTTTAAATGCACACACACGTACAGAAATATCTGGACCACGGCCAATCAAAGGGAGGGGTCTGCTAGGGATGCTCCGGTCAATGACTAATAATACGTGGCCGATCAATATTCTGAATCGGACAGCCGATCTAATTACAGCTATTTCATGTACTACGGCTTTTGATCAGTAAGTCCTTATCGATCTAAAATCACTGTTAGTTTGCGTCGTTTATAACATGCATTTGAAAAAGCAACACTCGTCAAACATAATCATTAAACATATTCTTTATTATCATGAAAATACATGAAAAGGTTTGAAGAACAGCAATATAAATATATCCTTCAGCCATTTCATGGAGCTGCGTGTCATTATAGCTGCGTGTGTATTGTTCCTCGTCTACACTGCATTTTGAGTTTCTGCACGAGAGCGCCCCCTAGCTTTTGGATGTAGCGGCATTTCACCGTAATTCATTGAGAAACATAGCAAGCATTATCGGCTGATCGATCGGAGCATCCCTAGGGTCCGCCCTTTACTATCTCTGATTGGGTTATACCACGACATGGACCTAATGTGCTGCTTGTTGAATCAAAGGGAGACTTTCAGAGACAGGGGCCGTTTCTCAATGTCAAGGAAGGATCCTCGGAAGCCAGAATTTCGAGGATACTACGTCCGTCGAAGGACTGTTCCAATGTCGAGGATCCTCGAATTTCAGCCAAGGACTGAGTCCTTCATTCGAGAAATATCCCATATACAGGAAAGGATGCGAATGTGTATCCTTCGCGCTCTTTGCGCGCTGAAATCACCCACAATCCTATGCGCGCAGCACACCTTTCATTGACGCAATGACCTGCACTTGCTAGCCTGTTCCATTCACGTGTTCTCCGAATGCTTAAGAGAAGCCTCGCCTAGAAGGAAGTGACTTGTAAGTACTAGTCATTGCCAAGGAAGTATCCTTGACATTGGGAAACAGCCAGAGTTGTAGAGACTTTTATTCCATCAAACGGCTGGTCGAACTGGTGCGACCTAATTTTTTTTAAGGCGTACCATTGAGAAATTAGGGCGCATGTGCAATTGCTCGCGCTTTCGAGCCCTGGCAGGACTTTAAACACGTCTCGTGTCTTTCAGGGATCTTTCCGGTATCTGTGGGAACGCACATACAGATTCTGGCAAGTCATTGGCAGTGTAAATAAACCAAAAATCTAACATTCTCAGAAATATTCCCGGTCCATTTTCAGTAATGTCTGTGTGAAAAGGGCATACTGTCACTGAGGCTATGCCTGTGAATACCATACTAAAGTCTCAAATCTTATTGTGAAATAAAGAGCATCACAATTTGATGAATTTCTCTATGATTTCAATCACTGACATGACATTACTCAGTCAATATTAAACATATCAAGTTTATATTTTCGCAGAATGTTCTTTACATTATGTCTACACCTTATCAGCTCTCTATCAAGCTTCAAAGGGGGTCGGAAATGTTCAACCAAATTCGTTGGAATGTTTTTTTTTTGGGGGGGGGGGTAAAGATGTTCCGATGACATTTTTCTCTTCCCGATTCCGATACCTGGGCTCGGGGTATCGGCCGATACCGAGTACCGATACGATACCTGGCTGTGTATCTGTATAATATACAGCTGTGTACATACTGCTAGCCCTGTATGAATGGATAACTGTTTTATGGTGTGCTTTAGACTTATTCATGTATAAAACATGAACAAATACATACAGTGAACTAGAGTACTTTTATTATCTGAAAGACATTTGACAGTAATATTTATTTATCCTAAGTGAAAATACTGGTATCGGAATCGGAACCACACTAGGGGGGAATGATGTTGAGATCAAGAGACCTTAGAAGATTATGAGGGAACTTTAGTTATGATATTATAATGCAACTTTAATCATCCAAAAGTTATGGAACCCACAAAATGCTACAATATTAACAAAAAGTTTAATACATGTTGATTTATTTGATGTGCAATGACCCAACTGTAATAACAGGACTGACACCTGTCTTCTGTCTATATGTGTGAATCCAGAAAAAGATACAGAATCTCAATTCTTCATCCTTCTTTGTGCAAATAAGAATGAAAAGGCTACTTAATTGTTTCATCTTTCTTTCAGATGTGAAGATTGATTCATGTTTGGATATAGAAATAACGTCCTAAACATCAAAAGAGCGACTGACAGCACAAACTCTTTCCTGTATCACCTGTGAAAAGACATTCAGCTCACAGAGACATTTAGAGAGACATGAGAGAAAACACACAGAACAGAAACTCTTCACCAGATCTGAGATCAGCTTTACTAGCTTACAAGAGAAGAAATGTCATTCAGAAGACCACAGAGAGAAGAAGAAGAGGATTTGTGTCTCTTCCTCTAATCTTAATGTTCACATGAGGACACACAGTGATGAAAAGCCTTTCAACTGCACTGAATGTGGAAAATACTTCAGAACCAAACAATATCTTAAAGTTCATCAGAAAGTTCATACAGGAGAAAAACCTTACAAATGCTCTCAGTGTGACAAGACTTTTTCTCAGTCAAGTCACTTGAAAGCACATCAGAGACTTCATACTGGAGAGAAACCTTACGTCTGCGCTCAATGTGGAAAGAGCTTCACTAAGTCATCTCAATTAAGAGTCCATCAGAGAGTTCATACTGGAGAGAAACCTTATCACTGTAGTGTCTGTGGGAAGAGTTTTAGTGTAAAGCATACATTACTAAATCACCAGAGACTTCACACAGGTGAAAAACCTTTCAAATGCTCTCAGTGTGACAAGACGTTTGCTCAGTCAAATTCCTTAAAATACCATCAGAGAGTCCACACTGGAGAGAAACCTTATCACTGTAGTGTCTCTGGGAGGAGTTTTAATCAACATGACAATTTAGTAACACACCAGACAATTCATACAGGTGAAAAACCTTTCAAATGCTCTCAGTGTGACAAGACTTTTACTTTGTCAGCTTCCTTAAAATCCCATCAGAGAGTTCATACTGGAGAGAAACCTCATCACTGTAGTCTCTGTGGGAAGAGTTTTACTCAAGGGTCTTCATTACTAAAGCACAAGAGAATTCATACAGGTGAAAAACCTTTCAAATGCTCTCAGTGTGACAAGACGTTTGCTCAGTCACGTTGCTTACAAGTCCATCAGGGAGTTCATACTGGAGAGAAACCTCATCACTGCAATGTTTGTGGGAAGAGTTTTAATCAACATGAAAATTTAGTAAGACACCAGAAAATTCATACAGGTGAAAAACCTTTCAAATGCTCTCAGTGTGACAAGACATTTACTTTTTTAGCTTCCTTAAAAACCCATCAGAGAGTTCATACTGGAGAGAAAGCTTATTACTGTATTGTTTGTGGAAAGAGTTTTACTACCCATGGCAGTTTAGTAACACACCAGAGACTTCATACAGGTGAAAAACCTTTCAAATGCTCTCAGTGTGACAAGACGTTTACTTTCTCAGCTTCCTTAAATTCCCATCAGAGAGTTCATACTGGAGAGAAACCTTATCACTGTAGTCTCTGTGGGAAGAGTTTTAGTCATGGGTCTTCATTACTAAAGCACAAGAGAATTCATACAGGTGAAAAACCTTTCAAATGCTCTCAGTGTGACAAGACGTTTGCTCAGTCACGTTACTTACAAGTCCATCAGAGAGTTCATTCTGGAGAGAAACCTTATCACTGCAATGTTTGTGGGAAGATTTTTAATCAACATGAAAATTTAGTAAGACACCAGAAAATTCATACAGGTGAAAAACCTTTCAAATGCTCTCAGTGTGACAAGACGTTTACTTATTCAAGTAACTTAAAAACCCATCAGAGAGTTCATACTGGAGAGAAACCTTATTACTGTATTGTTTGTGAGAAGAGTTTTACTCGCCATGGCCGTTTAATAATACACCAGAGACTTCATACAGGTGAAAAACCTTTCAAATGCTCTCAGTGTGACAAGACGTTTGCTTGTTCAAATAACTTAAAATCCCATCAGAGAGTTCATACTGGAGAGAAACCTTAACACTGTAATGTTTGTGGGAAGAGTTAATCAACAGTCAGTCTTTATTCTTTTGTTCTGATGAACGTGAGGGAAGATATTTTGAGTAAAGTTTGAAATCATGCCACTTGTGAGGCCCATTTACTTCCATAGTATTATTTGTTCTTACTATGTGTTGTTTTTTGACAGTTGTTTTATGAGTGAAATACACAGTTAAAAAAACGTTACCCATGAAAGTACACTAAAAGTTAGTTTCTGTACACTGTACGGTAGTTTTTGTACAGAGATTTGAACCTCACCATGTTTAAGTCAATAAAAACAGACACCAACAGGGCTGGTGTCTGTTACTTAAGAAAACAAACAACTGCTGATTTCCAACAGATATTTTATCAAAACTTGTGACTACCAAAGACTTTAGCGTTACAAAACAACACGTTAGTGTAGTGAACAGCATACAACAAAGAATTCCAGATCCCTCCCCAATTGCTTTATTTGGACTGGATTTTGGTGGGTTAACATAAAGTGTCCAGTCAATCAGATAAGGCTGCTCGGACATCTTTTATGGCTGACCTCTGTGCCAAAGCGGAGAAGAGAAGGACGTTTTGATTGGCCCACACCATTTCTGCTTATCATTCTTTCGAACCCCCCTTCACCATCTCATGAAACAGGGTGATCGTAAACATTCCTTAAGGAAAAGCATTTTTCAAAGTATTGGCTTACCAAAGATCAAATCTTTATCATCCTTCCACCAACAAAATGGACTTAAAACTGTCACCTGTTGACTTCATTCTCATTTTAAGACACTAGCATTCTGAATTACATCTTTATGTGATGTGATGTTCAAATAACGTTATTAACGAATGAATGCATGTTTGATAGTGAAGGATCCTACCTTGGATCCTCGCGTGCAGAATGTTTTTATTATTGTGTTTTTTTATCTTTAATCATTTATTTACATAATCATCATAATAATTTTATAATCATTAGTTATTATCCATTTAATTATTGTATTTGATTAATATTATTTTATCATTATCAATTTCATTATTATCATTTTATTATTACATTATTGTTTATTAATTCATTTATTCATTATTGTTTTTATTCATTATTCATTCAATATTATATTTCTGTATTTTATTATATTAATTCATTGTATTTCTATATTTTATATGTCTCTTGGTGGTTCAGTTTCACATTTGGGAAGTTTCATAGAGCTGTTCTGTCTGTGTGTAAACAAGATAGATAAAGAGAATGTTTATGGAAGCCCAAGGTCAAAGGGATGATGCAGCTGAGCAAATTTGGATATAACAAGTGCATGCTGTATTCCGGGGTAGACGGGGTTTGAACATTAAGGCATATGCAACTGAAACTAACTGTCCATCAATAAAACTCTGTTCTATTTTATCATCTAAAACCTCCGTCTCACGACTCTGTTTTATGACTCTGTTTATGCTCTCCTCTAGCAACGATTGATCAGCCTAATATTTGACAGATGCTTTAACAAAGTAAACGTATATTTTCTGACATGATCTGGTGTCTGGGGCTGGATCGTTTTTTATTTTGTCTGTGGTGTGGAGACCATATCTAACAATAGAGTAACATTTTGATGTCATGTTTATACTTTTTAAACTCAGAATAATGCCATTGGTTATTTCTCTATTATAAGTTTGGGTAACTTGTAAGTTTAGATAACATAATTACAAAACTAGCAAATTATTGCATGCACATACAGTACAAAGCAAGATTAATTATTTAGATTTCAGAATGAGCACGTTTCTCATTAATACTAAATATGCAGCGGTCTGTCTGCTGATCTGATATTGTAATGAAGATGAATGTATAACAACTGATTAAAAACTAAAACGTACAATCAGTAAATAACTATGCACATGCTTATGATGTTTGCATTGTAATAATGTACAGGGTAACTTCAGATATAAAAACAAAGACTTGTAAAATCTTATTTTATATCATTAAAATCTGATAACGTCCATCATTGATTTAACGTTTGGGTATACCAACATGGCGGCGCGGTGGCTTTACAATCGTGACGTCATGCGCAATCCAGTCATTTATATAGATCAGTGGTTCTGATGCTGCGTTCCAGTGCAGGTTTTTGAGCCCATGAATTACGACTTCGAAACCACCACTCACGACTCTATGCGTTCCAGGCAGCCTGTAACCCGTGTTTTTACTACAACCTACCTGTGAAAGTGCACTGGAACGGCAGTCAAACTCGTACTAGATCGATGTACTCCCAGTTCACAGTTGTGACTCGTGGTTTTGAAGTCATAATTTACGGGTTACAGGTTGCCTGGAATGCAGCATGAGTCTCCCGCCCACAGGACAACCCCCATCGCTTAACAGAGCACCCAACTTCTGAGTCTCCCATTGAGAAAGACGATAACAGATCATCGGAAAACCAACCAAGTTTCTGAATCTCTCCTTGAGATTTTACAGCTCCTCATTCTGAGTTTGACATCAGAGACTGAACCAGATCGATCACAAGTTTTGAGATTCTGTGCGTCCAGAGACTAAGTGGATCACACCACGTTCCGAGCCTCACGTCCAGAAAGGCAATCAAAGACGTCTGGAAAAAAAGTAGAGCTCAGAAGAGCAAACCTCCACTTCAAGGAACCTTAATCTGCGTGTTCCAGATTTGTTAAGGACCTTCTGCACCGTCTACCCGATCACGCCTGCGTGTTCCAGATCGCTAGAATCCTCTCTGTGCTTCCCGGAGATCAGCATTTTCAAAGCACCAAGTGTTCAAGGCTGTTGAACTGAACCTGACTCTTTCCCAATTGCAGCAAGGAAAAGCCTGACACGTGGCCGACGGGCCAAGATCATTCGACCGCACAGAATGTAAATATCACACAACCAAATCTTTCCTGAAACCATGGCATTGGTCTATTCTATTAGTAACCATTTACAATAGATGCTTCTCAATATTGCATATAAAGGTAACACTACCTTTATAGTGCCTTAAACAATTTTCTTTTACTTTACAATTACCATTTAAGATCATTTTTATGTTGTGTATGGTTATGCAATTTGTGATATATTCATAATTATGATATAATTTTATTTGAGGGTCTTTATTATGAAGGGCATGCTAAAAGGAAGCTTGTAGTACCTAAGGCTCTCACCACAATCTTTATTGAGTATTTCCATAACAATCCACTGGGGGCACATCTGGGGCGAATGAAGACACTCCTTAAGATCTTAGATGTGGCCTGGTGGCCTGATGTACGCAAAGATGTGTGGAAGCATGTAAGAGAATGCACGGTTTGCCAGAAGTACAAACCTGCCAATACCAAACCCTCTGGTTACCTTCAATCCACAGAAGTCGAGGAGCCTGGATACATGTTGGGGGTGGACCTTATGGGTCCCCTTCCCAAGAGTAAAAAGGGAAATGTGTATCTTCTGGTGGTTGTGGATTATTTCTCCAAGTGGGTAGAGCTGTTCCCTATCAAAGATAGCAAAACCCATCGCATCTGCCAGATTCTGCAAGAGGAGATATTTACCAGATGGGGAGTTCCAAAGTTCCTTTTATCTGACCGTGGACCCCAATTCCTAAGCCATCTGATGGAGGATCTGTGCAAAAGATGGGGCATTACAAGGAAGCTCACCACCAGTTATCATCCTCAAACTAACCTGTCAGAGCGATTCAACAGAACCATTAAGACCATGATTGCATCCTTTGTAGGTGAAAACCATCGTGAGTGGGACAAGTGGCTGGCAGAATTCCGTTTTGCTATTAACTCTGCTCCCAGTGAGACCACAGGGCACTCACCGGCTGAAATAGCATTGGGCAGGCAATTGAAGGGTCCATTGGAACAATTGATTGCTCCTCCCCCAAATCCAGGACTCCCAGGATATTCCCTTCTAGAGCGGCAACAACAATTACAGCAGGATGTTAAAAATGCAATGAGAAAAGCACATGCCAAACAAGCCAAATATTATAACGTCCAACGCAAACCTGTGCACTTCCAAGAAGGTGAGCTGGTATGGGTGCGTACCCATCCAATATCCAAAGCAGATGAGTACTTTTCATCCAAATTGGCCCCTAAATGGAAAGGCCCCATGAAGATAAGAAGGAAATTGGAACCAGTGAACTACCTGGTTGAATGGAGTTCAGGGGAGAAGATGGACAATGTGAATGTGGTCAACCTTAAACGGTATTTTGGTAAAAATATCCAAAATTAACCTCCTTTTGGGGGGGGGGGACTCTATGACACTACCTTTATAGTGCCTTAAACAATTTTCTTTTACTTTACAATTACCATTTAAGATCATTTTTATGTTGTGTATGGTTATGCAATTTGTGATATATTCATAATTATGATATAATTTTATTTGAGGGTCTTTATTATGAAGGGCATGCTAAAAGGAAGAGGGAGGGTGGCCATTTTGAAAAAGAGACAAGATTGTTTGGTGTGGCAGGGAGAGCACACGGTGGATTTAGAGTAGCAAAGCTTTTTCATGTGTTGAGAAAAGATCCCTTGGACGTCATGTAATATGTGCATAGAGTAACGCCTTTTTACATGCATTTTTCTTTGGACTAAGCACTCTCTAAAGGACTCCCTGCACTTGGATATATATATTTTTGCCCCTTGGAGATTTTCAGTCTGTGGATTATACTTCTCTTTTTGGAGATAAGAATCTGAGGACATTTGTTCCTTTTTCTTCAAAGCAGAACAACCATTGGACTGATGAGTATTATTTTTTTATTTGATATTTAGAGACTTTGGGACTGCAACAATGAGATGTGTCTGTGTTTGGTGACTATGGGTTTTTTGGGGAAACTATGTTACTTTATGTATAGCCGGAACAGATTTGTTCCCTTCATATATTGTTTAATTTGAATGTCACATGATTGTTTCTTGGGTTTAGCCCAAGTGAAGTGGGTAAACTTTGTCTCAAATTGTGATGTTCATAAGAATGAGAATTTAAATTAAAATTATATCTTTGAGTTAAACTTGTGGTAATGAATCAACAATATCGATAAAGAGTTGAATTTGTTACAGCATAACTGATTTCTTTAAAGTTTATCAGATAAAACTTTCATTATTTGGGTTATTAGAAATAAAGTTTTCATCTTATCAGAAACAGAAACATTCTGCCATTAATTACACTCAGTCACTTCAATTTTCTATTCTTTGCATTTTAGTTTCTATCTTTTTCTATTCTTTAGTATTTTTTAGTATCATTCAGTAGTGTTTTTAGTTTTCTTGTTTATCTTTTGTTAATAAATTCCATTTTATTACCACTGTGTCTTTCTTGTGTTGATACAGTTAAAGAGTTCTAGCTGGTCAGAATCTCATAAAATCCTTCAGATAATTTAAATGTGAAACTCCCTCTAATTTACATATTGTCTTATTTGTTGAATGATCTATTTAGATATCATTCTTATTGTTAAAGTGAAATTCTTTAGCTGGTGCCACGAAGTAGAGGAGGGAGGGGTCTCTGACATACACGCACACGGTGAAACCTCTAGTGTCCTACAGCCAGTTGTTGCCTGTGTAAAAATCACAAAATTAATTTGTGCCCATGTCAAAATCACTACACACTGTATTTGAAATAATTGGAACCATTTGTTTTCCTGAACATGGATATAGCAAACCCAAACTAATTGGACCATTTAAGGTCAATATTTTCCACCCGGAAGCTGTTCAGGTGCTGAAACGGCTGCTTAAAGTCTCACATTGCTAAGCTGAATCAAGGCCCAAATGGGGACAATTTATTTTGAATAGGACCACATTATTATGTGTGAGTATTAGATTGATGTGTATCTGGGGGTGTTTCAGTATAGTGTCTGTTATACCTACAAATCACATTAATGTTAAAGCACTGCAAAACAACTTTTTTTGGAGCGATTAGGCAAGTTAAACTCCAATTCGACCATCTTCTTTTCCCAGCTTTGTGCAATCTCAAACAAAATTTGTGTAAAGCAAGAAGGGTGAAATTGCAAATGTAAATACCGTGAAAATCAGCTGTGTGTGTTCACCGTGGAAATTAGTTATCCTAACTATATGTACACTATAAGTACCTGTCATTAACCCACACTTGTGTGTAAGTACTACTTATATTGTACAGTACAGTAGTGCTTCTTGTTACTTACAGTATGTATCTGGTATTACCCAGTACTAGTGGTGGGTTGCTTGACACACTGTCTCGACACACGTACCGAGCTTTTGAAACACTACTAAAACACAGTGCTCCTTGAAATGAGGCTGTCATGTGTCCAATGGAATGAAACTTCATTACCTCATTGACACATCATGCAGGTTTCAAAACACAGTGCACGCTGTGGTCTATCTACTTAATGCATTACATAATTATAATGTATCAATGTCTATAACATTGCATGTGCATGTGTATTGTTGTTCATAAAATAATAATGATTACCATGTTGTTTGAGTGTCAATTAACACTTTGCCGACTCAACCATCACTCAATAAAGAATGGAAATACTTCCTCAATCACAGTACTGTTTGCTGCTTATAGATGCTGTCTGACTAGATCATTCACGCTAATAATTATTATGGAAAATGCACAAAAGAGAACCCATTCTCAGGTGTGGGAACATTTCTGTCTGGAGAGTCCCACACAAGTAGTATATATGTGAATAAAGTTTCTCTTATTCCAACAAAACATCTTCAGTGCTTCGCCACCTACGTGCAAAACACCCACTAACTGTGCAGACAATACTCCAACTTCAAAGGCCCAGTCTGTACCAACTGAAGGTAAAATTTCTTTATCCGAATTATTCAGTTATTAAGGATGATAATTACACAAAATAAGTTAAACACTCTTAATAACAGACAAATAAGTAGTCACAGTTCTGAAAAATGTTTTTTGCTTTAAGGACTGAACCCAATCAAACAATTTAGATTGAACATATTAGGCTACATCCTATTATAGTCTACCTATCTGAACTCTATGGGGCGGTTTCCCGGATAGGGATTAGCTTAATCCAGGACTAGGCCTTAGTTTAATTAGGAAATATAACTAGTTTTAACAAATATGCCATACTAAAAACATTACCTGTGTGCATTTGGAGGCAAAACAAAGGGCCCTGATGTATTTTAAGATATGTCACTGCAAGTTGTTTTCAGTCTGGACAGCTCTTAAAAATGTTTTAGTCTAGGACTAGTCTAATCCCTGTCCGGGAAACCGCCCCTATGGGGTGTAAGTCACATATTTTTTATAGTAGGCCTACACCGTGAACATGCATTGTGAGTGCACAAAGTGTGAATTGACTGTGAACTTCATTCATGAAAAGCTGACGGATTACTTTAGCTCACTTGGCTAAACACTGCTTGTGGGTTCTGCTAATGTGGTCATTGTATTGTGTATCTTTAGGACAGAAGAGAGAGCTTGATGACGCCCTCCTCAAAATAATAGTTCAAGATCTCCAGTCTTTTCCTATTGTGTAAGATGATGGTTTCAGAGCTTTAGTGAAGAAGCTGGAGCCAAGCTACAGTCAGGACTTAAGACAGGAGAGCACAAGGTACACAAAACATGAACACAGGCCACGTGACTCTCCATACGAAACAAGACAACAGTGAGGGCTGCCATGACCCTGTCACATGAAATGCATAAAAAGCTGTTAGTGCACGTAACATAAATATAGATTTATGGCTGTTTCCCCTCCCGCCTTAGCCAGTGATGAGGAAATGACTCTCTACGCTTATTCAAGCCTTGAGGCACAAGTAGAGTAACGATGATAATATGGCAACGTAGCCTACATCAAACACGTTTTCCTATTAAGGGCAGCCTACCACACCATTAATGTGAACATAACTATACATGCCATTTACATCAGAGGAAGCTATTTCAGGCCCTGTAGAGATTTAGTGATAGGCCTGTCCTTTTATATTTTGCTACTTTGACATTTTGACACATTTCTCATATTTGTGTTATTGACCTTTCAGTAATAAAAAAAACACTTAAAATTACTGTGGGAGTATTTTTTTTATTTTCAAAATACAAATTACTTGTGTTTTATGTAAGCAATAAGGTACGAGAGACTGTGCTGTATCGTGAATAAGTAACGGCTGAAGGGCATTGGTAGGCACAACGCGAAGCGGAGTCACTGCTAAGGGTGTTGCTAAGGGCGCAGTGATAAACAGAACCATTGGGTGAAGCGGTCATAGCCATGTTTTATCGTGAATAAAGCACACCTATTGACCAATCAGAATCAAGGAATGGAACTAACCGTTTTTTAAATACATTTTTCAGATCAGTATTTTATTTTATTACATTTCATGAGCCAGTATTTGGAGTTTGTAACAAAATAGTTTTTTTTATGTATTTGTGCCCACCTCTGATAACACTCAGTAGTGCAGACAGTGCTAACAATACTTCGCAATGAGTGTGAGTGTGGTTTAAATAGTCCAGATAATTGGCAAACAGGAAACAGGTGTGGTGATGATCAAACTAGTGCAAGGGATTATGGGTAATGGAGTCCTGAGGCAGATATGTAGATGAAACCTATGAAGGCCAACAGAGGGAGCTATGATAGCTATCATTACACTACCAATCTATTGATAACACTATTCCACAAGATTAATGGATAATTGTGGCAAATTTATGGCTTGATTTATAATTATTAGCTTATTTTCACAAATTTCACTTACTCTGCTGGGCATGAACAAAGCTGTTCCTCAATATGTGTGTTTTCCATTTGAATGGTCAGTGTATGAGGCAGCTGCTGCTTGCACTGGAACCTATAGACTTTATCTTACATTTTGATTAAATTATTAAGCTCTCTCAGATATTTCACCTGTTTGACACCAACCTTGTCCCGTTTCATGTGGTTGATGTCCTCTTCTGGAATAGGTTGTGACCTAAAAACTCCTAAAGAATCGCAGAGCTGAATGTTGTGTTTAATCACATGGAAGTTTGTTTTATAATTCTTTAATAACAGTAGTTATATATCTACAAACAGCGGACATCCATGATGCCATTGCCTAATGAACTGCCTCAGGTGATGCTGTGAAGAGCTGTGCTCTGGTTACTCGCAAGAACACACCATTTGCAAAAATACAGCAGGCTCTTTTTTGCAAGCGAATGCAATTGTTGAAATATAATTTTAAGTCATTGTCTTTATCTTATTGTATATATAGACTCACCGGCAACTTTATTAGGTACACCTTACTAGTACCGGGTTGGACCCCCTTTGTCTTCACCGCTGCCTTAATCTTTCGTGGCACAGATTCAACAAGGTACTGGAAACATTCCTCAGAGATTTCGGTCCATATTGACATGATAACATCACGCAGTTGCTACAGATTTGTTGGCTGCACATCCAGGGCACGAAGCTCCCGTTCCACCACATCCCAAAGATGCTCAATTGGGTTGACATCTGGTGACTGCGGAGGCCATTTGTGTACATTGAACTCATTGTCATGTTTAAGAAACCAGTCTGAGATGATTTGCGCTTTATGACATGGCGCGTTATCCAGCTGGAAGTAGCCATCAGAGGATGGGTACACTGTGGTCATAAAGGGATGAACATGGTCAGAAACAACACATGATGCTCAATTGGTGCCAATACGGGCCCAAAGTGTGCCATGAAAACATCCCCCACACCATTACACCACCACCAGCAGCCTGAACCGTTGATACAAGGCAGGATGGATCCATGCTTTCATGTTGTTGACGCCAAATTCTGACTCTACCATCTGAATGTCGCAGCAGAAATCAAGACTCATCAGACCAGGCAACGTTTTTCCAATCTTCTATTGTCCAATTTTGGTGAGCCTGTGCGAATTGTAGCCTCAGTTTCCTGATCTTAGCTGTCAGGAGTGACCCAGTGTGGTCTTCTGCTGCTGTAGCCCATCCGCCTCAAGGTTCGACGTGTTGTGCATTCAGAGATGCTCTTCTGTATATCTCGGTTGTAACGAGTGGTTATTTGAGTTACTATTGCCTTTCTATCAGCTCGAACCAGGCTGGCCATTCTTCTCTGACCTTTGGCATCTACAAGGCATTTGCACCCACAGAACTGACACTCACTGGATACATTCTTACATTCTTTGTAAACCCTTGAGATGGTTGTGTGTGAAAATCCCAGTAGATCAGCAGTTTCTGAAATACTCAGACCAGTCTGTCTGGCACCAACAACCATGCCACTTTCAAAGTCACTAAATTAACCTTTCTTCCCCATTCTGATGTTCGGTTTAAACTGCAGCAGATCGTCTTGACCATGTCTACATGCCTAAATATATTGAGTTGCTGCCATGTGATTGGCTGATGAGAAATTTCCATTTACGCACAGTTGGACAGGTGTACCTAATAAAGTGGCCAGTGTGGGTATATTCATCATGTTTGAGAGCAAAACCAAGTAACACTGTCCTGATAATGTAAGTGGGTTCCTGCAAATTCCTGTCTCATCTGTGAACTAACTGTGACCCTGGTATCTTTTGTTTCATTGTTTGAGTTGATGGCCGTTTATGCTTGGGACAAGGGTCTGAGTCAAATGTGAATGGTAAGCCTAACTGTGCATTCAGACCGCCACCGGCGAGAGCGTCAAAGTGGCCAGAAGTCATTCATTTTCAATGAGAGCCGGCAGCGAGCTCCGGCGAGCAGCGGCGCGTCATGTACAGCGTGAGCGTCGAGGAGAGTTGAAATCTGCTCAACTTTATGGTAATGAGATATGACGCGGTTCGGCGGCAACCAATCGGAAGGCGGAAATGTTCACCGGCAACCAATCGGAAGGCGGAAACCTCCGCCTGAGAGGAGTTCAGAGAATGCATTCGAGCGTCAGAGCGTCCACTACAACTTTTCTTTAGCGTCGTTGTCAGGGCAGCCAGAGCTTTTATTGACGCTCTCGCCGGTGGCGGTCTGAATGCACAGTTAGGCGTGAACTCATTACTATGATAATGAAATGGTCCGAGTAAGACAGTGGTTGAGATTGTTAGATCTGGTCTCCACACCACAGAAAAAATATAACGATCCAGCCCCGGACACCAGATCACGTCAGAAAATATAAGTTTACTTTGTTAAAGTATCTGTCAGATACAAGGCTGATCAATTGTTGCTAGAAGAGAGCATAAACAGAGGCGTAAACAGAGTTGTGAGACGGAGGTTTTAAATGATAAAATAGAACAGAGTTTTATTGATGGACAGTTAGTTTCAGTTGCATATGTCTCAATGTTCAAACCTCGTCCACCCCGTCTACCTACCCAGGAATACAGCATGCACTTGTTATATCCAAATTTGCTCAGCTGCATCATCCCTTAGACCTTGGGCTTCCATAAACATTCTCTTTATATATCTTGTTTACACACAGACAGAACAGCTCTATGAAACTTCCCAAATGTGAAACTGAACCACAAAGAGACATATAAAATATAGAAATACAATGAATTAATGAATGATATAATAAAATACAGAAATATAATAATGAATGAATAATGAATAAAAACAATAATGAATAAATGAATTAATAAACAATAATGTAATAATAAAAATGATAATGATAAAATAATATTAAATAATCAAATACAATAATTAAATGGATAATAACTAATGATTATAAAATGATTATGTAAATAAATGATTAAAGATAAAAAACACAATAATAAAAAACATTCTGCACGTGAGGATCTAATGTAGGATCCTTCAAGATGGTAATGTTGATGGGATTAAGGGTTGATGATACTGAAGGATTGGGAGTGGCAGGGTTACTTCCTTTCAATGTTTTGATGTTCAATGCTTTCAAAGTTGAGTGCTTTGTTTTCCATTTAGGGGGCTGCCTGACCCCTAAAATGTGTATAAATGCAATGTAGGGCTGTAAGTCAGACTTGGTGACTGCAGCACCTGGACTCTATGCACTGATTTAAAGATAGCTTTTTGCAATAAAGACAACAGCTCGAGTTTTTCTAGAGAACACAAAAGCTTTCTCAAAATATCTTATTTTGTGTTAATCAGAGAAAAGAAATTCATACAGGTTTAGAACAATATGAGGATGAGTAAATGATGACTGAATTTTCATTTTAAAATGAACTATCCCTTTAATGGGCAGGATTGGTAATCGGGCATACCAATCATTTTCTTGGTGGGCCGACATACATTTAAACCAAAGTAACATAAACACCTGGTTGTATTTTGGCCATGACGTTCAGTAAACATCTTATTCCAAGGTGGTTAATTCAACACTTGAACAAAACGTCACACAAATGTTTTGGTCTGGTTTGGTTTTGTTGTGAACAGACGTGATTTCCGTTTTTTACTATCTATAGACCCCTTCACAGTTCACATCACAGGCGGTTCCCACTGCGTATGTCGGGGTCAGAAAAGTCATTACAGCAGATTGAGTTGCGTATTATTCGGTATCGTCAAACATGCTTACTTGCATCATGGGCTTTGAAAATTGCACCAGGTCTACCGTTAAGTTTTTCGTGATTCCTGCAGAATCTCAAAAACAAAAAATACAACATCTGTGGCTGCAAGCAATTAAACATGCAGACTGGGACAATGCAAAGATCAAAGAGGCTTGTGTTTGTAGTGCACACTTTATTTCAGGTAAGTCCTCATTTTCAGCCCTATTAGATTAAACTAGAAAGCCTAAATCGTATGAACGCGCGCACCTGATAGTCATTCAATGTTTACAAACTTTGAAGGGGTCTATAAAAACGTGCCAATTATGTATTTTACAATGTTTTTAAATGTCCTTTTTTGGTTTTTATTTAAGATGTGTTTTTAAAAGGTTTTAAAATATTGTGCTGCAACGTTACCTTATTACAATGAAAATGCAACATTGTGAAAAGTCCTACAATCTCATTTATAACTTTAAAAGTTTGATGTTTTGTCTTTATTTTTCAGCAATTATTTTCCCACCCCTTTTTTCATTTAGTCATTATACAAAAGTTTGTGATGATTTCTTGCCATAATTAAGACGCTTAGTTTTTTGGCTAAATCCATTGTAAAGCAGTGAGCGTCTTCTGTCTCCAGTACAGCAGGAGGCGCTGCAGCTCTTTAGTCCGCAAATAAACTCACTAAAGAAAGAAAGAGCGCGCGTGTGATGTGTTTGTGTATCCTCAGTGTGTTTTTCTCTCTTGCGTGTTTCATTGAGTGTAAACAGAGTATTGTCTCTGTGTATTTAAGTGTTAAGACGTTGATGTTGAGATGTGTTATGCTGTAAATCAGTATGAACTGATCTGTCCATGCTGGATATATTGATGATTTCATCACAGAAATCTCTCAGCTGAAGAAAGAGGTGGCGTTACTGGAGACAAAGCTGAGGTCAAGAGGAGATTTAGCAATTAATCGAGAGGTTTGTAACGCTTAAACATCATTTATCTAATCAGACAACATCAAATCATTTCTAATCTTATTGTCTGTGTGTGTGTGTTGTGTTGTCAGGATGTGGATTGTTGTGAATCTTCAGTGTATGTGACTGATGATGGGAGTCTGGATTCAGTGTGGATGAGCAGAGATCAGAGTCGCACACCACAGACACTGCTGGACTCTAAACTCTCTGAAGAGAAATCCAGACACACACAGGACTCCGATCTCAGTCTGACTTTACTCTGTTATACTGAGTCAAAGCTCACAGACACTCATGACACTACACTGTGTGACAGTAAACTATGGAACGATATTCCGGACAATATTAAAAAGGAATTGCAAATTGTATTTGAAATTGCGTTTCCTACTTGTGGGTGTAAAAACTGTGACTTAATTCAAACGCAAATGCAAACTGTTTGCATTTCCGTTTACGCGAACGTACAATATATGCCAAATTTAAAATGTAAAATCAAAGTCCATTTGCAATTGAATTTCCTATGTCTTTCGAGTTATGACCCTGCCATATTTCAATCTCAATTGGAATTCATCATTTGCTATTTCACTTCCTCTAGCGTCGCGTACTGATCTTGCCAAAACTCAAATGAAATCGCAATCCTCTTTGCATTTGCGTTTCCAATGCCTGTACTTAAACTTGTCAATCACAGTGTTGGGGTGGGGTTATATTATAGGGCGTGTTTGGAAGCGACGTCACTCACAGAGGCTTCACTACGCTTAAACGGCCACAAGGGGGAGCACAAGAAAAGCTAAAATGATAACGCAGAAAATATTTTATACATTAAATTATATATTACCTCAGTTATATTTCAGCAATTAATCAAATAAGCTTAAGCACTGTTTATTAACTTGCATAAACTTGCATTAACTTGCTAGTAAAGAAAGATGCCATTTTAAAGCATTTTAATAAAAAAAAGAGCTCATTCTGTGTTAATCAGATGTGATATGAGCTAGTGAAGTATCAAGTAAATGTGGGTACATTACTTTAATTCATGCTAATAACATTTTATTTTAATAGTGATTGGTTATGGAAGGACGGGGATGACTGGCTTAATGCGTTTTAACTGAGAACAAAAAACACCCGCTTCTTGCGTTCTCCTTCAATAAATATTCTTTCTTCAGGGTTCTAGAGCATCAGTCCACATACATTTCTCTCACCCTCTCCAGAAAGATTGCATTTGCAGCTTTTATCCTGTTTCCCCACGACGATTAATGACGAGAAACATCTCATGCTGAACCTGACCTTTACGAAAATTAACCATGGTTTTACTACATTAAAAAAAACATGGTTTTGACAGCCATGGTTTTCAAAAATCATAGTTAAACCATGGTTTTGCTGATAGTAATCAATAGACCAAAAACCATGGTTACTACACTTTTACCACAATAAAACCATGGTTAATTTTCGTAAGGGGAACTTTGGGACCGCTCGTCTTCCGGCTGTCACTCGTTGCTGACTCCGTTGAGCCACCGACCACTCTTTGTTTTGTCAGACAGATTAACATTTTTATATTGTTTTACCTAAAATACCAAGGTTACAAAATATTTGTTAACCTTTTGAAGAAATTTAGGTTATATGATATTTTGATACATAATAGACTGCATTAATTTTATACATTTAGTCAATAAGTCAGCTAAATGTTCATATATTATTTTTCTGATCGAAATATCATTTAGCATACTTCATTGACTGATTTATAAAATAATACCTTTTCTAATAAAACACAAGTGTTTAAAATAATACACTTCTAATAATACACTTATAGCGTTTGACATGAGATATTGTCAAAACATTCTGCCATATTATTACTGACAAAATCAATTGAAGGTCAATAATCAATTAATGAAGATGCGTTCATTTAATTCATAAAACTCACACTTTTGAAACGGTGCTTATCTGGTTAATAATTGCTGCAATATAACTGAGGTAATATATAATTTAATGTATAAAAAATTTTCTGCGTTATCATTTTAGCTTTTCTTGTGCTCCCCCTTGTGGCCGTTTAAGCACAGTGCGTGGTCGACTGTGAGTGACGTCGCTTCCAAACACGCCCTATAATATAACCCCACCCCAACACTGTGATTGACAAGTTTAAGTACAGGCATTGGAAACGCAAATGCAAAGAGGATTGCGATTTCATTTGAGTTTTGGCAAGATCAGTATGCGACGCTAGAGGAAGTGAAATAGCAAATGATGAATTGCAATTGAGATTGAAATATGGCAGGGTCATAACTCGAAAGACATAGGAAATTCAATTGCAAATGGACTTTGATTTTACATTTGAAATTTGGCATATACTGTACGTTCGCGTAAATGGAAATGCAAACAGTTTGCATTTGCGTTTGAATTAAGTCACAGTTTTTGCACCCACAAGTAGGAAACGCAATTTCAAATACAATTTGCAATTCTTTTTTAATATTGTCCGGAATATCATTCCATAGTAATCAGAGCTTACAGGAGGATCAAACCTCCACAGAGTCTCTGGATTCTGTCTGTAACGCTGGAGAACAGCAGCAGATCCTGCAGACCAAACTGAAGATGTGTTCAGTCAAACTCATCGACTGCACGAACCTCATGATGAAGATTGAAACTGAGCACACAGAAATCAAAACTGAGCACACAGAAATCAAAACTGAGCACACAGAAATCAAATCTGAACCCACAGAAATCAAATCTGAACCCACAGAAATCAAATCTGAACCCACAGAAGAGGAAGATCGCACTGATGAAGATGATGATTTTATTCCATCACGTATGTCTCCTTATAATTATTGTCGTGTTTTTTACACTTTTAACTCTCACGTACGCACCTGTTTTGGGTTTTCAGTCACAAACTCACTAATCAAAAGACCCAAAAATGTAAATTTTAAAGAAGTTAAAGGCTATATATCATAAATCACTTCTGCGTGGTCCTAAATCCCAAAGTGTTTCGATTCTCTTCAGAACACATTTTTAGATATTTTTGATGAAAACTGGTAGCCCAGTAAACACAGAACGTTCCCATATGGTATTTGGTTATTTTTTTGGGAACCAAAACCTCCCTGCTAAAAAACGATACAAATCATCACATAAATTCTATTTGATGTAATAGTTTTAATGGGATTTTTATTGGTTGTAATTTCTTTTCTCTCTTTCGTCATTTAGTAACTTAAATATTACAGAACAAATATATATATTTTAGTGGTTTTTGATCGATTTGAACATCTATATGAGAGAATATAATATAAAAAAAGCTTTTGATTGATGTAAAAACGGAGATAGCTAACGTTAATGTTAGGCGGCTACCATGTACGTAGCCAGCTACCTCTGTCATTTTTTATATTAAAAAATAAAATTTGAAGTTCTCTGAATGACTAATTCGTTTTTCAAAACGAATCCGCATATGTAATTAAGTTTAGGCAGTTTACTGTATAGTTTAGTGTAAAATGACGAAGATTGGCTTAAGCTGCGATGGCGCGGGTACAGAATTTGCAGTGTTGCCAGATCCCATTGTTAAAAATTTTTCTTTAGATGTAGTTTTTTAGCAATTAATGTGACACTTTGACATTAACTATAAGATGATTGTTAGGTGTAGGTTAGTATTAGCGATTTCTCTGATTTATTTCTGAAATACAAGGTTTGGACGAAATTTGTTTTTTAAGGACAATTATTTATGCTTGTTTTTTGTACTAATATCTGGCAACATGGATACTGAAAGGTATCAAATAAGACGCATCATTCAGCGCGCGCAGATTATTGCTGATATACTACATTCGGTAAGATAAAAGCATAAATCATCATAATTGTGTCTGTAAGAGTATCAACAACACTATCGAAAAACAGACAATCGAAAATACTCTGGTACAAAGATGTAGAAGAATTGGGATTAAATAAAATATGCCAAATATGTTAGAACAGGTAGCGTAAAAGCTAATCTCAACAAAACATAAGCATTAAGAATTCTGTTATTTCATTTAATTTAGAAGTTAACCTTTAACAAACTCATGCTGAAAACAATAAGAGCACTAAACGAGTTCTTGTTTAAAATCTTGTAACGTTTTTGTTATATAATATTGCTTATTAAAATGATTACAAAAATAAACATTGTTGCATGTAAAAGTAATAAATAATCCAGCAGTCCCAGTCCATCCCCCAAAACAGAGAGTGTGTACCCAAAGTGTAAAAGGGTTAAGACAGAATATTTTAGATCCCAGGTAAAAAATAAAGTGTGCTTCAATGTACTTAAATATTAGCAAGTAGCCTACATTTAGTTATGTAAAGTTTTGCTACAAATATACTAATTAAAAGTAAAGTCATACTTGAGCAGTACTTCAGTTTACCTGAAAAAGTAAGAATACCAGTACCAACTAGATTTTTATTGAAATAAATGATGACTCAAAATAATAACACTTAGATGTCCTTAACTTAATTTTAAGAAGTACCAAAAACAAATGTGATACATAAACCACAAAAACAAGTGCACGAAAATAATAAATTTTGTAAGTGTACTTAAAAAGTGTATTTTATTTATGTGCACTTTTTTCACCTGGGATAGCATTTGTTAACTCTTAACACCCCACCCTGGACCTCATTAAATTTCAAACCCTGGCTACGGCCATGGCGGCTACTGCTGTGGTAAGATTCGTTAAAGTGAATTAAATGTTTTATTTGTCTCTCTTTACCTCCGAGACTTTATTCTTTTATCTCTTTTTTCATTTAGTAACGTTAACTTAAATATGTGTGGACAAAAGATCTGTTGCATAGGACTTGATGTTGATATCCCTTAATCAATGCATACTTGAGGAACCGATGAGACTCTTTGGGATGGTCTATTGCAGGGTTCCCCAAATCTTACCCTACAGCAGTGGTCTTCACTATTTTTTTCATGAGAGCCACACTGACAGGTCAGGGTCAATAGGAGAGCCGCCTTTACCACAAAGTATCAAAAGTTACATCCAATCATAAAAAAAAGCATGTCTACTTATCAATCTGTCAATCTGTTGCAATGTAATAAATACAAGGGCAAATCATTCTTTATCATTAACAGTCAAATTTATGACTGAGACAATATGATTTCCCTTAATGACAAAAACAGGATTTTAATGCTAAGCATTCTTATAATATGCTTATGCAGTGCCCCCCAAACCACCAGGGGGCCACCTTTCTCGTTATTTCATGTGGCGCTGCACAGAACGGTTGGCGAATGGCGAGTGACCATTACTGTGCGCGAGAGCAATTCGAAAGCATAACAAGCAGTCCTATCTCACGGTACTTTGATGTCATATGACGATCGCTCTGTGCAAGCGCTGCATGCGGTTGAACACGCTTCTCGACGTGCATCTTGATCTAATAGGTAGGTTTTCTAACAAAGTTAGCATCCGGAGCAGAAAAGACAGAAAAAGCGCATGCCTGCATGATCATATCACTGCATTATTTACTGCCATGCGAGCCACAAATTAAAGCTTGCCGAGCCGCATGCGGCTCGCAAGCCGCGCAATGAAGAACACTGCCCTACAGGGCCGAAGCACTGCAGAGTTTAGCTCCAACCCTGATCAAACACACCTGAGCAAGCTAATCAAGGTCTTCGTGATCACTATAAAATCACAGGTTGGTAAGTTTGATTAGGGTTGGACCTAAACTCTGTAGTGCTCCAGCCCTCCAGGGTAAGATTTGGGGAACCCTGGTCTATTGAATGATGGTGCCCTCTGCCAAACTTCTCCTCGGTCCTTCCTTCCTTCTGAGGTTGCTCCTTTCTCATAACTCAGTGCAAAAACCCTTGAAATGACCTAACCTCAATCTCTAATGCCACAATCTCACCACAACCCGACCATACACCCCAAACCGTTTGACTATGGCCAGAAGCACTACTGTCGTCGTTAATGCAGATTCAGTGGCAAACTATCTACCGCATTTACTCAACAACATCGGTCTATTGTTCTTGATGTTGATATCCCTTAATACTTACCTGAGGCACCGTTAAGACTCTGTGGGATGGTCAATTGAGTGATGGCACCCTTTGGGTTGTCAAGTGAACGCCCTCCTTCCTGGGTGTTTAAAATATATTTTAATGATTTGACACGTCTTATAAAGAGAATATAATGTAAAGGAGAAGCTTTTGATATTGTTTGATTTAAAAACAGATTGGTGACTGCAGTGGTAAGATCTGTAAAGTTTTTATTTATCTTTCAATAAATACCGTCCTCTAAGTCCTCTATATCGTGTTGAAGTCATTATTTATATATTTTATAAAATACAATGTTATCTAAACAAAATATGTAATGCTTATGTATTTTTATATTTAAAATAATCTCCAGTTCATGTTGTCTGAACAATAAGCACTGTTTAACACATCATTTGTAGTCTTTATTATTTACATTCAGGCATATCACAATATAGAGGTTAGAGGAAGGTTATCAGAACGTTAAGGCAATGTTAGCAGATCGTTTGCGGAATGTTTTTTTAACGTTCCACAAGTTTAGGGGAACGTTACCTAAACCCAGAGGGAACATTCTATTGACATCAAGAACTTTCCTGGGGAACCAGCAGGGAACGTTAGGGTATCTGTTCTGGAAACGTTCTGGGAACTAAGTGCTAATGTTCCCAGATCGTTCTGGAAACCCAAAATTGTTAGCTGGGAGGTTTCTGTCTGTCCCATTGACTCTAGTTAGTTTTACAATGGAGGTGGGCGATATATAGTTTATACGATAATATCCGAAATTTGGATATTGAATTTCATTATTTGTACAATCTGACCACCCAAACATGAAAAGAGCTGAAGGGAGTTAAAAAGAAAACAAATAACGCACACTATACACTTCTAAACAATTATATGTAGCGATTTTAATAATGTAGGGGTTTGACTGTATTTTATGTTGGATTTCTTTGTACAAAATCACGATCGGACCTCAATTGCACGAGAGTAAGCTGCTACAAATTTCCAATACAACTATGGAGTTCTTACCTGTTATGATGTACATTATTTTTTTATGTAGAATAGGGATGTAACGATATTTCACGATACACACCATTCGCCATATAAGTGAATGAGAAGGACTGGCGTTTCATATGCACGCAAAATCGGAATTTGGCGTATCTATTGCACGATAATCACACTGCGTGTCATTTTTACGCTTAATGGCCTAATATCTTGATAACATAAGTACAGTGATTACAAATGAAATGTCAAAAAAACTCGTAATATGTTAAATTAAAAGTTAAATCATGTCTTCTCGCAGCCCTGCGCTGAGTCCGCGTATATGCGCAGGTTGACATCATACGTGTGATGACCTTGCACCTTAAATTACCCTAAATTTATGGTCATAAAGATAAAATTAAAACAAAATTCGAAACTGTAAATTGTTTATTTCTATTTATGTAAATTCACAATAAGGAGAAAACATTGTGGTTATTTAAAATCATTAAAAACATGACGTGCTTTCTGCTGCTTTGGTTTTCCAGCACGTCACAAAAAAGAACAGAAATTCAAATACTTTTTTATTCGTTTTGTCACTCTAATAATTATTTAAGTGTAACATATTTTGTGTAGGCTTATTTATTTTATTATTATTTCTCAAAACAGAGACGTAATCATCATTGGAGGTAGGGTTAGGATGAAAACAGCGGCTCTGGCTAAATGAGATACAAATACATCCTAAATCCTGTGAAATGTTTTGTTTAGAGTTGGGTTTGGACGAAGGATTAGGATAAAAACAGTACTCATCCGCGAGATTTCGTTTGCTTTATCCCTTCTATCCACAACTGCAGGCGTGGCGGCAAAGTTTTAGGCGTGGCGTGCCGCCACGGTAGAATGTATATAGCGGAAACACTGTAATCTCATTCTAGAAGTGTCACCATATAATGCAAAAAGGATTGTGAAAGTCTCTGAAAATAAAAATAATAATAAAAAATATTGCTCCATTTGAAGACAACTTCAAAATAGTGGAATACTCACAAATAATCATGCATTACATTTATGTTAAAATATTTAAAAATAATAATACAAAATAGCTGGATATGTTTACAATGTTGGTTTATTTTATGTGCAATGACCCAGCTGTAATAGCAGGACTGACATCTGTCTTCTGTCTATATGTGTGAATCTAGAAAAAGATACAGAATCTCACTTCTTCATCCTTCTTTGTGTAAATAAGAGTGAAAAGACAATTTAATTGTTTCATGTTTCTTTCAGATGTGAAGAGTGATTCATGTTTGGATATAGAAATAACGTCCTCAACATCAAAAGAGCGACTGACAGCACAAACTCTTTCCTGCATCACCTGTGAAAAGACATTCAGCTCACAGAGACTTTTAGAGAGACATGAGAGAAAACACACTGAACAGAAACTCTTCACCAAATCTGAGATCAGCTTTACTACCTTACAAGAGAAGAAACTTCATTCAGAAGACCACAGAGAGAAAAAGAAGAAGAAGAAGAAGTTGTTTCACTGTGAGCAGTGTGGGAAGATTTGTGCCTCTTCCTCTAATCTAAATGTTCACATGAGGACACACAGTGGTGAAAAGCCTTTCAACTGCAATGAATGTGGAAAATACTTCACAACCAAAGAAAATCTTAAAGTTCATCAGAGAGTTCACACTGGAGAAAAACCTTATGAGTGTCCTCACTGTGAGAAGAGATTTAGCTGTAAATATAATCTGAAGACACATGTGTTTTTACACACCAATGAGAGACCGTATCAGTGCAGTGAATGTGACAAAACCTTTAGGGATTCAGGTTCATTAAAATCACACCAGAATACTCATAAAGAGAAACTCTATCGGTGTTCACACTGTGATAAACGTTTCTGTTATAAATATCAGCTGATAATCCATCAGAGAGTTCACACTGGAGAGAAACCTTACGTATGCGCTCACTGTGGAAAGAGCTTCACTAATTCAACTCATTTCAAAGTTCATGAGAGAGTTCATACTGGAGAGAAACCTCATCACTGTAGTGTCTGTGGGAAGAGTTTTAGTCTAAAGCAGAATTTACTAAATCATAAGAGAATTCATACAGGTGAAAAACCTTTCAAATGCTCTCAGTGTGACAAGACTTTTGGTTATTCAAGTAATTTAAAATACCATCAGAGAGTTCATACTGGAGAGAAACCTCATCACTGTAGTGTCTGTGGGAAGAGTTTTAGGGTAAATGCTACCTTAATAAGGCACCAGAGACTTCACACAGGTGAAAAACCTTTCAAATGCTCTCAGTGTGACAAGACGTTTGCTCAGTCCGGTTCCTTACAAGCCCATCAGAGAGTTCATACTGGAGAGAAACCTTAAAGCCGAAGGTTTACTAGGGAGGTCTGCATGATGTCATTTTCTCAACAGCGCATGCTTGAGAAAATATTGAGACAGGACACCCCACTACAAACAATTGCACAAAGGCAATAGACAGCATTTGCGCACACACTATTGTTTTTTCTTCAGAAAACAGAAAGCTGTGGAGCATTTTCGTCACTCTAATGTTTGATTCCTGGTGTTTGTTTTCTTCATGTTTCTTCTAAAGTTTGTTTGCCATGGTGGATCGTCTACTTTTCTTCACCTATCCTACCTTTTTTATGCTGTTTTCTGTTGCATAGTACCTCACGGTTTGGTGTGGGTTGGGTCAGCTTACTTTTGGGAGCTTTTCCACTGGGTGAAGTACGTAGTACACAATACTTTTTAGATCACTGATTGGTCTGAGAGAATCGTAACTATCAGCATCATTGCTATAATGTAAGAAATTAGCTTTACCTTAGTGCTTGCGCTGTCTCATGTGCCATCTGTGCTATGCTATAAGTTCTCAAACTCCCTTTAGCAATGAAAAACATCTACAGGTTGAGATTCAAGAACACCATAACAGTGTTTTTCCAGACTTGCAGTTTATGGCGGCACATTCACGACGCGCACGTATGCTTAAATGCAATTTATGAGGCTTAGCGGAGCGTGTTAACTGACGCCACAGGTGTTTGTACAGAAACTGTCATGTGAGACAGGGGTAGTGATAAACGCAATGTGCAAACATCTTTTTTGGTGGTCAATTTTAATTTTGTGGCAGACTGAGAAATAAATGAATGTATGGGAATGTACAACAATGCTCTCACTTGTATGATGTCACAGCAGTAGGCAGCGCAAATATAACGACACGGCTATAATCCCTCCCCCTCTGAAGTAATACTTACTCGATGGAAAAGCTAACCAAGCCAAAGTGAAGTGAGCTGACCCGACCTGACTCGCAAATCAGTGCGGCTCTGATGGCCTGGTAGAGTAATAATTTGAATGAGAAATCATTTGTATTGTGTACATGCCGAACACAGGTAGCCGTGGGGAGTATGCTTTGAAAACTGTCCGCGAGCCGGACACGGAAGAATAAAGTATACCCGACCCTTAAGGCTGCTCTCTGTGGACTAAGCTTCTCTAATCCATTTCAATTCAAAGATCATCAGAGAGTTCACACTGGAGAGAAACCAGAACACAGTAGTGTCTGTGGGAAGAGTTAATCAACAGTAAAACTTCTCCATTAGAGTCTGACAGCAGCAGCCTCCAAATCAGCCCCGCCCTCGGTTCGTCCCCTCTATCTCCATTGGGGTCTGCCCACTTTTCTTGCATTTTTCAAATATTGCCAGTGGGTGGAGTCAGGCTCTGACCTGGGGCCCGTTGCACCAGCCAGATGTTAAAAAGTTGGGTGTAAGTCCTACTTCGGGCTTTGCTACGTCCAACATTGTGAAACTACGACCAGACGCAGCTACGCTCAGCGTAAATGATGTGTGCCACCGCGTATGATATTTAGATGCCATGGCTCTAAAAGACTAACTTTTTCACTAGGAGCACAGTGGCCCCCATCTGCAATTTAGGGGCACACACTGTTAAAGGAATAGTCTACTCATTTTCAATATTAAAATGTTATTACCTTAACTAAGAATTGTTGATACTTCCCATTATCATCTGTGTGCGTGCACGTAAGCGCTGGAGATGAGTAGTTATACGAGCAAGTTTGGTGGTACAAAATAAAACGTTGCGCTTTTCTAAGCGGATTTAAAAGAGGAGCTACATTTTATGGCGTAATAGCACTTTTGTGAGTACTTCGACTCGGCGCAGTAATACCCTCCCTCTACCATTGTGAGAGGGAGAAGGGGAGCGGACTTTTCAGGCGAGTCAAAGTACTCCCAAAAGTGCTTTTATGCCATAAAATAAAATATAGTTCCTCTTTTAAATCCGCTTAGAGAAGCGCTACGTTTTTTGTACCACCAAACTTGCTCGTATAACTACTCGTCTTAAATAGAAAAAACGTTGATGTGTTTGGTCACTTCTGACTTTATCTCTAAATGGTACCATTGAATGAATGGGGCTAAGCTAAATGCTATCGAAGCGTCGCAGCGCGCTCCAGCGCTTACTTGCACCCACACAGATGATAGAGGGATGTATCAACAATTCTTAGTTAAGGTAATAACATATTTTAATATTGAAAATGAGTAGACTATTCCTTTAATCAACATGCTAACCAAATATTCACATTTTCTACTAACTTCCACTGTATTACTAATAAATACTTTAATGATAGATGCAGAAAGTACAATGTGCTGTTTCAAATTCAGTGTAACATCACAAAAAATGTGCGACTGCATGTAAAATTCAGTGGCACACTCAAGTTTTGGTGGCAAAATGCCACCATTTGGTGGCAGTCTGGAGCCCTGATGATGCTGTTTGCGTTTACTATGGCAAAAATTTACACTTAGTGCCACCAGCTAATAGACGACATATGAGAGCTTTCCCCATGTTTACCAGTGCACTCTAGCTCAAGATGCGTGCGCGTAGACTCATCAAACAGATTATAACAGCTCTAGTTTCAAACTTTTCAAAAATTAAATCAATAAGTAAGTTAGATTCTCAGACGTGCGCTACGGCTAGATGGTGCAACAGGTGTAAATTCTACGGCTAACATAAAGCGCATTTTATGTCCAGAGTAGTCATATGGCCGGGTTTACGCCCAGCTGGTGCAACCGGCCCCAGGGGTTTAGTAACCCTTTAATAGTAAAATAAGAACAAATAATCAAATGATGAGCAATATCGCAGATAAATACAAACACACAAATGAAATAAAACTGTGCTGGTCATGTTTTCAGATTGATCTAACAGTTCTGTATTTTGGAGGTAAAGTGCCAAGCTGTTAAAGAGTGTATGTGTCTGGGAGCAAACGTACTGTTCATAACTATATACGATAGTGTTAATTCATGTTGTTTCTTATATTTTATTTACACATTTTTTTTTTAGCTTTTATAAGCTATTTTGTTTTGTGTCAAGATTGTTTATTTTATATTTTGTTTGTTATGTGATTTTACAAATTGGTTTCAAAGTTTTATTGGACCACAATGTCATTAATTGTTGGAACTGTTCAGATTATTCAGTAAATTCTTTATATTTACAATGATTATGTTTTCTGACTTCTGCTATAGGCCTATTCTCTGGACTGATATTAAAGTTTACATAATTATTCAGCATTTTGTCAGTCGTCTTATTCTTTCTAGGAAAGTTAAAGGACCTGTTATTGCATTGATATCATCTTGTCCAGATGCACAGTGTGATATGTTAGCACAATAGAAATGAACTGCAAGAGCTTGTTGAGGGATAAAGACTGCTGAGAGGAACACCACTATTTGAGTATAGGTTGCATAATTGACAAGTTTGTCACACTTTCACTGCACAGACACCATATATTGTATAACAGGTTTCTTTTTACTTTATCAGTATTTTAATGACAATCACAGTTGAATGTAATGTGGTAATAAAAAAGGAAGAAAGTCATTGTCCAGTTATACAGATAAAAATAAAGGCTTTAAACTTCAACTGCACTTTTCATCTGCATATTAAAGAGAGGCTCCTCCTAAAAAATTGGCTCCTTTAAAAAAAATATTTTACGGGAAAAGGGAAACTGTAGAATTCATAATCTTAAAACAGAAGTTATATGATAAAAATAGAAAATACCAACCTATCAGGGATGATAGAATAGAAACAGTTTTGCTACTGTATTTGTATATAGCCATGTATTTGTAGTAAACAAATGGCAATCAAACAGCTAAAGTGTATGTTTATTTTTCACAAGGGAGGATAAGTAAACCTGATTATGAATTTATGAACTTTAGACTGCTAGCACTGAAATCACGATCCCGACATTCCAAAGTCATACCTCCTCACTTGTTTAGCTAAATCTTTTGTAAAGCTGTGAGCGTCTTCTGTCTCCAGTACAGCAGGAGGCGCTGCAGCTCTTTAGTCCGCAAATAAACTCACTAAAGAAAGAAAGAAAGAGCGCGCGAGTAATGTGTTTGTGTATCATCAGTGTTTTTCTCTCTTGCGTGTTTCATTGAGTGTAAACAGAGTCTTGTCTCTGTGTATTTTAGTGTTGAGACGATGCGGGACACTACAGTGTGTGACAGTAAACAGAGCTTACAGGAGGATCAAACCTCCACAGAGTCTCTGGATTCTGTCTGTAACGCTGGAGAACAGCAGCAGATCCTGCAGACCAAACTGAAGATGTGTTCAGTCAAACTCATCGACTGCACGAACCTCATGATGAAGATTAAAACCGAACCCACAGAAATGAAAACTGAACCCACAGAAACGAAAACTAAACCCACAGAAGAGGAAGATCGCAGTGAGGAAGATGATGATTTTATTCCTTCAGGTATGTCTCCTTATAATTATTGTCGTGTTTTTTTTACATGTTTTTTTTTTACACTTTTAACTGTCATGTGAGCACCTATTTTGGGTTTTCAGTCACAAACTCGCTAATCAAAAGCCCCAAAAAATGTAAATTTTAAAGGAGTTTAGGTTTATTGAGGAACATGCATGTTAGCTTAGTTCACCCCAAAATGAGAATTTTATCATAAATCACTTACGTCTGTGTCGTCCTAAACCCCCAAGTGCTTCTATTCTCTTCAGAACACATTTTTAGATATTTAGGATGAAAACCGGCAGCCCAGCAAACACAGAACGTTCCTATATGGTATTTGGTTATTTTTTTGGGAACCAAAACCTCCCTGCTAAAAAGTGATAGCAGTCAACACAGAAATTCTATTGGATGAAATGGTTTTAAATGGAATTTTTATTGGTTGTAATGGAAACTATAATGGTCTCTACTGGTATGTGTTGCGTTATTGGATGATTTTTGTGCCAATAAAAATGAATGCAAATTTCAAGAAAAGAACGAACATGTTAAATGAGAATAAAGAAAACCCAGCTAACATTTTTTGGTTGCCAAAACGTTTTCCTAACGTTAGTTTTTTGTTCTAAAATTGTTCCCCTAACGTTAGTTTTTGGTTCCCATAACGTTAAGAGAAGCAGACAAGAAATTAAATACAAACACATTATAAGGTTGCTGGACACGCCCATAGGGTCGCCAACGGTCACTTTCGCTCATGTCGCCAGAAGTCGCCCGGTTTCCATTGAAATGAATGAGATCGCGTCGCTCTGCTACTGCTGGCTCTCTGAATGGGGCGTTAGGTTACTGCTCGAGCTGTGCCCGGAGCACAGGAGATCGGCGCATTTCTGCGTGTTTATTGTAGCACTTCCACTCATGAAACAACAAGTGAGAAAATTTTTGGGGGGTTATTGTGTTTCCAGCCGCGCTGAAAACGCGTTCTGATGGTGTACTGGTAGCACAGATTGATACTTTTTTGTGACCAAGAGAGAACAGACGTTTCTCAATCTGAAGGCTGCAAGTACCTCCGGAGGTCGCGGCTGTAGGCTATATGTCATCAAGCCTGGTTTATTATTTTTTTAGAAATTTGCAAGTCATAAGCATATTACAACAATCTATGATTAACAAAGAATAATAGTCAACTTTATAATTGTTAATTTTATAAGTCTTCATGACGTATGCAGCTTGTAAATTCGACCTCTGGAGGTCTTCAGCTTGAGAAATGGCCAAAATCTTTCCTCATTACTCAGCCAGCGGGTCATCACTGATATCAGTTGCC
The DNA here is from genome assembly GCF_027580225.2 of Misgurnus anguillicaudatus. Taxonomy (NCBI): domain Eukaryota; kingdom Metazoa; phylum Chordata; class Actinopteri; order Cypriniformes; family Cobitidae; genus Misgurnus; species Misgurnus anguillicaudatus. Next base: position 2,342,296 of record NW_027395283.1, read on the forward strand.
TTCCCTTGCAAATTAGCGCATTAACTCCGCGTCTGCTGGCTGTTTGCGTTAACACGAACCTGAAGACATCTCACTGAGCGAAATAGTACTTTATATTTTTCATAATTTGTGAGGTGCACACCACCGCGGGCGCACTTCCCGACCGCCGGTTGACTCCACCACGGTGGTGCGGTGGTTATTACAACCGTCCCAGCAGTGGCGGCTGGTGCTAAAAAAATTTGGGGGTGGAGGGCGCAAACACACTCAAAATCAAACTTTAATGCAGTACTCTTAATAGCCATTTATCAGGTGATGAGTATCATTAGCATTAAATGCTGAAAATGTTACAGTTGAAATCAAACGCACGAAATAAATATACTATGAATCTGTAATGAACTAATATCAAGGTAATCATTTGATCTCAATTTGACCATCAAACAAAGACAGGGCGAATATCAGAGCCAGGGAATCCCTGTCAGAGATGTAGCCCAGAGAGGGTGGTGGTCAGCGGGGCGAGTGAACACGGACGTCCGCTCATGCTCTGGTTCTCATACGCACCCAATCTTACTAGGGATGCTCCGATCAAGATTTTTGCAGCCGATACCGATCACCGATTTGTAATATTCGTGATCGGCCAATACCGATTTTTTTAAAGCTGATATGCAAGCTCTTTGATGACTGTAATTGTTACAACTTTTCTAAATAAAATAATACCACGGATGTTGCCTTTGTTATATTACTTGCAGTAATAATTAGGTATATTATTGTTTTAATAGAGACTCAAATAAATAAGCACAACAAATATTTATTCTGCAAAGAGAAATTTAAAGGCCCGGGTATACTTTTTTCCGCGTCCGCGTCCGGCTCGCGCGCGCACGCGTCCGCGAAGCTTTCCGAGTATACTCCGCGCGGCCACACGCGGATGGCCGCGTTCGACACTATGCGCAATACAAATGATTTCTTATTCAAATTATTAGTCTAACAGGCTGTCAGGACAGCACTGATTTGGCGACATTTACAGTACATTAAAACATTAGGATAGGTGAAGAAAAGTAACAGATCCACCATTGCAAACACAGTTTAGAACAAACAAGAAGACAACAAAGAACAGGAATCAAACAAACATGCTCCAGTGCTTTCTCTTCTTGGAAGAAGTAAAAGTTAAAGAAGAAAAACGATAGTGTGTGTGCAAAATGCTGTCTATTTCCTTTGTATAATTGTTTATAGTGGAGTGTCCTGTCTAAATATTTTAACGCGCATGCGCTGTTGTACGCGGACTGTACGCGCACTGTCCGCGCGGTCTCAAATTTTGGGCTGCACGCGGACGGTCCGCGCGGCCGGCCGCGGACCCTCTTGATGACGAAAATGACGTCATGCGGACGGCGCGCATACGCGGACGTCCCTAGTATACTTTCGGCTTAATATGGCTTTAAAAAGGCTTATGTCTCCTAAAAGTACTGAAAATAAAACACTTCACAGACTTTACTATTAATTAAATATACACGCATTCGTATGAAGTATAAAAATTCTTTAGTCAAGAGCAGAGAGTAATTTTATTGAGAGATAAATTAGGTTACTGCAGCTTTAAGACGTGAGAGAGAGATCGCTCTGTTCACGTGCACTGATGACAGGCTGCTGTGTGTGTGGGCGCCGGCTGAACGCAGACAAGCAGCTGTGAGGAAAATAAAAGTTTAAATGCTCAAAACTTTAAGACGCATGCAAATAAGAAACTTTTGGCATGAGGATGCAATTGTCCGTGATAGATATGTGTTGTATACGCTGTTTGATGGGGTTGTGAAGACGCCTCGCGCTGTTTACCGGAGCGCATCCTCATAGAAAATACGCATATCTCTGTAAAGGCAAAGAGAGACAAATCTGCACGCTGCACATGAGCAACAGGTTGTAAAAATGCTCACGCTACGTAAAAAATGTCTTTAATTGCAGCCGCATTCAGGATCCTTTTGATGACAAAAGTTAACAGAAAGATCGGCTTATGAGATCGTCAGATTTAGCGAGCACTGATTGAGTCATTTAATGCCATTATCGCCCGATACCGATCGGCGGCTGATCGATCGGAGCATCCCTAAATCTTACTAAGCAAACGTTCAAACAGGCGCAATCTTTACTAATCGTCTGCAGATTTAAATATAATACATAAATATTCTCGACTGCACTAATCTGAAAACAACACTTTGTGACCAAGAAACGGTAATATAAAGAAACGGCTACTCCCTCCATTGAGTTATTGTGAGATTCAAAGCAGCCCAAAGTGTAACCTGTCATTCTGGCCGCTCTCCAATCCGTGGCGGAAGAAAGTAGTTCCCAAACAAAGAGGCTTTTAAAATTACTCCGTTGTTGTTTTCTAGTTTTCTTTTGTCAAACGTTTGCCGTCGAACTGTTGTATAAAAGCAATATCGCTCTCGGAGTCGTGTGATATAGGTTTATATCATCACGGCTGTGATTGCCGTCGTGATGAGAGAGCTATATCACACTCACACTCGAGCGATATTGCTTAAATATATATATATATATATAAACTTGAATCATTGACAGTTTTACGAGAATAACGTTATACGGGACTTATTGAAAAGGTAAACTTATGGAGTTATTGTATATTAGCTATACAGTAAGTTATGTACTTCATAAATTAATTAGCAACTTGCCATTAAGAAGACAATGCTTGACTAACAACATACTGATGTAGGCTAATGTATAATGTAGCCTACTGCACATCGTTTTATAACACCCACAGTGTTCGGCGCAGAATTTAGACTTTTATAAAACTGAAGCGTCTGCTCTCAAATGAATCAATTGCTCTGAAATGAACATTTTCAGTAACAACACAAGCAGCTGTAAACTCATACTATTAGTGTGCACCTGCGCATCAGTTTAAACGCTTCAGTTCTCCGCCTCACATCATTTCTAACGTATTTATAACAACTCACAAGTGGAAAAAAGAGACGGATTAAAAACATCATATGTAATGTATTGTATGTAATTAATACCAGTGACTGAAGTGAAGGGGGGTTGGCTGGTGTTACTACACAGTGACCTGGGTCACCAGTACCAAAACAGTGGAGTGCCCTCTGCTGGACAAATAAGTACTTGCTTCATTCAAAAGCATTTCTTTGTTCTGTGAAAACCTTTCATATCGGCTGCATATCTACGGCTGTTACGCCAATACAGATATATCTGCGACATGCTCATATCGACCGATAAAATTGCAAAAAGATAAATCACTCGGGGAGGGGCAGCAACATGGGAGAGTGACTGGATGCGCTGTAGACGTAATCATCAGTGCATCATATTAACATAATTATATTTAAATTTCCCAATCGCGCCAGTGCGACCTTTAATAAAACGTAGTCGCATAGGCAGGAAAAATACTTGCAAAACGTGACTATTTACTCTCAGTCTGGAGCCCTACCCCTTATTCAAACATTGTAAACAATACTAAAACAGCCTGTACAAAATGTGCAAATTACTTGCCAGCGTATTCTGTGTCTGTACGCTGACCACTCCGTTTGTAGTAGGGCTGGGCAAAAAATTTATAGAAAATTAATTAATTAATCGATTAATCGGTTTTTTTATGTGGTCGATTCAAAATCGATTCTCAAACAGCAGGTTTTTAATTTTTTCTTTCATATTTATTTCCGCAAACATTGAAAACAAGATTAATGTTAAACTAATTACTAGTCTTCAATAGATTTTACCCTCTTTTTTGCCTTGCGCGATGTTACCAAGGAGCGAGAGGCGAGCCTGTCGTCCATTTTTTTCTGAATCACCCACCAAATCTTGCAGACACTGTGAGCGTGAACAGGAACAAATATTGGTAACTATTCTGATTAATAATCTCAATTCAATTTTATTTATATAGCGCTTTTCACAAAAGTCATCTCTAGAGATCGACCGATACTCATTTTTTTAAACCGATGCCGATAACAAATATTTGGATGCTTATGTGCCCGATAACCGATATGCTGAACCGATTTTTATTTACTGTTATACTGTTTTTGACATAATTACTACAACACTACTGAACTGAACAAACCCTTATAATAATAATAATCATCATCACAACCACTCCCTCTTTGCATACAAAGTTATAAATAGAGGGGTCTGAAAGAGTGAAGAATAATATTATTTAATGAATAATGTAGAAACTATATTCCCAATACATGGACCATTCCAAACACCCCTATCATTTCGTCAGAAATGGACTGATCCAAAGGTCACGCTGCGGTTGGCAGCAGGAGAGAGAGAAAAGTATAGCGGAGTTGGCTGCTTGTTATAGAGTAAAACGGGTGGATTAAGTGCCTTTCTTGGGATATAATATGGTTGTTTTGACCAGCAACATGTTAGCCTTCAGCAGTCCAACAAGTAGTTAGCAAAGAGGTTTTACAAATAATATCACTGACTGGAATACTACATTCAGGAAAGTAACAAACAAAACGGCTTTTATATCACTGAATTTCTTAACTGGTAATGTTATTTGATGTCAGCGCTGTTATCTATGCATTTACTCACGCATTAACTGCATCAAACTGTGACCGCTTGCGGAGGTAATAAATAATTAATTAATATCCACAGACATTTATATAGATATTTTAGCAAAATAATGTTTATCTGGTAAATTTTAATATAACTTAGGGTAAATCTTGTTAAAAGAATCAGCCTTCAACCCCGGTAAGTGAACAGCACGTGATTTTGTGAGTTCGTCTCTATTCTTGGACAAGCTGCATACATTGCTTGTAATATATCAACTTATGTAACACATACATTAATGCACAAATAAGATGCTTTGCATATGAGGCATTTATAACACAAGTATACTCAAAGACCTTTTAATGAAGTCGCGTCACTCCACCGTCATATTTGCTGTGCACGCTGCTGCTGCTGTGAGCTCCTCTCCTCAGATGCGTCCAGCGCGCAATTCTCTCGTTTATCGGTCAATCCGATATTACAAAACCGATATCCGATCATCGGAAAATGCTCAAATATCGGGGAAAATATCGGAAAGCAGATATATCGGTCGATCTCTAGTCATCTCCCTTCACTTTATGCCTTCACGTCCACCCGATTACCTCATAAACAGTTAAAGATTGCCTACGAGCTTCTCCTCATGTCCATACAGTAATTTCTCTACTGTGCGACAGAAAGTCGCAAGTTATGACGCAATCGTTAGCCTATTTTTACAAAAACTGCTTCTACTGGGACATAATGTAAGATACATGGTAAGGGAGCCTTTAATACATTTTCGTGTTTCTTTAGAAATAATTAATGGACAAATGGAGTCTTTAAACGCATCAGATTATTATTACCTTTATTTAACCAGAAAGAAAACTCATTGAGATTAAAAATCTCTTTTCCAAGAGCGTTCTGGCCAAGACAGGCAGCAGCACAAATTAACAAGGTTACAGACATAACAACATGAAACATGTAACATAAAACATAGTACAATAAATAGTAAATTACAAGGTTATAAAATATCCAAAGTTTCATATATACATTATCTAATGCGATAAACAACAGCAAGGATCATTCCAATAATCAATCGAAGCATTTACATCCATTTTGAGTAGCCTCCAAGTCATTTAAAAGTAGTTTAAAAACTGATGTAAAGTTAATTGCGTCAAAGTGACGCCAAAATGAATGGGGGTCAATGGAATGCTAACAGCAGGTGGGGGTCGGCTAATCAATGGCGGAACCCAGGGAAGCTTCAATAAAATATGAAACCCTGCACCCCTGAATCAGTCTCCCTGACGACCACTAATGGAAAATAGCGCATGCATACAGAACGCAGCCTTTCTAACACACACTGAACGACCAAGGAGGAGAAACAATTGAATAAAATTGTTCATATCTGTGTAAATAAGAGTGAAAAGACAATTTAATTGTTTCATGTTTCTTTCAGGTGTGAAGAGTGATTCATGTCTGGATATAGAAATAACGTCCTCAACATCAAAAGAGCGACTGACAGCACAAACTCTTTCCTGCATCACCTGTGAAAAGACATTCAGCTCACAGAGACTTTTAGAGAGACATGAGAGAAAACACACAGAACAGAAACTCTTCAACAGATCTGAGATCAGCTTTACTACCTTACAAAAGAAGAAACTTCATTCAGAAGACCACAGAGAGAAGAAGAAGAAGAAGCAGTTTCACTGTGAGCAGTGTGGGAGGATTTGTGTCTCTTCCTCTAAACTAAATGTTCACATGAGGACACACACTGGTGAAAAGCCTTTCTACTGCACTGAATGTGGATATTACTTCAGAACCAAAGAAAATCTTAAAATTCATCAGAGAATTCACACTGGAGAAAAACCTTTCGAGTGTCCTCACTGTGAGAAGAGATTTGGCTGTAATTATAAACTGAAGACCCATGTGCTTTTACACACCAATGAGAGACCGTATCAGTGCAGTGAATGTGACAAAACCTTTAGGGATTCAGGTTCATTAAAATCACACCAGAATATTCACTTTAAAGAGAAACTCTATCAGTGTTCACACTGTGATAAACGTTACAGTTATAAATGTCATCTGATAACCCATCAGAGACGTCATACTGGAGAGAAACCTTACGTCTGCACTTATTGTGGAAAGAGCGTCTCTAGTTCATCTCAATTAATAGTTCATCAGAGAGTTCATACTGGAGAGAAACCTTATCACTGTACTCTCTGTGGGAAGAGTTTTAGTCTAAAGGCTACCTTACTAAGTCACAAGAGAATTCATACAGGTGAAAAACCTTTCAAATGTTCTCAGTGTGACAAGATGTTTACTTGTTTAAGTAACTTAAAATACCATCAGAGAGTTCATACTGGAGAGAAACCTTATCACTGTAGTGTCTGTGGGAAGAGTTTTAGTGTAAATGCTACATTACTAAAGCACAAGAGAATTCATACAGGTGAAAAACCTTACAAATGCTCTCAGTGTGACAAGATGTTTGCTTATTCATGCTCCTTAAAATCCCATCAGAGAGTTCATACTGGAGAGAAACCTCATTACTGTAGTGTCTGTGGGAACAGTTTTAGTCATCACTCAAACTTCCTAAGGCACCAGAGACTTCACACAGGTGAAAAACCTTTAAAATGCTCTTAGTGTGACAAGACGTTTGCTCAGTCATGTTACTTACAAGCCCATCAGAGAGTTCATTCTGGTGAGAAACTTTAAAGCTGAAGGTATACTAGGGACACATCCATGACGTCATTTTCGCAACAGCGCATGCGTGAGAAAATATTGAGACCGGACACCCCACTACAAACAATTACACAAAGGCAATAAACAGCATTTGCACACACACTATTGTTTTTGTATTTTTTTTCACTTATTTCAAGAACAGAAAGCTGTGGAGCATCTTCGTCACCCTAATGTTTGATTCCTGGCCATTGTTTTCTTCATGTTTCTTCTAAACTTTGTTTGGCATGGTGGATTGTCTACTTTCTTCACCTATCCTAAAAAAATGTAATGCTGCTTTTCTGTTACATAGTACCTCACGGTTTGGTTTAGTTTAGTTTGGGTCGGGTCAGCTTACTTTTGGGAGCTTTTCCACTGGGTGAAGTACGTAGTACCCGATACTTCTTTTTTTAGTACCACCTCGGTTGGGGTTCCAAGCGACCAGAACTGATACTAAACATGATGCAGAAACACTGTAGATCACTGATTGGTCTGAGAGAATCGTCACTATCAGCGTCATTGCTATAATCTAAAAGATTAGCTTTACCTCAGTGCTAGCTTGCGGTGTCTCGTGTGCCATCTGTGCTCTGCTATAAGTTCCCAAACTCCCTTTAGCGATGAAAAACATCTACGGGTTGTGAATCAGGAACACAATACCAGTGTTTTCCAGATTTGCAGTTTGTGGCGTCACATTCGTGACGTGCACATAATGCTTAAATGCAACTTATGAGGCTTGTATGATGTCGTAAATATAACGACACGCCTATAATCCCTCCCCTTCTGTAGTGATACTAACTCGACCCTGATAGCACACATACATCTCGAAGACGTCTATTTGATGTCTGCATTTACATCTGCAAGACGTATTATTTAGATTGTTTGCTCATCTGCAATACGTCTCTGAGATGTTTCCTAAAAGATGTCGTATATATTGAAGACGTCTGCAAGACATTTTTAATTTAGAATGTATGTAAAGCAGCTCTTTCTAAGACCTTTATAAGATGTTTTTACACACCAGATGTATTCCAGATCTCCAGATCTTTAGCAGACATCTTGCAGATGTACCTGTGCTATCTGGGGATGGAATAGCTAACCAAACTCGCATATCAGCGCGGCTCTGATGGCCTGGTAGAGTAATAATTTGAATGAGAAATCATTTGTATTGTGTACATGCCGAACACATGTAGCCGCAGGGGGTGTGCTTTGAAAACTGTCCGCGATCCGGACACGGTATAAAGTATACCAGGCCCTTAAAGGTCACGTTCTTCCTGATACCATTTTTAAACAAAGAGAAACCATAACACAGTAGTGTCTGTTGGAAGAGTTAATCAACAGTCAAACTTCTCCATTAGAGTCTGACAGCAGCAGCCCCCAAATCAGCCCCGCCCTCGGTTCGTCCCCTCTATCTCCATTGGGGTCTGCCCACTTTTCTTGAATTCCTCAAATATTGCCAGTGGGAGGAGTCAGGCTCTGACCTGGGGCCGGTTGCACCATCCGGATGTAAAAAAGTTTGGTGTAAAGGGCTCGTTATTTTCGTGCGTAGGTCCTACGGCGTAGGTTCCACGTCGGTTTTCATTTATACTTTTGCGTCGTCATCCCCGTCAACATGCAAACACGTGCGCAAGACCGCTGGTGGGCAGTATCCACGTGTGTAACCACAGTAGCAGCGCGACTGTCAAAGAAGAAGAAGCTTGGCACAACCCACAAACGAAGAAGAAACTGCAACTTGTTGTGTATGATTTGAGAAGAGCAGCAATGATTGAAGTAAATAAACAGCGACTTTTGTTGCAGTTTGAGTTAAATCACTCCTCAACTTGGCCATTCTTTGTTTTCACCGTCGCAAACGGAAATACCTATAATGCAGTTTTTTTACCTTAGGGGAGGGGTTCTGGTGGACCAATCACAGCACTTGCGGTCCACGTAGAACTGATTAAAATTTTGCGCTTTTAAAAATTTTGCGAGGTGCGTGTCAGGCTACACAGAGCTACACACAGGCTACGGATACCTACGGCGTAGAACTTACGCACGACTATAAATCGGGCTTAAGTCCTACGTCGGGCTTGGCTACGTCCAACATTGTGAAAAATATTTGTGCCTGTTGCACCATCTGAAACTACGACCAGACGCAGCTACGCTCAGCATAAATGATGTTCGCCACCGCGTATGCGTTTAACTGCAGTAATATTTAGATGCTGTTCGCGTTTACTATGACAAAAATGTACACTAAGTGCCGCCAGCTAATAGACAACATATGAGAGCTTTCTCCATGTTTACCAGTGCACTATACCTCAAGATGTGTGCGTGTAGACTCATCAGATTATAGCAGCTCTAGTTTCAAACTTTTCAAAAATTAAATCAAAGCTTTTAATAAGTTCTCTACAGTGTCTTTGTAAGTATTTATGTATTTTATTATATAATTTATTGGCAGTCTCTCTACCATGCATGAAAGCACAATGGCCCTCATTTATCAAAAGTGCTTACACCAAATTTCCAGCGTACACCTTGCGTACACCCAAAACCACGGTGACTTTGAGATTTATCAATATGGACGTTGGCGCACGGCACGCTCAAATCCTACGCCAGCTCAGGAGGTGGTGTACGCACATTTTGAGTTAGGAAGTGTTTGCGCATTTCTGCACTAACACCACAAAACGCACTGACAAACTAAAATATATGATATATTATGACCCACTGTAAAAAAACATAGTAATTATAAACTTCAGTGTTTATTTTTATGCAACAATGTTCAATGTTTAATTTGTGAGACTTTACCAAAGCATTTGATTTGTATGCATATGTATTCCTTCAGTTGAGAGCCTGTGCGCTTTACCTGACGTTTCAGAGCGAGCATGTGAACGGAGCTTATAGTGGGAGCGGAGCGGTAATATTACCATCAAAGCGCCTTTCTGAAAATTCCGCTCCCTCAGCACCGCTCGTTGAACCCAGAACGGCCTTTGATAATTTGCTAGTTCGAGAATCTGTAAAAACGTCAAACAATAAGTTATGGAATTTAAGCCTTATACATAAATGTAAAGTAAAAATCAAAGTTAAGATTGAGCAGAAAGAAAAAAATAAAAGGGACTGCGGAGAGGCTGTAAAGAGTTAGCAAATATTCTTCCTGGAATCTGAAGCGGCACATTGCAAGAAAGCACAAGGATGTGCTACGAAAACATGGTAATGCAATAAAAGGTAAGATAGTTACGTACCATTCGATGATAAATAAATACAGATGAGGTAAGGTAAAATGCTTGTGTTGAATGGAGCCGTAAATCCGATCATGATGACATGCGGACAAAATTATGGCCACGAATGATTTTTTATGCTACATTATGGACAATTATTTTTCTTATTTAGTCTAAAGTATGGCCATAAACTTAGAATTTGTTCCCAATATTCAACAGTTTGTTCCTTGGAATTAATTATTATAATATTTTGTAATTACTATTACAATTATTATTACTTCAAATTATGAATTAGCTTAGTAAAACATGGATGTCGTGGAAACAAATTGTTAATTTTGAATTATATCCGGAGCTCCGTATCAAACTGGATCTAAGATACAGCTAACAAACAACTGTATGTAAATACAGAACAACACACTACAAAAGTTACTACATCATTTTAAAATATTATTTAAAAAAAATTAACTGAACCATTAAGCAGACATAGAATTTAGATGTAGGCAACAGTAAATAATAATAATAATAAATAATTATTCTTCTAAATATCAATTAATAATTAAAATAATAAGAAGAATATTACAAATTGTCATCCAATTATTAATGTGTCTTTAATCCAACTCTTTAAACTCCCAAATAAAACAATTTTGTTTCTTTTCACTTCCCCAGATTCTCTTCTTTGCCGTCTTTCGTGTGTCAATGGCGTAAAATGAGGGCGTGGGGGAGGCGGAGGCTTGAATTTATATGGGCTTGTTATTCTAATGACGATCGTTTTCAGCCGCAGCATTTATAAAGGGCAGATATTGCGTACACCTGAATATCAACGGTACGCACAGTTTCATAAATCAGGCGGTGAGAGAAGTGTAAGCATAATCTTACGCCAACATATACGCCCGTTTCTACCCAAGAATGATAAATGAGGGCCAATGGCCCTCATTTATCATTCTTGCGTAGAAACGGGCGTATATGTTGGCATAAGATTGTGCTTACACTCCTCTCACCGCCTGATTTATGAAACTGTGCGTACCGTTGATATTCAGGTGTACGCAATATCTGCCCTTCATAAATGCCGCGGCTGAAAACGATCGTCATTAGAATAACACGTCCATATAAATTCAAGTCTCCACCTCCCCCACGCCCTCATTTTACGACAATGACACATGGAAGACGGCAAAGAAGACAAAACCGGGGAAGTGGAAAGAAACTATTTTTTTTATTTGGGAGTTTAAAGAGCGGGATTAAAGACATTAATTGCATGACATTTTGTAATATTTGTATTATTATTTTTATTATTATTGACGCTTAATTGATATTTAGAAGAATAATTATTTATTATTATTATTATTTACTGTTGCCTACATCTAAATTCTATGTCTGCTTAATGGTTCAGTTAATTTTTTTAAATACTATTTTAAAATGATGTAGTAACTTTTGTAGTGTGTTGTTCTGTATTTACAGTTGTTTGTTAGCTGTATCTTAGATCCAGTTTGATACGGAGCTCCGGATATAATTCAAATTAACAATTTGTTTCCACGACATCCACATGTTTTACCAAGCTAATTCATAATTTGAAGTAATAATAATTGTAATAGTAATTACGAAATATTATAATAATTAATTCCAAGGAGCAAACTGTTGAATATTGGGAACAAATTCTAAATTTATGGCCATACTTTAGACTAAATAAGAAAAAATTGTGTCCATAATGTAGCATAAAAAATAATTCGTGGCCATAATTTTGTCCGCATGTCATCATGATCGGATTTACGGCTCCATTCAACACAAGCATTTTACCTTACCTCATATGTATTTATTTATCATCGAATGGTATGTAACTACCTTTTATTGCATTACCATGTTTTCGTAGCACATCCTTCTGCTTCTTGCAATGTGCCGCTTCAGATTCCAGGATTACTAAACTTTTACAGTCTCTCCGCAGTCCCTTTCAATTTTTCTTCCTGCTCAATCTTAACTTTGATTTTTACTTTACATTTATGTATTAGGCTTGAATTCCATAACTTATTGCTAGACGTTTTTACAGATTCTCGAACTAGCAAATTATCAAAAGGCGTTCTGGGTTGGGTTCAACGAGCGGTGCTGAGGGAGCGGAATTTTCGGAAAGGCGCTTTTATGGTAATATTATCGCTCCGCTCCCACTAAACGTCAGGCAAAGCGCACAGGCTCTCGACTGAAGGAATACATATGCATACAAATCAAATGCTTTGGTAAAGTATCACAAATTAAACATTGAACATTGTTGCATACAAATAAACACTGAAGTTTATAATTATATGTTTTTTTTACAGTGGGTCATAATATATCATATATTTTAGTTTGTCAGTGCGTTTTGTGGTGTTAGGAAGTGTTTGCGCATTTCTGCACCAACTCAAAATGTGCGTACACCACCTCCTGAGCTGGCGTAGGATTTGAGCGTGCCGTACGCCAACGTCCATATTGATAAATCTCAAATTCACCGTGGTTTTGGGTGTATGCAAGGTGTACGCTGGAAATTTGGTGTACGCACTTTTGATAAATGAGGGCCATCGTGTCCTGTGCATTAAAGTCTCGTCACATTTCATTATTTCTATTTTTGCCATAGAAACACAGTCAATACTTTATACTTACGCCTACCCTTGACTAGACGTAAGTTAGATTCTCAGACGTGCGCTACAGCTAGATGGTGCAACAGGTGTTTATTCTACGGCTAACATAAAACACATTTTATGTCCAGAGTAGTCTTACGACCGGGTTTACGCCCAGCTGTTGCAACCGGCCCCAGGGGTTTAGTAACCCTTTAATAGTAAATTAAGAACAAATAATGAGCAATATCGCAGATAAATACAAACACACAAATGAAATAAAACTGTGCTGGTCATGTTTTCAGATTGATCTAACATTTCTGTATTTTGGAGGTAAAGTGCCAAGCTGGTAAAGAGTGTATGTGTCTGGGAGCAAACATACTATTCATAACTATATACAATAGTGTTAATTAATGTTGTTTTTCATATTTTATTTACACATTTATCTTTTTTATCTTTTATAAGCTATTTTAATCTGTGTCAAACTTGTTTATTTTATATATTGTGTGCTATGTGATTTTACAAATTGGTTTCAAAGTTTTATTGTCATTGGACCACAATGTCATTAATTGTTGATTTAAGAAAGGAACTGTTCAGATTATTCAGTAAATTCTTTGTTCATTTTTACAATGATTACGTCTCCTGTTTGTCACACTTTCACTGCACAGACACCATATATTGTATAACAGGTTTCTTTTACTTTATTATTAGTATTTAATGACAATCACAGTTGAATGTAATGTGGTAATAAAAAAGGAAGAAAGTCATTGTCCAGTTATACAGATGAAAATAAAGGCTTTAAACTTCAACTGCACTTTTCATGTGCATATTAAAGAGAGCATTTTTTAAATTACGGGAGAAAGGGAACCTGTAGAATTCAGAATCTTAAAACAGAAGTTATATGATAAAAATAGAAAATAACAACCTACCAGGGATGATAGAACAGAAACAGTTTTGCTATTTGTATATAGCCATGTATTTATAGTATTTATAGCTTATCTGTATGTTTATTTTTCATAATGCAGGATAAGTAAACCTGATTATGAATTTAGGAACTTTAGACTGCTCACGATCCCGCCATCCAAAGTCATACCTCCTCACTTGTTCAGCTAAATCCATTGTAAAGCAGTGATCGTCTTCTCTCTCCAGTACAGCAGGAGGCGCTGCAGCTCTTTAGTCCGCAAATAAACTCACTAAAGAAAGAAAGAAAGAGCGCGCGTGTGATGTGTTTGTGTATTCTGAGTGTTTTCTCTCTTGCGTGTTTCATTAAGTGTTAACTAAGTATTGGCTCTGTGTATTTTAGCGTTGAGACGATGCAGGACACTACAGTGTGTGACAGTAAACAGAGCTTACAGGAGGATCAAACCTCCACAGAGTCTCTGGATTCTGTCTGTAACGCTGGAGAACAGCAGCAGATCCTGCAGACCAAACTGAAGACGTGTTCAGTTAAACTCATCGACTGCACGAACCTCATGATGAAGATTAAAACTGAACCCACAGAAATCAAAACTGAACCCACAGAAATCAAAACTGAACCCACAGAAATCAAAACTGAACCCACAGAAATCAAAACTGAACCCACAGAAATCGAAACTGAACTCACAGAAATCGAAACTGAACCCACAGAAATCAAAACTGAACCCACAGAAGAGGAAGATCGCACCGAGGAAGATGATGATTTCATTACAGGTATGTCTTCTCGATCATTGTTGTACTTTTTTTTTTACTTTTTTTAACTGTCATGTGAGTACCTTTGTTTTAAAGGAGTTTATTATCTTTAATACTTATTGAGCAAGAGGCAGACTTAAACGGTTAGTTCACCCCAAAATCATAATTTTATTATAAATCACTAATCCGTGGCGTACTAAACCCAAGTGCTCCGATTGTCTTCAGAACACATTTTTGGGTATTTTTGATGAAAACTAAGCCCAGCAAACGGAGAATGTTCCCTGTAGGTTTTTAAGATATATATTTTTTTAGCCATATATTAGGGGTGTAACGGTACGCAAAAATCATGGTTCGGTGCGTACCCCGGTTTTGAGGCCAATGTTCGGTTCATTTTCGGTACAGTAAGGGAAAAATGCAAACATTAAACTGCAGGTTGTTTACTATAAACTTTTTTACAATTTGCTTACACTTTTTAAACACTTTTTATTAAAATATAATATATAAAATGAAAAAATAATAAATAAAATACTACTGCAAAGTTCTTTTTTACATTATTTTATTTCAGTAGGTAACTCTTTTCTTAAAGGCGGAGTCCATGATGTTTGAAAGCCAATGTTGATATTTGAAATCACCTAAACAAACACGCCCCTACCCCAATAGAATCTGGACCTTCTGTTGATAGACCCGCCCCACACATACGCAACCTGGCATTTGATTTGATTTGATTGGCTATAAGTGTGTTTTGGTAGTCGGCCCGTCTCCTTTTCCAACGCGTTTTTCAAACATCGTGGACTCCGCCTTTAACCTTCTCTTAAACTTTTTCTACTTAAGCCTTGCACTAAACTAACGAATTCAATTCCTGAATACATTTATGAACTATTAGCCAACATTTTTGCCACCAAAAAATTTCTGTTTTGATTTATTTTGGATTGTTTTACTCACAGTATTGAATTGGCTATGTACCATCTCTGTATAAAAATAATATTACTGCTCTATGTCTAACTGCATAGCAAGCAACATGATGATATACTTATTATACACTCTTTTCAGATTAGTGAGTTGCATTATACATAGCCATCTTTGATCTTTTGCACGTTTCTTCTAATCTTTGCTTGTGTTGTCAATGTAAGCTGGGACTTTACTAACGAACCCCTCCGCAGCTGAGTAACAGCTGAGTCAGCCCGGGTTACAGCTCTTCTCTGTCCCGACCAGCTGATCGCATTGTGACAATGATATGATTGACGTAAGGTGCAGATGAAAAATCTGATAACGCGTTCCTTATTCTCGCTGTCACAGAAAGCGCGTCCATGATTGCGTAGCAACGAAAGACATGCATCCTCTCACGCACTTTTGAAAGAACAAAACAGCGTGTTGACACGCGTTTAAAGCTGTAGTCTACGATGTTGAAAATCGATCTAGGCTGTTTACACTTGGCATTAACATGTGTTTTCGTCGATCGGATCACAAGTGGACGACGTTAATGCCAGGTGTAAACGGTGTTCAAAACGTTTTGAGCTCGTCCACTTTCGACCACTTTCAACCACATCCAGAGGTGGTCGATGTAATGTTTTGTTACTATTGTTGTATATTGAACCGGATTACCCAAATGTTAGGGGAACCGGAAGTGAGGTAATAGGATAATAAAAAAGATGGATGTCGAGCTGATGGTCGACACGCACTGCACGTTATGCTGGAGTTGTGTTTATTCGCATACATTGAGTACACAAGAGTGAAATACAAATAGTCAGAGGTGGGTAGAGTACCCAAAATCTGTACTCAAGTAAAAGTACAAGTACTTATACAAAAATGTACTCAAGTAAAAGTAAAAGTAACAATCTAATTATTTACTTGAGTAAGAGTAAAAAAGTATTAGATGAAAAAACTACTCAAGTAGTTAGTTACTCGTTACTTCCAATCTGATTGAAAAGAAGCGTAAAATCCCTGAATTTCAGACTACTTGGAGGGCTTTCACAAACCTCTCCTTAAAAGTCTCATTGTTCTGCTTATATACTACTTATATTAACCTAGGTTAAAGTAAAGCAGTCTATCTCAGTCCTCCAACATCACATAACGTGTCATTAAAAAAAATCTTAAACACACACTGACTGTTTTCTGACAGTTAACTGTGTCTTTATTTTCACGTTCACAACAAAATTTGGCTGCATCTGCCTTTAAACAAGCTTACAGTAAGCAAAAAAGAATGTGTGTGTCTGTTTGTTATCATGTTTTTATATGAATAGGTTATTTTCATTGCCATTAATGTGCAATTAATGAACATAAGGAGCTTGATAAAATGCTTATTTTAGAATTTCAAATGGAACTCATCTGTTTTTGCAAATCAACTCTACATTTATTATAATATATAAAACATGTTTCTTTAAAAACATACTTTATTCTTTTATTTTTATAAGTATATAGATTCTTTAGGAAGGAATTAAATAAAATATAATCCATTTTTTTTCGTATGTATTTTCTACATTTAAGTAAGGTGTCCGGTTATGTGTAGGGGAGAACAGGCGAAAAGTACCATTTTTCAGAATTTTTTTTTTTTAAGTTTTTTAAATTTTTAAAGATAATGTTTCAGACAGAGATATATTTTGCTGTGGTCAGTAACTATCAATACCAGGTGGAATTTTAAACAAATGTAAAATGACTAGTATAATTTCACTTTGAATAGAAGTGGTGAATTGTTTTTTTTTAACACAATAAAACAATGTAGATTTTCGTGTTACACTTGTTTTTATTAACTATACATGACTATGACCTCTTTAATATGTAACTGCAAACATATTTTGTAATTTATCTTTGTAAAAAATAATGAAATTATATTTTCATTTTAAATTTCAGTTTTATGAAATGTTTCAAATGCAAACAACAGTACAAACTTAAATTCAACAGTTTGAACACTATGAAAATTAAATTAAATAAAATTAGAATAATATAAATGGTACAAAAGTAAGTGTTACTTTCGTCCCGACAGGATCTCCTCACATTTAAACCCGATTTACATTTATTTTGAAAAACTCTTGAGAAGTCAAACTTCAGGATGTGTTAGAGCACTAAATAACCTGAAGATTGATGAAACGAGAAACACAACGCGTTATAAGAAAACAATGACCGCTTTTGGAATTTACTTATGGTTGAAAACACCTTTCTGGATCTACACCCGGAAAATGGTGAGTAAATAACGCGATATTTGTCAGCTCTGTCAAGGGTTGCAAAGATGCTGTCATAGTTTGGGATGCAAATGTTATCAGTCCTCTGAGAAAATTGCTTTGTTACTTTCGTCCAGCGTTACTTTTGCCCCGGTTCTCCCGTATTTTTAATGCAAGACTTAACATTATGCTGTTCAATTTTAGTTTTATGAGGAAATGATATGGAAATGTGCAGATGTGAACGTGTGTTGTTTGTAAGGTTAGAGTAATTTTCATTGCTTGCACAAGAGCGCATATGACAAAAACAGTGCGTGAAATAATATTATAATAAGGCACTGCACAAAGTGACACCTACCGCCGTGTTGTTTCAGGTTGGAGCTTGAATTCCTGTATGCTGAGATGTCAGTTCGTTTTGGTGCACAAAGCATACATCGCATTATGAAACTATTCTTTTTGACCTTTTGTAGTGTAAACATAGACCAAACTTGAGCGTGACAAGCGTGATCTGCCTCCGATAGCTTGCATAGGTCATCCTCCGCTTCAGTCATCTCCTTTCATCTACGCGGGCTAAAGGGTGATACGTAGCCACCCCTCGCAACGCACGCAGCCTCTCTAACGTCTCGCGAGACTTTCGAACAAGCCATATAAACTTAACTTGTTTGACTCTGTGGACCCTGTACCGGGTCCAGAATTATCTTATTTTGACTTAATATAAAATATTCCTTTAATTTTTAATGGTCTGTCATGGACCCAGTACCACATATGAGATACTGTTTGAAAGCTTAGACTCTCTACTTTCTGCAGATATGCATCACTTTGAGATATGTTTCACTGTAAGAAAGTTAGTTACACTTAATTTACACTATCACCCCCCCCATAATTTTTAATATAATTTAATATTCACATATTTCATATTTTTCAAGTATGACAATCATGGGCAAGTCTTATATCAAATGAAAGCTCTCACTCTCAGGAATAAGGCTGCAGTGTTATTTTTGTCCTATTTTTATCACATATCCAACAATCGTCGAATGAATAATGATGTAAAAAATCGTCTTTTGTAAACATATGGGATAATTGAGTGTGAACTGCCTCAGATAGCACAGATAGCCACAAATGATACACCATCTTTTCTCTTAGGTCCTACTCTAAAAAATGAGTCCATTCACAGCATTTTCTTTGGTTGTGTGCATGAATAATACCTTGCTATTTATCATATGTGCAAAACAAAAAATTAATATTTATATGAAAAATGTATTTTCGCACACTTCAGTAAAATGAGAATAACTTTTGAATGCGACATGCTAAAGAGTTCATTCTTTTTTTGGGTGTTTACTGTCTGCTGCTGGTAACAACCAGAACTGTCTGCAGTCTGCTAGAGCACCCAAAACCAGAGTTATACACTATCAGAGGCAGTATTTACAACATAAAAAAAGAAAATTTGGTGTTTTATCATATGAAAAACTACATAAATAACAATATTTGTCACAAACAGCAGCTTTTTATGTAACTTCAAAGGGTTTTCTGCAAAATAATATAAAGATATTGCATTTATTCCACTGTATGTGGTTATGGGAGCACTTCAAATGTTTTTTGGCAGAAATTGTACTCCATAAGCGTATTATTCCTGCCATCAGTTGGAGTAAAATAACTTTTGCATTTATTATGATAGAAAAAAAATTCCTTTTTCCTCTGTAAGCTGGCAATTGCTGGAATCAAATAAAACTGTCTGCAGGTTTCGTTCCCACTCAGGGCCAGAGTTATACACTTTTAAATACAGACTTTAGAAAAAAAACATCAAAAAGCGCCTATTTATTTTTGTGTTTATTAGAGGACTGACAACACATACAACCATGTTGAGCACTTTTAACAGTGTTTTATGTAATTTCAGAGAGTTTCCTGTAAAATGATACCAAACGTTTGTATGTGCACCTCTGCTTGTGGGTATGAGAAGCTTTTGAAATTGGGTAGGCCAAATCCAGGCGAAAATCCCCAAAATAGCCTCAGAGTGTAAGAGGTTAAAAAATAAAATATATTCATTAATTATTACCATTTGAAAGTAGCGTAGTAACGCCACCGAATGTAGCGAAGTAAAAGTACAGTTTTTTCATTAGAAATGTACTTGAGTAAGAGTAAAAAGTACCCATACTTAAATTTACTCTAAAAGTACTAGTTACCCAAAAAATGTACTCAAGTAAATGTAACGAAGTAAATGTAATTCGTTACTACCCACCTCTGCAAATAGTACAGTCGAAACCACTTTCGATCGGATCGCTTTGGAGTTGCGGAACGCACATGTGGTTGAATGCGTTTGAACAGCCACACGCGACCGCCTTCTCTCCGCCCATTTATCTAATCTGAGGTATTAAACACAAGTTTTACGTCTTTTTTTGACTTCTGGCGTGAACATTCGGTGAACAGCGCTATTTTTAGCCTTTCATTGATAAAACTAAGCGGCTGATCTCCGTAGTTTCGTTTTGAAAGCGTGTGAAAGTTGCGCGATCCTATTTCATCAATTGCGCTGAAAATTCAAAGAAAGCTCTTACATACTCATGTACAAAACACTGTGCAGCATGTTTACTTGCTAAACAAGCAGTGCACTTCGACATAATATTAGTTTGCATCCATATAAACTCATAATTACTCCCGCTCGGGTTTGAATGACAGCAGAGAGACTCGCCCACCGTCTCACATACCACCCCCTTATAGTATTCAGCACAGAAGCGGTCGAAATTGGACAAAAGAGACGGATTTAAATACCAGGTGTAAACGTAATGTGTCTCTCTCGTCCACTTGTGATCCGATCGATGAAAACACATCTTAATACCAAGTGTAAACAGCCCTCTAGAAAGCCTGAGACGGTTAGTAAGTTTTAAAAAACTCATCCCGCCCCTCTGTGCTACCTGATCCCTCCCACCGGGAAACCACCTGAACAACGTCACTCATTCAAGCTGTGATCACTGGTAGTAAACATCAGAACAGAGATTTACCGAGCAGTAAACACATAAAGGCTTGAAGGAATGAACAATTACAATTATGATTGTAATTGACGTTATTTACTTTCACAACAACGTTTGGCATACGTTTCCCCTCATGAGCTTCAAGAAATGACTTTATAAATATAATTACTTTGACCCGTGATACGCGATGCTAAACGGCTAACATTCCAATGCCGACCGACAGCATCAGCATGTAGTCAGATTGATAATATCATATTTATGTAACACCTCACACAATCTTTGTAAATATAATTACTTTGACCTGTGATACGCGATGCTAAACGGCTAACATTCCTATGCCGACCGGCAGCATGGGCATGTTGTCAGACTGATAATATCATATTTATGTAACACCTCACACAATCTTAGTAAATATAATTACTTTGACCCGTGATACGCGATGCTAAACGGCTAACATTCAATATATTTATGTAACACCTCACACAATAAAAGTATAAATAAGTGCGTACCTGTTCAACAAAAGTCTGCCGTTTCGGCGTCGGTTTTCAGCCCCAAATCTCCCCGAAGCTTCCTCCAACGGTCAATGGCGGACCATATATTGATTCTACTTAGAGTCCGGCGTTTTCCAAAATTTTTTAACCTCTGCTCTTTCTTCAACAGACTTCCTTTTTCTTCCAACCTTTACTGTAGGGACAAGCAGGGGCTGCTTGCTGCTGTCATTTAGTTTTTTTTCCATTAGTGAGATGTTGCTGCTTCGCTAGCTACCATACACTGACACAAATTTCATGTCGCAGGCAGGAGAGGGGCGGGGTGGTGTGCGATGGGGTGGAGACGCGAGCACGAGGTGGATTTTCAAATGTAGCAGGGATTGGATGAGAGCAGTTAACCAATGTAAGCTATCCGGCCGGACAGTTTACATTGGTCAACTTATCTGCTACCATACACCCAATAGACTGAATGGATTTTTTAAATTCTTTTTTCTCTTCATATTGTTAGGATGTTACTGTAGAACCATAACCAGCATCTAAACGAGGTTATTAATAATGAACAATCTTTGAAATCGTAGACCATAGCTTTAACATGCGCTTTTAGAAACGACACGTAAGCGTTTACCTCAATAATCAAACGAATATACAACTAAGTAAATAAAAATCTTTCTGCGGGCCGAATTATGTTATATGTTTGACAGAAGACTTGCGCTGAACATGGAGACTTTCGCCACTTAATATGCTCGTGTGGAAACCCACGTATTATGTTCCGCACAGACGCACATAAAAGATTGCATTTCGCCTTTCGGTGCACATGTGCACCGTGCCGAAAGCCCTGAACCGAAACGGTCCGATACGAATACACGTACCGCTACACCCCTACCATATGTAAAATAACCTAATCGATGGCCTTTATTAAGGCATAGTAGCACTTTTACATACTATATAGTAGGGATGCTCCGATCAGGATTTTTGCAGGCCGATACCGATCACCGATTTGTTGTCTTCGTGATCGGCCGATACCAATGCCGGTACCGATTTTTCAAGCTGATATGCAAGCTCTTTGATGACTGTAATTTTTAACATTTTTTCTAGATAAAGTAAAACCACAGATGTTGCCTTTGTTATATTACTTGCAGTAATTAGGTATTGTTTTAATAAAGAATCAAATAAATTAGCACAACAAATATTTCTTCTGCAAAGAGAAATTTAATATGCCTTTAAAAAGGCTTATGTCTGTAAAAACTAATGAAAATAAAACAGTTAACAGTATGAATTTACTGTATGAATTAAATATACACACATTCGTATGAAGTACAACAGTTCTTTAGTGAAGAGCAGAGAGTGATTTTATTGAGAGATGAATTAGGTTACTGTAGCTTTAAGACTTGACAGAGATCACTCTGTTCATGTGCACTGATGACAGGCTGCTGTGTGTGCGCGCGGCGGGTGTATGCAGACAAGCAGCTGTGAGGAAAATTAAAGTTTAAACGCTCAAAACTTTAAAACGCATGCAAATAATAACTTTTGACATGAGGATGCAATTGTCCGCGATAGATATGTGTTATATATGCTGTTTGATGGGGATGTGAAGACGGGTCGCGATGTTAGGACCGGACCGCGTCCTCATAGAAAATACATATATCTCTGTAAAGGCAAAGAGAGAAATGCAAATCTACACGTCGCTCATCAGCCACGGGTTATAAAAATGCTCTCACTGCGTAAAAATGGTCTCTAACTGCAGCCGCATTGAGGAGCCATATCATGACAGACAAAAGTAAACAGAAAGATCGGTTCATGAGATCGGCAAATTTAACGAGGACCGATCGAGTCATCTAATGCCGTTATCGGCCGATACCGATCTGCGGCCGATCGATCGGAGCATCCCTACTATATAGTATGGAAGTAGGCGGTTTGGGATTCAGCCTTGGTAAAGCTCACAGGGCAGCGCAGTAAATGCCTACTGCTCCGTATGGGTTCACTACTGCTGAATTGTTAAGGAAATTAAATGAAAACATCAATAAATCTATTGTATTCTTTATTAGCGCGCAAGTTGTGCGCGCTCCACTGCTGCAGTACGTGCTTGCGAACTCGCCTAATTTTCACCTCAGAAAAAACATTATTTTACCGATTTCTTTTCTCTCTTTCGTCATTTAGTAACTTAAATATGAGAAACAAAACGTTTTTAACGTCTATATGAAGAGAATATGATGTTAAAAGAAGCTTGTGATTGATGTTAAAACAGAGATAGCTTAATGTTAGGCGGATAAACTGCTGTGGTAAGATTCGTGGTAAGTTAATGAAATGTTTTATTTGGCTATCTTTACCTCCGAGACTACATTATTTTAGCCAAATTTTTTATCTCTTTCTTGATTTAGTAACGTTCACTTAAATATGTGTGGACAAAAATATATTTTAAAGATTTCTGATCAATTTGACATGTCTTATGAAGAGAATATTATGTAGCCTAAGGGAGAAGCTTTTGATATTGTGGTAACACTTTACAATAAGGTTCATTAGTTAATATTAGTTAATGTATTAAAGCAACACTATGTAGTTTTTTTACCTTTAAATAATGTCTCTAAAATTATTTCAGTGATATAACAACTTTTAACTGGACAAATTGTACTGTTGCTGCAACCTGAGCAGCTTCCTAGCAAGCACACTCTGAAAGTGGTGGTGGAGGGTAGAGCACACAGCCCCGCCCCTCGCCCTGCCTGCAGAAGAGTGTCTGATACCCAAGTATATATCGCTGCAGCCCGGAGACTGCAGGTGGGAGGACCTTATGCCGCAAGTGGGAGAAGCTTATGCCGCAAGTAGGAGGGATTTCAGAAATGTGCAAGTAGGAGGAGTTTACGATTCAAATGGGACGGTGGTGAATCCTCTGGAAGTTTGTACAGCCCACTTGCGGCTAAAGCTCCACCCACTTGCTGCTAACCCACCCATTTGCAGCTGGCTCCAACCTCCGTTTATACCCCTTTCCTGATACCAGGCACTGTTGCGCTTTTCAACCACATGGGGGAGCTGTAAGTCAATTTTACATGGAAACTACATAGTGTTGCTTTAACTAACATGAACAAACCATGAGCAATACATTTGTTACAGTATTTATTCATCTTTTTTTAACCCTGCTGAAAAAACAGCATACCAGCAAAACGAGCTTTGTGTTGTGTGCTGGTTGGCTAGTGAACACCAGCTAAACCAGCATTCGCACCAGCTAAACCAGCACCAAACCAGCATTAGCACCAGCAACAAACCAGCATTATCACCAGCATCCCATGCTGAAAGACCAGTCATACCAGAAAGACCAGCATATGTTGTGTTTAGCTGCTGGTATGCTGGTGACCACCAGAGTGGACAATCCAGGCGAAAATCCCCAAAATAGCTTCAGGGTGTAAGAAATTAAACTAGTCCAGTAAGTGTATCTATTTTAAAGCTTTTCACCCTGCAACAGCTTAGAAATCAATGGAAATTTATGCTGTAATCTGCTATAGTTGTCCTCTTCATTTTAGAATCCCGTTGATAAAAACAGTTTAAAGAATCATTTAAGAGTTTAGCTGTTTTCTCAAGTTCACTGTTTCCATGATCTTTCGTTATTTTTGCTTTACTGAAGCTACTGGTGTGTAAAACCTGTTATTCACCTTATAAATAATAATAATAAAAGCTATACGAGCTTATTTAAAGGCGGAGTCCACGATGTTTGAAAGCCAATGTTGATATTTGAAATCACCTAAACAAACACGCCCCTACTACCCCAATAGAATCTGGACCTTCTGTTGATAGACCCGCCTCACACATACGCAACCGGCAAGGATGTCGGTTAGTAGACACGCTCCTTACTGCTGATTGGCTATAAGTGTGTTTTGGTAGTCGGCCCGTCTCCTTTTCCAAAGCGTTTTTCAAACATCGTGGACTCCGTCTTTAAGGCAGATGGTAAAGATGGAAGATGGTATTTCTAGAAAAATATTGCTATTTTTAAATGTTACAATTTTGTTGGTGTGTAACAGCTCAAGTATAGCCTACAGTATAGGGCTGAACGATACATCGAATTTTCATCGTCATCGCGATATGAACTCACACGATGAACACATCGCAACAGACAGCCTTGACGCGATGAATGAAGGGAAAACAGTAAGCACATGTAATAAACGTTTGACCTATCACGTTTAGTCCTGAAGACGTGCTGCGTCCAAAATCGCCTACTACCATACTAGTATGCAAAAAGCACTACTTTGCCTACTATATAGTATGGAAGTAGGCGGTTTCGGACGCAGAGATGGTTTGCGCGTTCATGCTATTAGGCCAATCAGGGGAACCCCCAAGTCAGCTACGCAGTCAGCTACGCTCAGATTGATTTGTGAGGTGTCAGATGCGACGCTGTGTCTGTTAGCATAAACCAGTGTTCTTCACTCCCAGCCCTGGAGAGCCGGTGTCCTGCAGAGTTTAGCTCCAACCTTAATCAAACACACCTGAGCAAGCTAATCAATGTCTTCATGATCACTAGAAGATCACAGGTAGGTGTGTTTGATTAAGGTTGGAGCTAAACTCTGCAGGACACCGGCTCTCCAGGATTGGGAGTGAAGAACACTGGCATAAACGATGGCAGAGGAAGGAGAGAAGAGTGAGGAAAATGTGTTGTCAGACGAAGACCTTGTGGTGAAAATGAACAGCACTTCAGCTATATCATGGAATTATTTTGGATTTAGGAGAGATGACGCTGCAAACACAGGTACTGTGGAAGCGGTGATTCTCATATTGCATCTATTGCGTGCTCAAGTTTATTATTTAAAATGTATGTGCGCTCTGGAAGCGCAGCGGTTGCGACTCGCACGCGGTGCGACGCGCTCGGTTTTTTCCAGGTATTTCAAAAACATTTAAACTTTTCAGAATGACACAAGCGCAGCGTGCAGGTCATGTGACAATAACCTACGTGTCTAGTGTTTTCCAATTGTTTTTAGGCGTGAATGTTTTTATGTGAATGGCCCCTAAAACATGAAAAAATATAAAATATTTATCGCAACTCACATCGTCATCGCAACATTAAACAATGTCATTGCACATCGCAACTTTTCCTCACATCGTTCAGCTCTACTACAGTATAACCTCATTAACTCAACACTCTGGTCCCAGAAAATACTCGTAAAATTGGCAGTCAAGCCTCTGCGTGAAAGCTAACACGTCCGGTAAATGTTCTGGGATCGCTCCTGAAAAGAGGACCTAGTAACATTCCTGTAAAATACCGGAAAGCCCTCAGTGTGAACAAGACGGAGAACCAGTGCCATAATGGGCGTGTCGTAGTGAGGACGCATTTGTCTTCACAACAATGAATTTATGGTTCAGCTCTTTAAAAGAAGGGATTTACATGCAGATCAACATTCACGACAAGAAATGACAGCCAGCTGGACTGAAGCAGATATCAGGTAGCTCGTCACTATCCATGCAGAAGTGAGATCATTCACCAGCATAGAACGGCGAGTCATGTTCCTTTATAGTCTTATCATAAACAAAACACTGGCGAGTGGTTTCTGGAGAGAGAAATAATGTTTAATAAGCAAACTTAAGACACTGCGGACTGCAGGACTTTAAACACGTCACATGTCTTTCAGGGATCTTTCCGGTATGTGGGAATGCACTGTATTTTGTATCACCATAGTCCCTGAACAAATCTAAATGCAGGGAATGGGATTCAAGTCGAAAAACACCCCCCCCCCCATTTTGTGTCTTCCCCACTTCTCATCTAAAGTTACACCCTTGGGATATAGTAGGAGTATTTTGGGAAAATGTCCTTTTTTCAAAATCTGAGCAACATTTGATCTTACTTTGTGCCTCTTTTATTATAGCCTCTTTCACACAGTAATTCTAGTAAATTACCATGAATTTACCAGAATGAATTTACCAGTAAATACAAAAATGTGCTGTTCACAAATGCAGTGCCATTCCGTCTTTTTACCAGTAAGACATCATTCACACATCAGTATCAAAATACCAGTAAACTCGGAGAGAAAGCGGAAGTTACCTGTTCCGCGCAGCCGGCGAGCTCAGTGTTGTATTTGTAAGCCAAACGGAACTTGAGTTTGCACATTAGGCTTCACAGAGAATGTACTAAGGACGTCGACAATTCGACAAATAAATGGTAAGCTGTTTTAAACAACTTTGGTGAAGAAATGTGGATGTTAACTTCAGGTGTGCTCGACTTTTAAGCAGCATGTGTGTAGAAACGTCCGTTACAATGCGGGGGTTATCGCTTCACCTGTATTAAAACGTAATGATTGGCCCGAAGCTGTCAGCGCGGTTTGACATAGTCCGCTCTAAATGCCGGTAATCCTATATTTTCATTCACACATAGAGCTTACCGGTAAATTACTGGTAATCTTACAACCTCTCTTACTGATAAATTGGCAGCACTGATTTACCGGAAAGGTTCACACATGACATGTTAACTGCAATTTACCAGTAAATTACCAGTAAAGACTGTATGGGTGAAAGGGACTAGTGTTGGCCAGATGAATGTAAAATTGATCCAATCCCTGTTTAGTAAAAAATAATTTGATGCAAAAATAAACTAATAGGCCAACTGTATAGTATTGTATATGTGTTTAATATCGGTATCGGCCAATTGTTGTCTGTTTAAATCGTTATCAGCAAAAAAAAAAAAAAAAAACATATCGGTGCATCCCTAGTTCAGATTATTAAACAAAAAAGGAACAAAAAAATAAACTATTTATCACTGAAGAAGAAATTAACAGTTTGATACCAAATATGAATGGTTTAAATTAAGTTGTGATTCATGTAGATAGCAGCAAATCCTAAATCAAACTAAAACATCTATATATCATAGGTGATCTAGAATAGTTATGGAAACCCAATCTTGGATGAGAAAACGGCTTATATAAAAGGTTTCAAAAAGAAGAACCAACATGCATCAAACATGCATACATGTATTTACAGGGGAAGGACGTTTTGGTTTCTTCAAAGACATTTCTTAAGTCTCTGCTGGGCCATTTCACACCTTTTCAGCTCTCTATCCAGCTTCAAAGGGGGTCTTTAATGTCAAACCGAGATTGTTGGAAAGTTTTTTTGGAGGGGGGGGTAGGAACAGATGTTGAGATCAAGAGACCTAGGAGATTAAGAGGGAACTTATATTATATATAAGTTATAATAAATATATATTATATTGCAACTTTAATCAGACAGTTATAGCCCAGCCATATGCCACAATATTAACAAAAAGTTTTTTTCGTGTTGATTTATTTGATGTGCAATGACTAGGGATGTGCATTTATGTCATTTTCTTTATTTATTTAGATTAATCCATAGGTCTAAAAAACAAGTACTTAATTAACCGGGGGCGGGCCAATTAAAGGGACGGAGCGTATACGTCATGGTGAAACTAAAAATATTGAAATTAAAAACACTCAAATAAAACTTAATTTTGAAGAAACTATGACAGAACAAAGAACACATGCTAGATTATTAATTAATTAAATGTTTTTAACATAAACCTCTAACAGGAAAAGCTGCGTGATGATTTTATACAACGTGCATATATCTGCACAAAATGCAAAACTCTTTCACCGCCAGCGTTTTTAAAAAAAGTTGCCAGCCAGCGCCAGCGTTTTTTATGATCTTCACAAAGTTTAATGCTTTCCAGAAAATGTTCTTCTTTAAATATATAAACAAGTTAAAGTTATGTATTAGACAGAAAGTTTAACTCCTGTTGTGGATGTGCACCATAACAGCGCGTTTTAAAATACGTCCAGCCAAAGCACAAGCTTGATAACATTAAGCAGCTTTTGCTATCATTTTAGCTATTAGCGTCGTGCGCTCACCTGTTGTCAGTCAGGATGTATGCTCGTATGGCTCCCTTGTATCTCTTGACATTTGATGTTTAAACATGAGATGATACAAGGGTACTTGTGACGGCGCTGTTTTGCATCTGAGGGGCTGTTTACACTTGGTATTAAGATGTGTTTTCATCGATCGGATCACAAGTGGACGAGAGAGACACATGACGTTTACACCTGGTATTTAAATCCGTCTCTTTTGTCCACTTTCGACCGCTTCTGTGCTGAATACTATGAGGGGGTGGTCTGTGAGACGGTGGGCGAGTCTCTCTGCTGTCATTCAAACCCGAGCGGGAGTAATTATGAGTTTATATGGACACAAACTAATATAATGTCGGAGTGCACTGCTTGTTTAGCAAGTAAACATGCTCCACAGTGTTTTGTACATGAGTATGTAAGAGCTTTCTTAGAATTTTCAGCGCAATTGATGAAATAGGATCGCGCAACTTTCAGACGCTTTCAAAACGAAACTACGGAGATCAGCCGCTTAGTTTTATCAATGAAAGGCTAAAAATAGCGCTGTTCACCGAATGTTCACGCCAGAAGTCAAAAAAGACGTGAAACTTGTGTTTAATACCTCAGATTAGATAAATGGGCGGAGAGAAGGCGGTCGCGTGTGGCTGTTCGAACGCATTCAACCACATGTGCGTTCCGCAGCTCCAAAGCGATCCGATCGAAAGTGGTTTCGACCACCTCTGGATGTGGTTGAAAGTGGTCGAAAGTGGACGAGCTCAAAACGTTTTGAACACCGTTTACACCTGGCATTAACGTCGTCCACTTGCGATCCGATCGACGAAAACACATGTTAATGCCAAGTGTAAACAGCCTCTGACTGACTGTATTTTCATCCTATCGAAGTGAATCCCAAAATCAGGACATCCTTTTAAACCATAGTGTCTCAGTGATGCGGCTCCACAGCATTGCGCGGTTGGCGGTTGCTGCTGCATGGGTAAGCTAGTGAGACTTTATCTGTTTGTTTTTGAATCATGCATGTTAACGTAAGTGATGTCATAGGCCGGTATGCAAAGCTCAACACAACGTCAAACGCACCCAGTTTTTACTACCACAGGCGCTTGTAATGCTGCTAACCAGACATCCAAATGCCGCCATAACCACAAATAAATAAATTAATTAATAAATAAACCCACATGATCATCGTTTTCGTGATCGATCATCGATGCCACTTTCGAGTACTCGAGTAATCGAGTACTCATGCCCATCCCTAGTAGGGATGGGACAATTACCGGTTTCACGATTAACCATGATAAAATGTCCTGACGGTTAGTATTATCGTTTAAAATGTAATTATCATTACAACCGTGTTTGATTACCGTGATTTTGATAACTTGCGGTAAATCCTGTCCAGACAGAATCAGCTTGACGCAGGCGCGCGCATGCAACATTAGTTTTTGCGCGAGAAGGCGTGGCGGATGCAGTAACAGGTGCACTGTGTTTTAATGCGTTGTTTATGTGTGCATTTGATGTCCTTATTTAAGCTACTGTTCATTAAAACAGGTTCATACATCTCAGGGATCCATGTTAATGTTCATTTAATGCAGGGGTGTGCAATACAACCAGTCGATTGCAAATGCAATGCCGGTAGATCGCATATAAGTTAATAACTGTGTATGCTGCTCCACCCCTCCACGAGCTTCGGAAAACAAAGCACCAAATTGGCATTATGGTCTTAGAAGTCTTTTTGAGTTGTTGCGCATTTCTTCTCAAGCGTGTTTTTATAAATCTTATGCCTGCCCGCTGCTAAGTCATCTAACTTCCGAAATTTGGATGCACATACATGCAGGAGTTGATCCACATGTATGGTGTATGTGCGCGCGATCGATCGACCAACCGAACGAGAGAGAGATGCTTCTGATAATGTTGTCAGTTTATTTCATCAAAACCGCATCTCCGGTTATGGTGACAGCCCTAAATTTAACGTAGAGATAGTCCCCCTAACACACATTTAAAGTGTTATTAAAAAATTTAACAGTGTTTTGTTAAAAAATGTTTTTTAGCAGGTAGGTCTTGTCAGCTTTATCATTTTAAAAGTAGATTGTGACACAAAAAAGGCTGGACACCCCTGATTTAATATTTATGCTTTAAAAAGTGCATACAGCTGCTAATTGTATTTGTTGTTTGCTGATTTTCAAAAATAAAACTTGTTAAAATGTTTTCAGTGTGTGTATCAGTTCTTTTTCAACATTTACATCTCAATTTAAGAAAACCATGATAATATTGATAACCATGATAACTTTGGTCACTATAATCATGATATGAAATTTTCTAACCGTCCCATCCCTAATCCCTAGCAATGATCCAGCTGTAATAACAGGACTGACATCTGTCTTTTGTCTATATGTGTGAATCTAGAAACAAATACAGAATCTCAATTCTTCATCCTTCTTTGTGTAAATAAGAGTGAAAAGACAATTTAATTGTTTCATCTTTCTTTCAGATGTGAAGAGTGATTCATGTTTGGATATAGAAATAACGTCTTCAACATCAAAAGAGCATCTGACCGCACAAACTCTTTCCTACATCACCTGTGGAAAGACATTCAGCTCACAGAGACATTTAGAGAGACATGAGAGAAAACACACAGAACAGAAACTCTTCACCAGATCTGAGATCAGCTTTACTACCTTACAAGAGAAGAAACTTCATTCAGAAGACCACAGAGAGAAGAAGAAGAAAAAGAAGAAGCAGTTTCACTGTGAGCAGTGTGGGACGATTTGTGTCTCTTCCTCTGATCTAAATGTTCACATGAGGACACACAGTGATGAAAAGCCTTTCAACTGCACTGAATGTGGAAAATACTTCACAACCAAATCCAATCTTAAAGTTCATCAGAGACTTCATACAGGTGAAAAACCTTTCAAATGCTCTCAGTGTGACAAGACGTTTGCTCAGTCAAGTTACTTACAAGCCCATGAGAAAGTTCACACTGGAGAGAAACCTTACATCTGTGATCACTGTGGAAAGAGCTTCTCTAAATCATCTCAATTAAGAGTTCATCAGAAGGTTCATACTGGAGAGAAACCTTATCACTGTAGTGTCTGTGGGAAGAGTTTTAGTGCAAAGGCTACATTACTAAATCACAAGAGACTTCATACAGGTGAAAAACCTTTCAAATGCTCTCAGTGTGACAAGACGTTTGCTCAGTCAGGTTACTTACAAGCTCATCAGAGAGTTCATACTGGAGAGAAACCTTATCACTGTAGTGTCTGTGGGAAGAGTTTTAGTGTAAAGGCTACATTACTAAATCACAAGAGAATTCATGAAAAATCTTACAAATGCTCTCAGTGTGACAAGACCTTTACTCAGTCAGGTTACTTAAAATCCCACCAGAGAGTACATACTGGAAAAAAATCTTATCATTGTAGTGTTTGTGGGAGGAGTTTTACTCGCCATGGCAGTTTAGTATTACACCAGAGACTTCATACAGGTGAAAAACCTTTCAAATGCTCTCAGTGCGACAAGACGTTTGCTCTGTCACGTTACTTACAAGCCCATCAAAGCGTTCATACTGGAGAGAAACCTCATCACTGTAGTTTCTGTGGGATGAGTTTTAGACAACAGTATGCCTTAAAAATTCACAAGAGAATACATACAGGTGAAAAACCTTTCAAATGCTCTCAGTGTGACAAGAAGTTTGCTCAGTCAAGTCACTTGAAAGCCCATCAGAGAGTTCATACAGGTGAAAAACCTTTCAAATGCTCTCAGTTCTCAGTGTCCTTATAAATCTAAAATCATTATGAGTCGAAGTCATTTATAATGTGCATTTAAAAAAGCAACACTCGTTAAACAAAATTAGGGATGGGCGATATGGCCTAAAATCCATATTGCGTTATACATTGCAGCCTCTTGCGATAGCGATATGTATTGCTATATAATAATTTCAATAGACTCGTTTCAGAACAGGTTATATAGACCCTTACAAAAGCCAAACTGCTAAAAAAGTAACTAAAAGTAAACCGTTATGGCCAGATTAGTCTTGTTACCTCTCTAAGCTGGAACTTTTGCCTGACACACTCTACAGCAGGGGTGTCCAGACTTTTTTGTGTGGTGATCTACTTTTAAAATGATAAAGCCGACAAGATCTACCTGCTAAAAACACAGTTAATTATTTTTATAACACTAAACACTTTAAATGCTTGTGAGGACTATACTGCATATATATATATATATATATATATATATATATATATATATATATATATATATATATATATATATATATATATATATATATATATATATATATATATATATATATATACTGCATGTTTCACAATTACTAGACCATAATGCCAATTTCGCGCGTGGAGCAGCAGTTAACTTATTTAACCAAAAAATAGATGTTGCATCAGTCTTTTTCACGAGTTACTCTGTTTCGCTGACGCTTTCATCCATGTTTATTCGGCTGCAGCTCGTGGCTCTAAAGTTCGCGGGTAGATTGTGTCATCAACACGCATTATCGCGATAGATTTAAAATCTCTATCGTATGCCAATTTTCTATCGTTTATATTGCATATCGTTTATATTGCCCATCCCTAAACAAAATTATTCAAAACATTCTTTATTATCATGAAAATACCTGAAACAATTTGAAGAACAGCGTATAAATATTCCCGTGTTGACATTTCCTGGAATAGCGTTTGTAATGCTGCTACTTGTGTGGCACAAAGGGAGTTTCTGCATGAGAGCGCCCCCTGGCATTCGGATGTGCCGGGATTTCACCGTAATTCATTCAAATTCATTCTTTGAGATAACGAGCATTTGCACGATTATTCGTTACACCCCTACTCACAAATGATGTCATAAGGGGCTCTTATTATAATAATACCACCCCTTAATCTGCACTATCCAACCACAGCACTGCCATTAAGTTCAGAAAAAAGTACAATTGAGTTTTAATTGCAACAAACCACCATCATTGTGATCATTGTGTTTGAATTTTATCAGCTCATTTGCATTTTAAAGGACGCACCCAAAACGGCACATTTTTACACACACCTACAAGGTGGCAATTTTAACATGCTATAATAAATTAATTATATTTTGAACTAAAACTTCACATATGTGCTCTGGGGACACCAAAGATTTAATTGACATCTTAAAAAGTCTTGTGCCATGGCCCCTTTAATTGACTAGAAAATGGTGAGGAAACGGTTATTTCATGAATATGTGCCCATGATTTTAAAGAATAACATTAAATGTTTACACGTTAACACATCTGACTCATTAAAAGTAGCTATCATTTTAGATATCAGCTAAATAAAGGCCACTGACTCTTAATGAAACATCACCCACCTTGTCCCATTTCATGTGGTTGATGTCCTCTTCTGGTTGTAACGTAAGAATCTCCTAAAGATCGTCCTCCATCGCAGAGCTTTATTGTTTTATAATTCTTTAATAACAGTAGTTATACAGTCTTGTTCAAAATAATAGCAGTACAATGTGACTAACCAGAATAATCAAGGTTTTTAGTATATTTTTTTATTCCTACGTGGCAAACAAGTTACCAGTAGGTTCAGTAGATTCTCAGAAAACAAATGAGACCCAGCATTCATGATATGCACGCTCCTAAGGCTGTGCAATTGGGCAAGTAGTTGAATTAGTTGAAAGGGGTGTGTTCAAAAAAATAGCAGTGTGGCATTCAATAACTGAGGTCATCAATTTTGTGAAGAAACAGGTGTGAATCAGGTGGCCCCTATTTAAGGATGAAGACAACACTTGTTGAACATGCATTTGAAAGCTGAGGAAATGGGTCGTTCAAGACATTGTTCAGAAGAACAGCGTACTTTGATTAAAAAGTTGATTGGAGAGGGGAAAACCTATAAAGAGGTGCAAAAAATGATAGGCTGTTCAGCTAAAATGATCTCCAATGACTTAAAATGGAGAGCAAAACCAGAGAGACGTGGAAGAAAACGGAAGACAACCATCAAAATGGATAGAAGAATAACCAGAATGGCAAAGGCTCAGCCAATGATCACCTCCAGGATGATCAAAGACAGTCTGGAGTTACCTGTAAGTACTGTGACAGTTAGAAGACGTCTGTGTGAAGCTAATCTATTTTCAAGAATCCCCCGCAAAGTCCCTCTGTTAAAAAAAGGCATGTGCAGAAGAGGTTACAATTTGCCAAAGAACACATCAACTGGCCTAAAGAGAAATGGAGGAACATTTTGTGGACTGATGAGAGTAAAATTGTTCTTTTTGGGTCCAAGGGCCACAGGCAGTTTGTGAGATGACCCCCAAACTCTGAATTCAAGCCACAGAACACAGTGAAGACAGTGAAGCATGGAGGTGCAAGCATCATGATATGGGCATGTTTCTCCTACTATGGTGTTAGGCCTATTTATCGCATACCAGGGATCATGGATCAGTTTGCATATGTTAAAATACTTGAAGAGGTCATGTTGCCCTATGCTGAAGAGGACATGCCCTTGAAATGGTTGTTTCAACAAGACAATGACCCAAAACACACTAGTAAATGGGCCAAGTCTTGGTTCCAAACCAACAAAATTAATGTTATGGAGAGGCCAGCCCAATCTCCAGACCTTAATCCAATTGAGAACTTGTGGGGTGATATTTAAAAATGCTGTAAAACCAAGAAATGTGAATGAATTGTGGAATGTTGTTAAAGAATCATAGAGTGGAATAACAGCTGAGAGGTGCCACAAGTTGGTTGACTCCATGCCACACAGATGTCAAGCAGTTTTAAAAAACTGTGGTCATACAACTAAATATTAGTTTAGTGATTCACATGATTGCTAAATCCCAGAAAAAAAAAGTTTGTACAAAATAGTTTTGAGTTTGTACAGTCAAAGGTAGACACTGCTATTTTTTTGAACACACCCCTTTCAACTAATACCCCAATTGCACAGCCTTAAGAGCGTGCATATCATGAATGCTGGGTCTTGTTTGTTTTCTGAGAATCTACTGAACCTACTGGTAACTTGTTTGCCACGTAGCAATAAAAAATATACTAAAAACCTTGATTATTCTGGTTAGTCACATTGTACTGCTATTATTTTGAACAAGACTGTATCTATAAACAGCAGACATCCATAATGCCATTGCCTAATAAACTGCCTCAGGTGACACTGAACGCTGTGCTGTGGTTACTCACAAGAACACAAGGTTTGCAAAAAAATAGGCTCTTTTTTGCGAGCGAACGCAATATCTTTTTAATTGTTGAAATATAATTTTAAGTCATTGTCTTTATCTTATTGTATATATATTCATCATGTTTGAGAGCAAAACCAAATAGAACTGTCCTGTAAATGATAATGTAAGTGTTTTCCTGTAAGCTCCTGTCTCTCATCTTAATATGAAAGAAATTAGCCAGGTAACTGTGACCCTGGTACCTTTTGTTTCATTGTTTGAGTTGATGGCCATTTGTTTATGTTTGGGCCAAGGGTCTGAGTCAAAGTGCTGTTGTGTTTTGAATAACACATCGGATAAAGGGACACAACAAAGGTCATGAGCATTACTGTCCTGCCTAATATTTATGTGATTTATTACACTAAAGAGTACATGAGTACAACACACTGTACTAATACAGTGCCATAATATCTTCATCCAAAATAAGGACACTTGAGTAATTTGAGTAGTTTGATTTGTACATTTGACTGCATTCTTTTTCATTTCTGAATTTTTACTTCAAGAATTTGATAACAGACTGATAAAACTATTGGTATAACTGAAAAAGCTATTATATTGCTGGTCACTAAAATGGTATTTACTATTATGTGACAATTTCTTATCTTTTGTTACTGTATTAGTTGCAGAGATGGGCATAAATAGATGGAAATGTATTTCAAACACAATACTGTGTCGAAAAATGTATTTAAATACAAATACAGTAGGCCCTATTTTGTATTTTAAAAATACACAAAATACATGTGAAATTGGTGATTCAGTGCAAGTATTAGTAGGCTGAAATCTATATGGGTCTATTTCCAGTGTTGGGAGTAACGCATTACAAAATATAATATATTACAGTAATATATTAGTTTTTGCTGTAACGCAGTAATGTAACGCATTACTAATAAAATTTTGGTAATATTTTACTCGTTACAGTCTTAGTAACGAGCGCGTTACAACAATGCATTTCAAAATTAGACCGTGTTATTTTTTTTTTTGACCAATGCGCGCGACCAGCATCCACACATGAAAAAGCTGCGACTGCGTGTCTGCGTCCCAAACCGCCTACTTCCATACTATATAGTGGGCGAAAAGCACTACTTCTCGTACTCTTTGCCTACTATATAGTATGGAAGAAGGCGGTTTGGGACGCAGCGTATGTCTGTTTCCACGTGCTGTATGCAACATGTTCATTTTTACTTTAATGTTGTATTTGAAATGCGATTTGGACGCGGTGCGCGTCAAATAGACATGTTTCTTAAAGAGCCGAATCTGGGAAGTCCTTTATAAGCATTGACTAAAGTGTTCGCAATCAGGTCCAGTAGCGCGCACACGCATAATTTTGCGAATAAGAGCACTAAGTAAAAGCAAAAGAACGTTTCTATCGGGCTCCTGTGCTGCTTGAACTTCAGAAGTAAATATACTTTTACAAATCTTGCCAGTAAAATCCATATCACACCAGCAATGACAAGGTAAGCTTTGCTATGATTACAGTCCATATACATAATAGATTGCTAGGCTATTCCTATGCTATCTACAGTTTTATTACAAACAGCAACCTAAACAACAACATAACATCAGTGAAGACTTAAACATGGTTATCTAAATAATACATTTAAACATCACAGTTTAAAGTTTTTACCAGCCTTTGTATGGGAGCCTATATTCATTGTTTGGCAAAAAGCAGTGTTCCTCTGTTTGTCTGTGTTTTATATGTTAGTCTACATGTAATCCTTATATTGTACTGAAATGAGCTGTATTCCTTGAGGCCTGATCCTCCAATAGCAATTTTTGATAAGTTGTGTCAACCCAGTGCATGCCAGGTTTGTGCTGTGAATCTGAATTAAAAGTGAATTAAAGAATAGAAATGAAAAGAGGTTGCGTGTCTTGCCATGTTATTAGGCTATAGGTTGCATTATAGTGGGCTCTATTGTGTTTGGTATGTGTACCATAATTTACCAGACTTTTACCAGATCATTTGTCTATGTTTATGATTCTGACAGTGATTGTTATTGTATTTTGCCATAAGTCTTCAGTGCCTATTCAAAGCTCGAGGGCCAACACAACTAGATTTATAAGCAGCAACAAACTACATTTTAAAATTTTATAATGCCTAGTCATACTTCTGTTATTTTGATGAAAGTAACGCAAAAGTAGTGTAACTCATTACAGTTCAGAGACAGTAATATTGTAATGTAACTAATTACTTTTAAATGACAGTAATTTGTAATATATAATGTATTACACTTTGGAAGTAACTTTCCCAACACTGTCTATTTCTGAATGCCAAAAAGCATTTAGATGTGTGCAACTGCTTAGAAACTTGTAGTATTTTTTTTCAGGGGACCCAGAATTCTCTAGCTACGGCCCTGATTTTGGTCATGATGTTCTTTTAACGTTTTATTCTAAGGTGGTTATTTTAACACATTTTAACACAAAACGTCTTACAAATGTTGCATTTTGGTCAGGTTTTGTTTTCATAGTGAACAGATGTGATTTACGTTTTTTACTACCTAGAGAAAATGTGCCAATTAGGTATTTCAAAATGTTTTTAAAACATCCTTTTTTTTAGGGTGTGGTTTTTAAAAGTTTTTAAAATGTTGTGGCGCACATTACCATAAAAAATACAACGTTGTGAAAATAATGTGTTTGTATTTTTAATCTGATCATAATCTCTTTGTCCTACTATATCCTTTATGACTTTAAAAGCTTGATGTTTTGTCTTTATTCTTCAGCAATTATTTCCCCACCCTTTCTTTTCATTTAGTCATTACTTTATACAATAGTTTGTGGTGATTTCTGTCCATAAATAAGACGCATAGTTGTTTTGCTAAAGCCATTGTAAAGCAGTGAGCGTCTTCTCTCTCCAGTACAGCAGGAGGCGCTGCAGCTCTTTAGTCCGCAAATAAACTCACTAAAGAAAGAAAGAGCGCGCGTGTGATGTGTTTGTGTATCCTCAGTGTTTTTCTCTCTTGCGTGTTTCATTGAGCGTAAACAGAGTCTTGTCTTTGTGTATTTAAGTGCTGAGACGTTGAAGATGTGCTGTGCTGTAAAGCAGTATGAACTGATCTGTCCATACTGGATATATTGAGGATTTCATCACAGAAATCTCTCAGCTGAAGAAAGAGGAGATTTAGCAATGAAACGAGAGGTTTGTACAGCTTAAACACAATTTACCTTAATCATACAACATCAAATAATTTCTAATCTTACTGTCTGTCTGTGTGGGTTGTGTTGTGTTGTGTTGTCAGGATGTGGATTGTTGTGAATCTTCAGTGTATGTGTCTGATGATGGGAGTCTGGATTCAGTGTGGATGAACAGAGATCAGAGCCGCACACCACAGTCACTGCTGGACTCTAAACTCTCTGAAGAGAAATCCAGACACACACAAGACTCCGATCTCAGTCTGACTTTACTCTGTTATACTGAGTCAAAGCTCACAGACACTCAGGACACTACAGTGTGTGACAGTAAACAGAGCTTACAGGAGGATCAAACCTCCACAGAGTCTCTGGATTCTGTCTGTAACGCTGGAGAACAGCAGCAGATCCTGCAGACCAAACTGAAGATGTGTTCAGTTAAACTCATCGACTGCACGAACCTCATGATGAAGATTAAAACTGAACCCACAGAAATCAAAACTGAACCCACAGAAATCAAAACTGAACCCACAGAAATCAAAACGGAACCCACAGAAATCAAAACGGAACCCACAGAAATCAAAACGGAACCCACAGAAATCAAAACGGAACCCACAGAAATCAAAACGGAACCCACAGAAGAGGAAAATAGCACTGATGAAGATGATGATTTTATTCCATCAGGTATGTCTTCTTAATTGTTGTATTTTTAACAATTTTAACATTGTGAGCACATGTTTTGGGTTTTCAGTCACAAAAATACCCCACAATACTACAATTTTAAAGGAGTTTAGGATATCTTTAAAACTTATTGAGAAACAGAATATGTAGGCTTATACCACGGGTCTGTTGAATGCTGTATTCTGATTGGCTGAGAAATGTTCCGTGGGTCTGCATTAATTTCTGGTAACCGCACACCTAACTTGTCAAATGTCTTAAAAATAGCCACCAGAGCAATGTTTAACCGTGGTATAAGAGGAATAATCCTTTAAATTATTTGAAAATAATGCACACCCGCGGTGTAACCGAACTCTGCTTCGCGTCGTACTGTATTGCACCTTGGGTGTGCATTATTTTCTTATAATTCAAAATTTTGCGCCGTCAATTATTCCTTACTTAAAGGGTTAGTTCACCCCCACAAGCATAATTTTATCTTAAATCAATTACCCCTGTGTCATCCTAATAAACACCCAAGTGCTCTCTTCAGAACAAATTTTTAGATATTTTTTTATAAAAACCGATAGCCCAGCAAACACAGACCGTTACCCTAACGTTCCCATATGGTTTCCATTTGGTTCTTTTTCCCCAGAACGTTTCCTGTAGGTTCTTTAAGAAATATAAAAACTTTAATAGCATAATGGATGGCCTTTACTCAGACAACTACGTAAATGCCCACTGCTCCGTGTGTGTTAACTACTGCTGCTATCCATCAAATTTTTAAGGAAATTAAATGAAAACATGAATAAATCCATTGTGTTCTTTATTACTGCGCAAGTTGTGCATGCTACACTGCTGCAGCACGCGCTTTTCTACTCTGCTCCTTCAGCGCGCGCTGGCGAACTTGCGTCACGGTTGTTTAATTTTACCTCAGAAACAAACATTATTTTACAGATTTCTTTTCTCTCTTTTGTCATTTAGTTACTTAAATATGAGAGAACAATATATATTTTAGTGGGTTTCGATTGATTTTAACGTTTTTATGAAGAGGATATGATGTTAAAAGAAGCTTTTGATTGATGTAAGAACGGAGATCGCTAACGTTATGCGGATAAATAAACTGGGTTGTAAGATCCGTTAACGTGAATGAAATGTTTTATTTCTCTCTTTTTACCTCCGAGACTACAATATTTTTATCTCTTTCTTTATTCAGCAACGTTAACTTAAATATGTGTGTACAAAAATATATTTTAATTATTTCCAATTCCACAGTTTCGGTCCTCAAGAGGTGTAATGAACAATATATATCATATAATAACCTCCTTTTTATTTATTTTTAGTTCACTGTTTTGTTTAAGATAGATGTAAGAAATATTAAAGTTAATTTTATCCCACTAAGCCTTGGCATTATCATGTAAAGATACTTTATTTTATTTCCATCCCCAGAAATTGGGGGTGTCAGGGTGAGGCATTCGGTGCATCAGGGTTTTTCCTAAGTCATTTATTTGATTTCCTTTAATAAAATTCTGAATTTTGGTGCAGAACATTTTTATTGGTGTGTCTTCTGTATACTGAAAGTATAATTTCCTTAAAGGGGACAGAGAATGAAAAAACATTTTTACCTTGTCTTTGTTGAATAATGGTAGTCTACCCACATTCACAAACACACAAAAAGTGCCAAACATGCTGTTATGGAATTCTCAAAATGCCATGCCAGCAGTGTCGGCCCCACGAGCGGGCCCTAGGGGGCATGCCCCGGCCACTTGAGTCACTGTGCCCCCTTACTTCTCAAAATAATAATGAACTTAATAATAAAAAAAATGTGCTGCAAATACATTTGGTTATACAATGAACACTGATTAAAATTCGGAGTATAATTAATAAAAACATATTAATTAAAATACTAACCCACAATGCAATGCTAGCATAGTCAGCCAGTTACATACAAGCAGCCAGCCACTACATTTGAACAACACACATTCTTTAAGCTATCCCCAGTGTTTTCTCTGCACTGAAAGTTACTGTCACGTTCGGGGTCTCAATCGCCATGCGTAAGAACTCATTCTCTGTCTAAATAAATAATAATACACTTGTAAGTCTTGGCATTTGAGCAAGACGAAGAAATTTCGCGACAAATAAAAGGACCTTCTTAAAAAGTTTAAAAAAGTCCTCTCGTCGCCTGCAGCTCTTCTGAAGGTAAAGTGCATAGTTCATTCTGGTGTTAGATATGTCAGTAACATTGTTTTCTTTTGCTGTTATTTGATTATGTACTGGTCTTTATGATTTGCGTGAGTTATCCATTCTTGCACTTTAACGTCATTATAAGTTATGTTTTTACTATAGTGAGGGATTTATTTGAGACAACAACTTGGCTGGCTGTAACAATCCCGCTAATTTCACGGCTAGTTGCTATATGAGTAAATATATAGACATAAAATTTTGATTTGATGTCTTTTATTAGCTTATTTTTAAATA
Organism: Misgurnus anguillicaudatus; assembly: GCF_027580225.2. NCBI lineage: Eukaryota > Metazoa > Chordata > Actinopteri > Cypriniformes > Cobitidae > Misgurnus > Misgurnus anguillicaudatus. Next base: position 2,384,743 of record NW_027395283.1, read on the forward strand.
CAAACCTTCTGGGAAAACGTTTCTTAATGGCTAAAAGCCAGACATGTTAAAACAAGTTAAAAGTCAAAATACGAACATTCGGTTTAATCATTGTAAATACAATCTCATATACGTTATTAATTATGCATATTTATTCTGTATTAATTCGTAGGTATTAAACTGTCCCTGTTAACGTGACTCACTCGCAGTACCCGGTGAGGCTGTGTTTCAGGAGGTTGTTCAAGGAATAAAATACCTTTAAATGTTGCGACTGGCCAATCAGTGCATTTTACGGTGCATGTAGTAATAATAATAATAATAAAATAATAATAAGATGAACCAGGTGCCCCCCCCCAGTGAAACAGGAGACCCCCTCATTCTGTATTCTCTGGTGCCGACACTGCATGCCAGTACAAAGAGTCCAGATGGATAGATGCAAAATTCTATGTTGTTGACGTACCTGGACCAGCTGTTGTCGGATTACCCAAAAGCGAACTGCTTAGACTTGTGACTGTAAATGTAGATACATGTCTGAAAAAGATAACGAATGTGTGAAACAACCAACTAATACGTGCAAACCACAACACATAAGAGGCATTAAGGAACTGAAGGACAATTTTCCAGACCAATTTGATAAAATAGGCAGTTTTAGCGGCACAGCAAAGCTGATCCTGAAAGAAGGTGCCAACCCATTCACCGACCCACCACGTAAATGCAGCATTCACATTAAGGAAAAACTTCAGAGTGAGCTGAATATGCTTATCGATCAAGGAGTCCTACGAAAAGTGGAAGAGCACACAGACTTTTGCACTTCACTGCAATACTTGTGAAGATGACCCCCTTTAAAGGGATTTATTAACATTGTGAAAGGTGTAGAAAGACTAACTTTATACAATAATATGTATAGTATATTAATGATAGACAATGTATGTCTACAGGGAGTGCAGAATTATTAGGCAAGTTGTATTTTTGAGGATTACTTTCGTTATTGTACAACTACTGTGCTCTTGGTCAATTCGAAATGTTAACAAACCCTCAAACCTGAACATTTAAGCAGTAAAAGTGAAATTTTGGCTTTATTAAGAGAATATTTCTATGTACATCATTATTAGGCAACTATTAGTGTGCAGAATTATTAGGCAACTAAATGAAAAACAAAGATTTTACCATCTCACTTGTTGTTTTTCACCTGTTAAAGTGAGAATAATAAACAAACTCTACATTTGCAAAAAAAAAAATAACAATAAAAAAAATATATATATATATAGACTCAGTGACCAATATAGCCACCCTTCTTTTTGATAACAGTCACAAGCCTTCCATTCACGGATTCAGTCAGTTTCTTGATCTGGTCTGAACCAACATTTTGTGCAGACGCAACCACAGCCTCCCAGACACTGTTCAGAGAGGTGTACGGTAGGGCTACACGATTCAAGCTAAAATGTGAATCCCGATTTTTTCCATGGGAATTGAGATCCCGATTCTCTCACCCGATTCTCTTTATTTTAACAAAAACATTTATTATGCACTTAACTAAAAAATGTGCTACAGGACTTTCAGTTATAATAACGTTTCTTAAAAGTCTCTTTTTCTTATTTTAGACCCCTTAAAATTTAGAATAATTTAACATTTGTTAGCTGTTAAATTGCACCTGTGCTAAACGACTGTGTTTAGGTCTGCCGCCTTGTTATACGTCACGCGAGTGACAGCGGAACGCCGCAAATGAGATGAGAGAGAGGAGAGAAACGATCGGGTCTGATTGGTGAATGAATAGGGTTTGGTTTTACCCTGTATGAGTGTGTGTTAGCAAGTTTGACTGATATTCTTGGGTTGTAATGTAAATACGTGAACACTTGAACGCAGAAACTGAATACAGGGAAATACTGTAAATGCAAGTGAATCGCCGTCATTTAAAATGAAGATCGCCTATATGTATGAATCGAGATCGTGATTCTTTTTCGATTAATCGTGCAGCCCTAGTGTACGGTTAACTTCACTGTAAATGTCCTGCTTAAGAAGGGATCAAAAGGTCTCAATAGGGTTTAAGTCAGGTGAAGAAGGGGGACATGTCATTAGTTTTTCACCTTTTAAGGCCTTTACTGGCCAGCCACTCAGTTGAGTACTTTGATGCATGTGCTGAAGCGTTGTCTTGCATAAAAAAGTCTTATTGAAAGATGCTGATTTTTTCCTGTACCACTGCTTGAAGAAAGTGTCTTCTAAAAATTGGCAGTAGGTCTGAGAGTTGTTTTTTATTTCCATTTTCAACCCAAAAAGGTCCAACAAGCTCATGTTTAATAATACCTGTCTGTGCCTGCCTGCCTGTAATGTAGAAGACACTTTCTTCAAGCAGTGGTACAGGAAAGGTTTGCATCTTTCAAGAAGACTGATTATTTTGTAAGACAACGCTCCATCACATACATCACAAGTACTCCACTGCATGGCTGGCCAGTAAAGGCCTTAGAGATGAAAAACTAATGACATGGCCCCCTTCTTTACCTGACTTAAACCCTATTGAGAACTTTTGGACCCCTTCTTAAGCAGGACATTTACAGTGAAGGTAAACCGTACACCTCTCTGAACAGTGTCTGGGAGGCTGTGGTTGCGTCTGCACAAAATGTTGGTTCAGACCAGATCAAGAAACTGACTGAATCCGTGAATGGATGGCTTGTGACTGTTATTGAAAAGAAGGGTGGCTATATTGGTCACTGAGTCTATATATTTTTATTTATTTTTTATTGTTTTATTCATTTTTTTTTGTAAATGTAGAGCTTGTTTATTATTCCCACTTTAACAGTTGAAAAAAAAACAAGTGAGATGGTAAAATCTTTGTTTTTCATTTAGTTGCCTAATAATTCTGCACACTAATAGTTGCCTAATAATGATGTACATAGAAATATTCTCTTAATAAAGCCAAAATTTCACTTTTACTACTTAAATGTTCAGGTTTAAGGGTTTGTTAACATTTTGAATTGACCAAGAGCACTGTAGTTGTACAATAACAAAAGTAATCCTCAAAAATACAACTTACCTAATAATTCTGCACTGCCTGTAAAGATGATAAAGTTGATAGGTTTGTGTAGAAGCAGGAAAAGTGCCTCTCTTTCTATTTCTCTCTGTCAGATTAAAAGAGCTTAATCCGTCATTATTTCAGATTCAAACGTATACTCTTTATAAAGTATGTAGGGTCAGCTTACATAATGACTGTTTGACCGTTTGAGCTACAGTGGCTTGTTCGCGAACGCACAGCAAACTCATCTGAAAAGACACAATGTGCTTGCACGCATAATGTCATTATCACGGGCAAAAAAGACAAAATTTCATGCCAAATATACATAAGCGGTTGTTAATATACCTGGGAGAGCTGCCCAAGTAAAGAAAATGTGTGGGAAACACCTTCCGATTGGTGTAATTTGGACAATCTAAGCATGCAACACACAAATGATAGACACATAAAATAAATGTTAAATAAAAGTTATCGCAGCTCCATGGGATATGTATATTGCACACGCCCATCGCGATGATAATGAATTTTTCGAATATATTGTGCAGCCCTATTTTTTTGTGTAAATAAGAATGAAAAGACGACAATTTAACTGTTTCATGTTTCTTTCAAAACACACAGAACAGAAACTCTTCACCAGATCTGAGATCAGCTTTACTATCTTACAAGAGAAAAAACATCATTCAGAAGACCACAGAGAGAAGAAGAAGAAGAAGAAGCAGTTTCACTGTGAGCAGTGTGGGAGGATTTGTGTCTCTTCCTCTAAACTAATTATTCACATGAGGACACACAGTGGTGAAAAGCCTTTCAACTGCACTGAATGTGGAAATTCCTTCAGAACCAAAGAAAATCTTCAAACTCATCAGAAAGTTCACACTGGAGAGAAACCTCATCACTGTAGTGTCTGTGGGAAGAGTTTTAGTCTAAAGCAGAATTTACTAAATCATAAGAGAGTTCATACAGGTGAAAAACCTTTCAAATGCTCTCAGTGCGACAAGATGTTTGCTTATTCAAGTCACTTCAAAGCCCATCAGAGAGTTCACACTGGAGAGAAACCTTATCACTGTAGTGTCTGTGGGAAGAGTTTTAGTGTAAAGCAGAATTTACTAACTCACCAGAAAATTCATACAGGTAAAAAACCTTTCAAATGCTCTCAGTGCGACAAGACGTTTGCTTATTCAAGTCACTTCAAAGCCCATCAGAGAGTTCACACTGGAGAGAAACCTTATCACTGTAGTGTCTGTGGGAAGAGTTTTAGTCTAAAGCAGAATTTACTAACTCACCAGAAAATTCATACAGGTGAAAAACCTTTCAAATGCTCTCAGTGCGACAAGACGTTTGCTTATTCAAGTCACTTCAAAGCCCATCAGAGAATTCACACCGGAGAGAAACCTTATCACTGTAGTGTCTGTAGGAAGAGCTTTAGACAACAGATTGCCTTATTAAATCATCAGAGAATTCATACAGGTGAAAAACCTTACAAATGCTCTCAGTGCGACAAGACGTTTACTTGTTTAAGTAACTTGCATTCCCATAAGAGAGTTCATACAGGAAAGAAACCTTAACACTGTAATGTTTGTTGGAAGATTTAATAAACAGTCTTCGTAAAGCACCAGTGACATTAAGGTTATGACACCAAAAACTTAACATTTAAAGCAACACTATGTAGTTTCCATGTAAAAATGACTTAAAGCTCCCCCATGTGGTTGAAAAGTGCAACAGTGCCTGGTATCAGACATTCTTCTGCAGGCAGGGGGAGGGGCGGGGCTGTGTTTCCTACCCTCCACTGCCACTTTCAGAGTGTGCTTGTAGCAGCTAGGAGGCTGCTCAGGTTGCAGACAGTACAATTTGTCCAGTTAAAAGTTGTTCTATCACTGAAAAAATTTTAGAGACATTATTTAAAGGTAAAAAAAACTACATAGTGTTGCTTTCAAATATTGTTAAAAAACAAGTTAATAGTAAAATAAGAACAAATAACCAAATTATGATCAATATCACAAGTAACCAGGCTTAAAAGTAATGTAACTGATAACTTCTGGACAGTGTTGGGGATAACGAGTTACAAAGTAACGGATTACAGTAACTATATTACTTTTTTGGGTAACGAAGTAAAGTAACGCATTACACTAATAATATTGGTAACTACACTACTAGACTATAGGAACGCGCTTTCCTGCGTTACCCAAGCAGTGTTTGCCTGGGTGTAAAGTTCTGTCTATTTAAGTGGTGCGTGCATGCGTGTCCCTGTACGTGTGCCGTTGCCATAGAGATTGATTTGACGGAGCTGCTGGTGCAAAGGGGAGCGGGAAATGAAGACGGAGGGTTTCAGCCACTGGGGCGATATTCACATTACTTTCAGCGTATTGCTCGAAAGGACAAAATTATTCGTGTGAAATGCACATTATGCCCAGCCCACACGACAAGTGTCTTTCAACTGCTGACAACGCGATGAACAACCTGTCTGAGCATTTGTAAGCCCAGCATGGCAATACAACACCTGTGGCGAAAGATCCTGCTTAACTTACCGGTCAGAAATTATTTGAACGTAACCCGAACAGCAATGTCGCGTGCGCTCAATTTATAGAAAAAAGCCAGGAGTCAGGACCGCTGTTTTCTACATCTTACTTCCAAATCTAATCCTATAAACTTTTCGGTGTTTGATGTATCGCTGTTACCGCCCTGCCAGATTGTCTTAAATAGAGAAATAAGTTAATTCCTTGATTTGCGTTGTTGATTCATTTATAAATAATTCCCCCAAGGGTTTAGTTTATGCGCAAAAAGCATTAAAATGAATAGAACGTGATGATTACGTCTTTCTTTGGTGAAAAAATAATAAAATAAATAAGCCTATATGAAATGTGTTTCCCTTAAATAATTAGCAAATTAACAAAACGAATTCAAAAGTAGCCTATATGAGTTTATTTATTGTGTGACGCGCTCCCAAACCGATGCAGCACAAAACACTTTTTACCTATTTAAAAGCACAATGTTTTGTTATTATTGCGAGTGTAACTTTACATTAATAAATGTACACATTACAGTTTTGAATGTTGTTTTACTTTTATTTGTATGACCATAATTTAAGGTAATTTAAGGTAATGCAAAATGCAAGCTCCTCACGCGTTTCATGCCATCACCCGCGTGGGTTTACACAGGGCAGCGAGAAAGAGACATTAAACTTTAAACATTTAACATTCTACTTGAGTTTTTTTGGACATCCCTTTGGAATCACTGCAATCATATCATCAATTTATAAGGTAATAATAAATATAAGCGCAGCGCTTATGAGTGTTCAAACACTGCTGTCCGCTCAGCTGTCAATCTGCCGACCCTCACAAAGTTTCACATTAAATGATAATATATTTGAACAAGCATGGCCGTGTGCTTATTTCTGTCAATGTTCTGCATGAAGATATTTAAAGGTTTCTACTTACATCACGATTTGCGGTGCGGCACCGGTCCAGTCTTTATGTAAAACGGGTATGAAATAAATTGATGCTGATGTCGGATAACGGGTCAAGTGTTATTTTAGTCGCGCGGATGCGGGTTATCAAACAGGACTGTGCATGACTCGTATAAGGAAAATGGAATGACAACATGAAAATTATAAAATAGCCTACATGTTTATATTCTGTATGAAACCACAATGGGCGCTAAACTTGCGGTGTTAAAGGGACAGTTCACCCAAAAATAAAAAATTCTGTCATCATTAACTCTCCCTCATTTTGTTACAAACCTGTATAAATATCTTTGTTCTGATAAACACGAAGCAACATATTTTGAGAAATGTTAATAACCAAACCAAGCATGAGCCCCATTCACTTCTATAGTAGGAAAAAATAATACTATGGAAGTGAATGAGGCTCATGAATGGTTTGGTTACAAACATTACTCAAAATATTTTCATTCATGTTCACCAGAACAAAGACATTCATACAGGTTTGTAACAACATGAGAGTTACAAACCTGATTTACAAATAAATTATACAGAATTTTAATTTTTGGGCGAACTATAAATCCGATGGGGTCAAAAATAGGGTGCACCTAACTTTTGTGCTGGTGCACCAAAAAGTTAGTCTAGAGCCCTGGCCGGTCATTTAAAGTAGTCACTCATCATCAGCCGACCCCGCCTAAACCATGTCCATGTATCTATGTGGTAAATTAAGAAAAAGGAAAGTAAAGTAATAAGTAGTGAAGTTACTTTTCAAATGCAGTAACTAGTAAAGTAATCTCATTACAATTTTAAGAAGTAACTAGTAACTAGTAACTAATTACATTTTTTGAGTAACTACCCCAACACTGCTTCTGGATTACTTAAAACAACAACTTTTATTTATAGAGAATTTAACAGAATTTTATGAAATGGATTATACATACATCTAGTGGCTACAATGTGCCCAAGCACCTGCCCCTTTACCCCTGGATGACCAAAGTGCCCTTTTTGTCAAGGCATTTTTTTGTAATTAAATGCCCTTTTGTGAAGTCCTGCCCAATCTAACTAGTAGTAAAATTAATTAGAAAAATAATTTAGCCGTAAATAAAATTAGGCACATGATGACGTATTGACCTTTCATTGGACAATCTCTTTAGGGACGATCACTACTAGCTCACAGCGCCAGCGGCGCGCCCACACATGCACGACACTGTGCGCAGTACAGCAAGGATCCCCCCCGAGCCGGCATTGAACCGAAGCGGTATGCTTGTTAACCTTACTTATTATTATTATTATTTTACAAGAACAACGTGAGGAGAGCATGCACAGCTTTTGTTAATTGCTGTCTGTGTGTATTAACATCTCTAGAACGTTAGATGCAAACAGGGCTCTCAACGCATTTCAGCCAGTTCACACGCCACACCTCGTATTTCTCACGCTGAAAATAAAACATTCTTCCCATATAAAAACAATGGATGAAGCAAAGGCAGGGACGTTCTCTGCCGGGAGTTCATACAGGTAGCTGTCTCGAGTTTTTAGGTGTGCTCAACTTCACGCAGCGATGCAAGAACCGAAACGCACATGACATCAAAGTACTGCGAGAAATATTCGGGAAATCATACGGAGGAGTTTGATTTCAAATCGCTCTCGCGCTGTTCTAATGTCACCCACTTGTCACGCGGAGTTTGTTGGAAGAGCAAGATCCGATGAATACGGTAAAAAAAAACTCTTAATTTTTGTATCATATTGAATTTACGATTCCTGGACTCGCATTTGATAAAAGATGAAAGCTGATGTTGGGTAATATAGCCTACTCGTGCTAAATTATTAACTCAGTCAAAAACTCTCCAGCTATGCAGCCAGTTTTAGTTTACCTGAAAATAAAGTAAGTACTAGAGGCTTCATGAAATGAAGGAGAGGAGAGATGAATGTCATTATTATTGCCCTGTCATCAAGGCAGCAAAGTGTCCAAAAACACAACACAAACACCATTCAAAAGCTAAAATATGTAGGCTACTCTCTTTGTATACAAATTTTGAACAGGATTAGAATAGAATTATATTTTAAATATGACAACAAAAACACAAGCCTGTAAACGTAATAATATCTTAATGTCACAATGCAATATATAATATCATATAATTTCAAAACTGCATATACTGTTGACACACACAAACACAAAATGTAATGCACTGTAAGTTGCATAGTTTGTGTGCTATGTGATTTTACAAATTGGTTTCAAAGTTTTAATGTCATTGGACCACAATGTCATTAATTGTTGATTTAAGAAAGGAACTGTTCAGATTATTCAGTAAATTCTTTGTTCATTTTTACAATGATTACGTCTCCTGTTTGTCACACTTTCACTGCACAGACACCATATATTGTATAACAGGTTTCTTTTTACTTTATTATTAGTATTTTAATGACAATCACAGTTGAATGTAATGTGGTAATAAAAAAGGAAGAAAGTCATTGTCCAGCTATACAGATGAAAATAAAGGCTTTGAACTTCAACTGCACTTTTCATGTGCATATTAAAGAGAGATTTTTTTTTAAATTAGCTCATTTAAAAAAAATTAAGGGAGAAAGGGAAACTGTAGAATTCAGAATCTTAAAACAGAAGTTATATGATAAAAATAGAAAATAACCTACCAGGGATGATAGAACAGAAACAGTTTTGCTATTTGTATATAGCCATGTATTTATAGTAAACAATGGCAATCAAACAGCTTATCTGTAGGCTATGTTTATTTTTCATAAGGTAGGATAAGTAAACCTGATTATGAATTTAGGAACTTTAGACTGCTCACGATCCCGCCATCCAAAGTCATACCTCCTCACTTGTTTAGCTAAAACCATTGTAAAGCAGTGAGCGTCTTCTGTCTCCAGTACAGCAGGAGGCGCTGCAGCTCTTTAGTCCGCAGATAAACTCACGAAAGAAAGAGCGCGCGTGTGATGTGTTTGTGTATCCCTCAGTGTTTTACTCTCTTGCGTGTTTCATTGAGTGTAAACAGAGTCTTGTCTCTGTGTATTTAAGTGTTAAGACGATATAGGACACTACAGTGTGTGACAGTAAACAGAGCTTACAGGAGGATCAAACCTCCACAGAGTCTCTGGATTCTGTCTGTAACGCTGGAGAACAGCAGCAGATCCTGCAGACCAAACTGAAGATGTGTTCAGTTAAACTCATCGACTGCACGAACCTCATGATGAAGATTAAAACTGAACCCACAGAAATCAAAACTGAACCCACAGAAATCAAAACTGAACCCACAGAAATCAAAACTGAACCAACAGAAATCAAAACTGAACCCACAGAAATCAAATCTGAACCCACAGAAGAGGAAGATCGCACTGATGAAGATGATGATTTTATTCCATCAGGTATGTCTAATTATTGTTGTATTTTTAACAATTTTAACTGTCATGTGTGAGCACATGTTTTGGGTTTTCAGTCACAAAAAGACCCAAAAATGTAAGTTCTAAAATTTTAAAGGAGTTTAGGATATCTTTAATACTTAAAGCGGAAGTCCACCCTAAAACAACATTATGCTCCAACACTATATTTCATGACATGTAGTTGATTGTCCTGCCATCAAATGTACTAACTTCATATCAAAAATTAAAGCTTTTAACTGCTACACTAACGGTGATTTACGGGTCGTCAAATCACCGGAAGAAAAATGCACAACCACATATTCTGAACGTTCTAAATGGGGGCGGGTCTTGAGGCGAGATGATTGACAGTAGATGATGGGTTCGTTTGCCGGTGTAGCAGCCGATCCTGTTCCCCTCGGAATGTCTGTTCCCTTTCTCGCTTTCTGTACACCCAGCTGTTTTTTCTTAACATTTATTTTATAGTTTTAATTGGTGTGAGCTGTATTAGTTTGTACAAACTCTGTAAATATGCTATACCATACTAAAAAATAAAAATAAATAAAAAACAACCAGCTAATCTGCGATGCCTGCGCATGCTCTGTCAGCAGAAACGCTTTATCAACTGAAGGGGGAACAGACATTCCAAGGGGAACAGGATCGGCTGCTACACTGGCTAACTTCAAGTTAACTTGAGTTGATTTGAGAGCAAGTTGAGCGGTAAAAGAAGTTAAGGCTTTAACTTCGTGTGGTGTCGCAAGAATCGACAGCCGGATGACGTCAAAGTACCGTGAGAGCGATTCGCGAAATCATACAGAGGAGTTTGCTTTTAAATCGCTCTCGCGGAACCATGACGTCATTCGGCTGTCGGTTCTTGAGGCCCCGCATGTAGTCGAACAAACCTGAAGACTGCATCGATCAGTGTTTAGTGGGTGGAGCTAATGATTCAGATTCGCGCAGTGCATTCTGGTTAATTGAGTCTAGGGCTGCACGATAAATTGCATGCGATACCACGCACATCACGTCAGTAATGCTGGTTCCTTGATTAGTATTAAATCGCCAACAGCTGCTTTCAGATGTGGCGACATTAACTGCGCAGAGCCGTAGTTCCCTGACAAGCTGGGCCATATCGCAGGCGATACGTCCGCGATAATTAATGCGAAATTGCCCCGATTGTCAGTGAACTACGGCTCTGTGTAGTTAAAGCTGCTCCATCTGAAAACAGCTGATGCCGATTTAATACTACTCAAGGAACCGGCATTACTGACGTGATGCGCGTGACAAACGCATGCGATTTATCGTGCAGCCCTAATTGAGTCCATCAAATACCGTCACGAAAATATCGCTTCAACACACTATCAATCTAATAATCAAAATCGTGCACATTTTTTCTCATGTAAAATGCAAAATGGACATAATTACCATGATAGCAGGCTAAAATGTCTAGATTGGACTTCCCCTTTAATGAAGAACAGGCATGTAGGCTTAAAGGGTTAGTTCACCCCAAAAGTATAATTTTATCATAAATCACTTACCCGTGTGTCAACTAGGGATGCTCATATCAGTTAATTTTCCCGACCGACTTCTGTAGCTTCTAAACCGAACATTAACCGTTAACTTATAAGATTTTAATATGAAATTGTCATTGAGTAAAAATACAGTTGACGTTTAATTTGAACGTGCAAACAGCAGCGACAGATCAACAACAGAACCAGGATTCACACATTATCAGATATTCACGCAACATTACCTTATTAAAAAGCATGCGATCGGTCCAGAGGATTAATATCCAAAGAGGGCAGATTGTCTCTGTTTCATCTACCACAGTGGTCATTTCTAAAGCGGGAGGCTTTTCAGAAAGTTTTGCTTTTGCGTCGTCTTTCTACGTTTGTTCAAAAAGAGAGATGTTTATGTTCAGGGTCAGAGGCCACCAGCGAACGTCTGTCCGGATGTGCGCGAGACGGACCGCGGCCGTTTCCCAATGTCAAGGATACTTCCTTGGCAGGACTAGTCCTTACAAGTCACTTCCTTTAGATGATAGGCGAGGCTCCTCTTAAGCATTCGGAGAACACGTTAAATGGAACAGGCTAGCAAGTGCACGTCATTACGTGATTGAAAGGTGTGCTTTTGGTGCTGCGCGCATAGGATTGTGGGTGATTTCGGCACGTAAAGAGCATGAAGGATACACATATGCATCCTTTCCTGTATATGGGATATTTCTCGAACAAAGGACTCAGTCCTTGGCTAAAAATTTCAAGGATCCTCGACATTGGAACAGTCCTTCGACGGACGTCGATGACGTAGCATCCTCGAAATTCTGGCTTCCAAGGATCTTTCCTTGACATTGAGAAACAGCTCTCGTCATCTTGCTCGGACACGCGCGCGTCTCCGTTCAGCTTCCAAACACGCATACAAATGATTTCTCATACAAATTATTAGACCGTCAGACTCAGGGCAGCAATAATTTGTGTCATTTACAGGACATTCACAAATTAAAGATAGAAAAGTGGTGAAATGTCTGTCGGCTCATGACGACACGCACCATGTATTAACAAATATTTTTTTATTTTAACTGATAATGTTAATCGGTCATAAATTCTTACCTTCGGTTAACGGTTAAACGGTCAATGTGAGCATCCCTAGTGTCAACCCCAAGTGCTCCGATTGTCTTCAGAACACATTTTTAGATATTTTTGTTAAAAACCACAGAACGTTCCCATATGGTTCCCATTTGGTTATTTTTTGGGACCCAAAAACATTACTGTTCCCAGAACGTTTCCTGTAGGTTTTTTAAGAAATAATGAAAAAAACTTTAATAGCATAATGGATGACCTTTAGCTCCCAGGGCAGCTCTGTAAATGCCCACTACTCCGCTGCTATCCATCAAATATTTAAAGGGGACATATTATGAAAATCTGACTTTTTCCATGTTTAAGTGCTATAATTGGGTCCCCAGTGCTTCTATCAACCTGGAAAATGTGAAAAAGATCTAACTTAGTTTTGGTAAACCATTCTCTGCAAGCATGTGAAAAAATAGGTAATTGTAATTTGGCTTCTATTGTGATGTCAGAATAGGATAATACTGCCCCCTTTATCTGCACTATCCAACCACAGCACAGCCATTAGGTGCAGAGAGAAAGTTAGAGACAGAAAATAATTCACAGCGATTTTGCTGCAAAATTAGGCCGATTAATAGGCAGGCGCATCTGCGGGCACCTAAGCGTTGTTGTAGAACTTGTGACGCAGCGCTGCCTCTTGCTGCAAGCAGATCGCTCCCGTGTGTGTCCAGCCATGCCTTGTTCACAAACAGCTTTAGTAAACGATGGCGGGATCGCGCGAATTAAGCAGCCAGTACAACAGCGCGGCGGGCTTATGTCTCGCGGTGCACTGTCCGTGCAAAGATTAGGCTCATTTCATGTGATTAATGAGTGATGATGATCTTTCTTTGCGTGACAGAGAGAGCAGAGCCGCGCGCGCACGCACGCACGCTTTCTGTCTTTAAACTGTCTCCCTGCTTTTATTACTCAAAACAACACTGACTCGATGGCGAAAGGTCGGAAGACCAAATCATATCCACCAAGGAAATGTTTTACGTGTTGTTACAGTAACACTTTGTTTACAGTTTTGCGCTGCTCAGCCTGGATTACAACACAATGTGTCCGATTTGCGAACTGACTCCTTTGAACGGATTCGTTTGAATGAACGGTTGAAACAACAGATCTGTCCCAACACTAAACTCACAAGACGGTGTCATGAGCAATCCAGTCCCCCCGAGCAATTCGGTCTCCCCTAGGACCCCGATTGGTATCTACACTAATGCCTGCTCAAAAATGTGTCATTGCAATATCTCGTCTGCATACGCGGCTAGCAAGCTAATTATGTTGTACAAAATAGAAACATTACATTTTTTAAAAATAAAAGTCAACTAAAAACAATATAATAAACTAATATTCATGTTGCAGAAACGTCAGTACTTTTGTGTCATCATCTGCTTTACAAAAACAATACTTTTATTTTTTGTAAATTATTAACATACCTTATGGAATATATATTTTTAATAGTAAAAGTGTAGTAATCATGGCTTATAATTATGATTTAAATGTGTGATTCAACTATGTAGTAATCATGTTTTGTATAAGTAATTAATGAGTAAGTAATTGTATGTAGACAGTCAGAAGTGGAAATGGTACAGTATAATAATCTAAATAATAAAATGACACAAGCAATGTGTAGATCAGATCTCCCACCTATAGCCTCATTTATATACTACTATATGAAACATATCATTTAAAAGACATCAATTGTAATTTTAACAACGTTCTAACTACATAAATCATAACGCGATTTTGTAGGAATTGTAATAAGGCGCTAAGAAAACTACCCACGAGGAGTTTTTTCAGCCAATGGAGTCGCGCGGGGTCCTAGGGGAGACCGAATTGCTCGGGGGGACCGAATTGCTTACGACAACGTCACTGTCAGCACAATCAGTCACTTATAGCACCTCAGAAATGAGAATGTAAATGTTTTTAGAAAGATTTGCCCTAAATAACAGTCTCAACTAAAAAACATAGACATTTACTATGTTAACTTTATGATGAATAAATATTTTATCAGGTCTACCAAATAAGGATTTTATCCTACAAAGCAATAAAAGCCATGGTAAAAAACTGATCAAAGATGATGACAGCAGAGTGTCAGGTAATATCTGTGTCTGATAAATGCATGGTGCAGAGGAGGTGGTAAAACTCTTCAGAAAGACATAAAAAAGTCATAATTTTTTTAATACTTTGACTTAAATAGTGACATTTTTACATTTAAAATATCTGCTAATAATGATGAGAACATTGATTATTATGTACATATAGAAAATCGGCCAAACATATCGGCCATCGGCTGCCCTGATTTCTAAATATCGGCATCGGCCAGAGAAAAAGCCATATCGGTCGACCTCTACAAACCACCATCATTTGCATTTTAAATGACACACCCAAAACGGCACACTTTTGCTCAGGCCTACAAAGTGGCAATTTTAACATGCTGTAATTAATTATCTGTGGGGTATTTTGAGTAAGAACTTCAATTACGCACTCTGGGGACACCAAAGGTTTAGTTTACATCGTAAAAAAATCTCATAATATGTCCCCTTTAAGGAAATTAAATGAAAACATCAATAAATCCATATTCTTTATTAGTGCGCAAGTCGTACGAGCAACACTGCTGCAGCACGCACTTCTCTACTCCGCTCCTCCAGCATGAGCTTGCGAACTCGCTTCACGGTCATTTAATTTTACCTCAGAAACAAACATTATTTTACCGTTTTCTTTTCTCTCTTTCGTCATTTAGTAACTTAAATATGAGAGAACAAATATATGTTTTAGTGGTTTTCGATTGATTTTAACCTTTTTATGAAGAGAATATGATGTTAAAAGAAGCTTTTGATTGATTTAAAAACGGAGATAGCTAACGTTAGTGGGCTAAATAAACTGGGTTGTAAGATTCGTTAACTTCAATTCAATGTTTTATTTCTCTCTTCTTAGCTCAGCGTCTACATTATTTTTTATCTCTTTCTTTATTCAGCAACGTTTGACAAATGTTTGTAAACATGACAAATGATGTGACAAACAGTAAGAAAGTAAACTCTACCGTTTCACAGTACAATCAATAAAGCCACACCGGTGTAAGGGTTTATGACGAATCTCCGCGACAGCTCTACGACTAGGGCTGGGTATTGGCAATGGCCTCACAATACGATACGTATTACGATACATGTGTCATGATACAATGTATCACGATACGATACAATGCGGTGCGTGCTGCGATACATTGCAATACTTTTCCTTTTTTTAATCAAAAATGTAAAATAATAGAGCTGATTTTTTTTTTACTTTTTTTTAAGCCAAAGTGTTTCCACACGTCTGCTTTGAAAGCTGCAGGTGTTTTAAAATTTTCTGCCATTTTCTTACTCTTGCTAACTTCTGAGACATTGGCCGAATGGCCGTATATGACAGACAACTGGACAGCGACAACTACAGCAGTGGCGGAGGAAGTTGTTTGAAGCAACAGAGGGATTTGATGGGTTTTTAAAATATGGATAGTAGAGATCGAAATATCAATACACTATTGTGGAAACAAATTATCACGATAGTTAGCTGTATCTGTATTTTTGCATTGCCCTATCTACGTCACATGGTATTCACGTCACTGTCCGAAATTGCTCACTCATTTTCGTTCCCTTCTTCCCCATATAGTGGACTCGGTTGTCATTTGCTATATAAGTAATAGTGAATGAGTGAACGAGTGAGCGGTTTCGGACGCAGCTAATATAAGTTCTAAGTTGCGAATTTGGGATTTTTCTTAGTTGTTAGTTATAATCATCAAAATTAAAGAAATAAACATTTGAAATATATCAGTCTGTGTGTAATGAATGAATATAATATACAAGCTTCACTTTTTGAATGGAATTAGTGAAATAAATCAACCTTTTGATGATATTCTAATTATATGACCAGCACCAGTACTATAACTTAAAACGGCTCATTCTGGTTCTTCATTCTGATTGGTTGAAACGCGTTCTAAGCCGTGATATAATACCCTGATAACCCCACGGTTCAGATCATATTACAGAAGTATCAGTGTGCCAATGTTGCTACATACTGATTTATGAAAATAAACACCACAGTCTTTAATCATTTTTTCATTGTGTCTTTGCTGCGTCTGTGTTGGTTGGGAACTGCGCTTTGTTGCAGCCACACTTGATTCTGAGGAACTACTTTGTTTGGCGGAAGAGTAATATTTGTACTAATATAATTACAACTTATTTGTGTTTTATATTATGAAATCCTGCTATGCATATGAAGTAACCGTTTTATAAAAGCAATAACCCCCGGAAAGCAGTGGGGTTACAGTGCAACAGCTAATGGGCGTTGTTAGGCATGACGCGAAGCGGGGGTTATATTGCTTTTATAAAACGGTTACTTCATGTGGATAGCAGGATTTCATATTATAAAATGCACTGGTAACCCACAGTTCTCTCTGGTTCTCAAATCTGATTGCAGAAAATTTGTTAGCTATGGTGGTAGGGTTGGGTGGGTGGCTGGGGGCGTGGCAATCAAAGGGTGAAAATTAAAATATTTTTATTTAAAACACTCAAATAAAACTTACTTTTGATGAAACTATGACAGAAAATGCTACACATACTAGATTATTAATGAAGTTTTTAACAGATAACTCTAACGGGAATAGCTGCGTGATAAAGTGAAACTAAAGGGTTAATAAACACAAACTGAAATAATTAGTAAACTTTATAATTGTTAATAGTCTCTAATAAGACAGTCTTTATGCAGTAAATCCGGTTTAAAAATGCGACATCCGAAGGATGCAGTCTTTTATTTGAGAAACGGCCAGCATTTCACCTCCACAAGAAATCCCTCGAGACGCATTTAATCTCGCGAGATCTCGTTGCACGAGATCTCGTCACACCCCTAGTTGCCCAGAGAAGGCGGTGGTCAGCGGGGTGAGTGAACACTGACGTCCGATGGTGCATTTGGGACTTGTCCAAATCTTTCTAAGCAAACGTTCAAAAAGGCGCTATATCTTTACTAATCGACTGCAGTTTGAATATTATACATATATATTCTCGACTGAACTAATCTTAAAACTACACTTTGTGACCAAGAAACGGTAATATTAAGAAATGGCCATTGCTTCTATTAAGTTATTATGACATTCAAAACAGCCAAAATTATTACCTGTCTTTCTGGTCTTCAAATCCGTGGTGGAAGAAAGTAGTTCCCCAACAAAGAGGCTTTTAAAATCATTCTGTGTTGTTTTCTAGTTTTCTTTTTCAAACGTGTGCCATCTAACTGTTGTATAAAAGCAATATCGCTCTCGGAGTCTTGTGATATAGCTCTATCATCACGGCTGTGATTGCCTCTGGCACATATCACTGTCCTTCTCGAGCGATATTGCTTAAATATAATCTACTACTACTAATAAGGAACTCTGCAACACATGCTTCTACTACTCCTCCTGACACTAAAACAAACAACCACAAGGTAGCGCGAGTTTCGAAACTCCTTTATCCAGTTTCGATACTCCGACCGAACCAAGGCCTCTTTTGTCATTGGTTACGGGATTTCTACATAAACAACACAAGCTCTGAATCAAGGCTTCATCTGGCACCTGACTTCTGTCTATATGTGTGAATCTAGAAAAAGATACAGAATCTCAATTCTTCATCCTTATTGTTGTGTAAATAAGAGTGAAAAGACAATTTATTTGTTTCATGTTTCTTTCAGATGTGAAGAGTGATTCATGTTTGGATATAGAAATAACGTCCTCAACATCAAAAGAGCGACTGACAGCACAAACTCTTTCCTGCATCACCTGTGGAAAGACATTCAGCTCACAGAGACATTTAGAGAGACATGAGAGAAAACACACAGAACAGAAACTCTTCACCAGATCTGAGATCAGCTTTACTACCTTACAAGAGAAGAAATGTCATTCAGAAGACCACAGAGAGAAGAAGAAGAAGAAGAAGAAGCAGTTTCACTGTGAGCAGTGTGGGAAGATTTTTGGCTCTTCCTCTGATCTAAATGTTCACATGAGGATACACAGTGATGAAAAGCCTTTCAACTGCACTGAATGTGGAAAATACTTCAGAACCAAACAAAATCTTAAAGTTCATGAGACAATTCACACAGGAGAAAAACCGTACGAGTGTCCTCGCTGTGAGAAGAGATTTAGCCTTAAACGTGTTCTGAAGACACATGTGCTTTTACACATTGAGAGACCGTATCAGTGCAGTGAATGTGACAAAACCTTTAGGGATTCAGGTTCATTAAAAAAACACCAGAATATTCACTTTAAAGAGAAACTCTATCAGTGTTCACACTGTGATAAATGTTACAGTCATAAATATCAGCTGATAATCCATGAGAGAGTTCACACTGGAGAGAAACCTTATCACTGTAGTCTCTGTGGGAAGAGTTTTAGTGTAAAGGCTTCATTACTTAATCACAAAAGAATTCATACAGGTGAAAAACCTTTTAAATGCTCTCAGTGTGACAAGACATTTACTTGTTCAAGTAACTTAAAAGCCCATCAAAGAGTTCATACTGGAGAAAAACCTTATCACTGTAGTGTCTGTGGGGACAGTTTTAGTGTAAAGGCTACCTTACTAAATCACAAGAGACTTCATACAGGTGAAAAACCATTCAAATGCTCTCAGTGTGACAAGACGTTTACTTGTTCAAGTAACTTAAAAGCCCATCAAAGAGTTCATACTGGAGAAAAACCTTATCACTGTAGTGTCTGTGGGAAGAGTTTTAGTCAACAGTCACACTTACAAAATCACAAGAGACTCCATACAGGTGAAAAACCATTCAAATGCTTTCAGTGTGACGAGACTTTTTCTCATTCAGGTTTCTTAAAATGCCATCAGAGAGTTCACACTGGAGAGAAACCTTAACACTAATGTTTGTGGGAAGAGTTCATCAAAAGTCAAACTTTGTAAAGCATCCGTGACCTTAAAGTTATGACATCAAAAACTTTTAAAGGTTTTAAATATCGTTAAAAAACAAGGAATTAAATAATAAACTAACAATTAAAAAATAACAGTAAAATAAGAACAAAAAATTAAATTATGAGTAATATTACAGATAAATACAACAGAACAAACATACAAATGAAATGAAACAGTGCTGCTCATGTTTTTAGATTGATTTAATAGTAGAACTGTATTATGGAGGACGAAAAATGACTTAAAGCTCTTATATTTCAAACGTTCTAGAGTTTTATTTTAGGTTATGATGTTCTTAAAGGGATAGTTCACACAAAAATGAAAATTCTGTTAGCATTTACTCTAATGTTGTTACAAACCTCTATAAATGTCTTTGTTCTGATGAACATGAAGGAAGATATTTTGAGGAAAGTTTGAAATCAAGCCACTTGTGAGTCTCATTTACTTCCATAGTATTATTTTTTCCTGCTATGAAAGTGTTGTTTTTAAAACACTATTTAAAACACTGTGTTGACACTTGTTGTATGAGTGTAATACACCATTGAGATGTTGTTGATCTCAGTTTAATTTTAATTCGAGTTGTGTTGCACCACTTAAATTTAAACACACATATACATGTTCATCATGTTTAAGAGCAAAACCGAGTAACTCTGTCCACTAATGTAAGTGGGTTTCTGCAAGTTCCTGTCTCATCTTGACATTTGAAAGAAATTATCCAGGTAACTGTGGCCCTGGTACCTTTTATTTCATTATTGATGGCCATTTGTTTATGTTTGGGCCAATGGTCTGAGTCAAAGGTGAATGGTAAGCCTAAGGTGTGAACACATTTCTATGATAATGAAATGGTCCGAGTGAGACAGTGGGTGAGATGTTAATGTTAATGGGATTAAGTGTTGGTGAAACTGAAGGATTGGGAGTGGCAGGGTTACTTCCTTTCAATGTCTTGATGTACAATGCTTTCAAAGTTGAGTGCTTTGTTTTCCATTTAGGGGGCTGCCCGCAAAAATGTGTATAAATGCAATGTAGGGCTGTAATTAAACTTGGTGACTGCAGCGCCTGGACTCTATGTTCTGATTTAAAGATCGTTTTCTGCAATAAAGACTACAGCTCGAGAAAATCCAAGTCTTCTGGTCTTCGATAAAAAGGTTTCCAACACGTTTCCATAATGTTTGAATTAGACGTTTAAAGAACATCATGAACATATCAAAATACAAACCGTGTATAGATGGTTTCAACAGTAACAACATAAACAAGCGACTGTTGTGGTCTGCACGTAACGTCCGATAAACTTTGCTAAGAATAAATACCAAAGTTCTTTAAACGTAGTTTATTTATATAACAAGGAAAAAACAACACAACGATAACATAGTAAAGCAAAACATTTGTTATTTTCGACGAGGCATTTGTTCAAGAGATCGGTTTGGCAACTAGTCAGACCATTAAAAAAAACTGGATTGTGTCAGCGCACGTGCGTCCGATGAAACCGTCTATACATTGGTTTAAATTTATCTCAGCTTTATAAGTGTTTTGTTTTATAGTGGTTGGCAGGGCTGGATTGGTAATCGGGCATACTGGGCATTTTATTGGTGGGCCGACATACATTTTTACCAAAGTAACATAAACACCTGGTTCTATATGGTCATGATGTTCTTTAAAATTATTTTTTCAAGTTTTAACAGCTAAACAATCCTCCTAAAAAAAAATAGACACCATCACAGAAATTCTATTGATTTTATATGGAATTTATTGGTTCTAATGGAATATGGCCCAAAACACACTACAGTGTAGTGATTTTAATGGTAAAAGCTAATGGTTCCTATTGGTATTTTAATGGAAACCATTAGAATCTTCTGTAACGGTTTTATTTAATTTTTTCAGCAGGGAAAACATATCACAAATGTTGCATTTTGGTCTGGTTTTGTTTTCGTAGTGAACAGATGGGAACGCGGCAATTAGGTATTTTACAACATTTATAAAACGTCCTTTTTTGTTATTTTTTTTGGGGCGTGGTTTTTAAAACGTTTTTAAAATGTTTGCTGCAACATTACCTTATTGAAAATACAACGTTGTCAAAATTTTGTGATTGTATTTTTAATCTGATAAAAATATATTTTGTCCTACGGTGTCCTATCTTTATGACTTTTAAATCTTGATGTTTTGTCTTTATTCTTCAGCAATTATTTTCCCACCCTTTCTTTTCATTTTATACAATATTCGTGATGATTTCTGGCCATAATTGAGACGCATTTTGTTAAATCCATTGTAAATCACTGAGCGTCTTCTGTCTCCAGTACAGCAGGAGGCGCTGCAGCTCTTTAGTCCGCAGATAAACTCACTAAAGAAAGAAAGAAAGAGCGCTCGTGTGATGTGTTTGTGTATCCTCAGTGTTTTTCTCTCTTGCGTGTTTCATTGAGTGTAAACAGAGTCTTGTCTCTGTGTATTTAAGTGTTGAGACGTTAATGATGAGATGTGCTGTGCTGTAAATCAGTATGAACTGATCTGTCTATGCTGGATATATTGATGATTTCATCACAGAAATCTCTCAGCTGAAGAAAGAGGTGGCGTTACTGGAGACAAACCTGAGGTCAAGAGGAGATTTAGCAATGAAACGAGAGGTTTGTACAGCTTAAACATCATTTATCTGAATCCGACAACATCAAATCATTTCTAATCTTACTGTCTGTCTGTGTGTGTTGTGTTGTCAGGATGTGGATTGTTGTGAATCTTCAGTGTATGTGACTGATGATGGGAGTCTGGATTCAGTGTGGATGAGCAGTGATCAGAGTCGCACACCACAGACACTGCTGGACTCTAAACTCTCTGAAGAGAAATCCAGACACACACAGGACTCCGATCTCAGTCTGACTTTACTCTGTTATACTGAGTCAAAGCACACAGACACTCAGGACACTACAGTGTGTGACAGTAAACAGAGCTTACAGGAGGATCAAACCTCCACAGAGTCTCTGGATTCTGTCTGTAACGCTGGAGAACAGCAGCAGATCCTGCAGACCAAACTGAAGATGTGTTCAGTTAAACTCATCGACTGCACGAACCTCATGATGAAGATTAAAACTGATCCCACAGAAATCAACACTGAACCCACAGAAGAGGAAGATCTCACTGATGAAGATGATGATTTTATTCCATCAGGTATGTCTCCTTAATTATTGTTGTGTTTTTAACATTTTTAACTGGCATGTGAGCACCTATTTTGGGTTTTCATGCTCAAACTCACTAATGAAAAGAACAAGAAATGTAAAAACTAAAATATTAAAGGAGTTTGGGATATCTTTAATACTTTTTGAGCAACAGGCATGTAGACCTTAATCCCATAGAAAATCTATGGGGTATTGTGAAGAGGAAGATGTGATATGCCAGACCCAACAATGCAGAAGAGCTGAAGGCCACTAACAGAGCAACCTGGTCTCTCATAACACCTGGGGTGCGTTTCCCGAAAGCATTGTTAGCCAACTACTGTCGTAAGTTTCGTCGTTACTGACAAAGTCCAACGATTTGGTGTTTCCCGAAACCATAGTTCAAACGAACATTCGCAAGCAGCATTGCAAACTTGTGTGGTTTGAACGACAGCTCTTCACCTGTCGTTAGAAGCATCGTTCCTTGTTATTATAATATGTAGACTTACGTTGATCATGCTTTTGATTAAAATACAAGCTTTAAGACCCTGGGGAATCCCTTGGAGGAGTGACGTAAGAGGGAACTTGCACATGAATTAAATATCTTGAAAATATAAACAAATAACTAAATCTATATGAAGATAATGAACTCTGCAACACTCTGCTTTTACTGACACTAAAACGCCACAACACCCACAAGGTGGCGCGAGTTTCGAAACTCCTTTATCCCGGTTTGATACTTAGACCGAACCGAGGCCTCGTTTGTCATTGGTTACGTGATTTCTACATAAACGACACAAGCCCTGAATCAAGGCTTCATCTGGCACACCCATTTATTCTTGACACGCGCTCCGAACCTTTGCTTCAAATATCCCATCACTAGCAGTGACCCAGTTGTAATTACAGGAATGACACCTGTCTTCTGTCTATATGTGTTAATCTAGAAAAAGATACAGAATCTCAATTCTTCATCGTTCTTTGTGTAAATAACAGTGAAAGACAATTTAATTTTTTCGTGTTTCTTTCAGGTGTGAAGAGTGATTCATGTTTGGATATAGAAATAACGTCCTCAACATCAAAAGAGCGACTGACAGCACAAACTCTTTCCTGCATCACCTGTGGAAAGACATTCAGCTCACAGAGACATTTAGAGAGACATGAGAGAAAACACACAGAACAGAAACTCTTCACCAGATCTGAGATCAGCTTTACTACCTTACAAGAGAAGAAACTTCATTCAGAAAAACACAGAGAGAAGAAGAAGAAGAAGAAGGAGAAGAAGAAGCAGTTTCACTGTGAGCAGTGTGGGAAGATTTGTGTCTCTTCCTCTAAACTAAATGTTCACATGAGGACACACAGTGATGAAAAGCCTTTCTACTGCACTGAATGTGGAAAATACTTCAGAACCAAAGACAATCTTAAAGTTCATCAGAGAGTTCACACAGGTGAAAAACCTTTCAAATGCGCTCAGTGTGACAAGATGTTTACTTTTTCAAGTAACTTAAAAGTCCATCAAAGAGTTCATACTGGAGAGAAACCTTATTACTGTAGTCTCTGTGGGACGAGTTTTAGTCAATGGGCTACCTTACTAAATCACAAGAGACTTCATACAGGTGAAAAACCTTTCAAATGCTCTCAGTGTGACAAGACATTTACTTTGTCAGGTCACTTAAAAATCCATCAGAGACTTCATACTGGAGAGAAACCTTACGTCTGCACTCACTGTGGAAAGAACTTCACTAATGTATCTCATTTAATAGTTCATCAGAGAGTTCACACTGGAGAGAAACCTTATCACTGTAATGTCTGTGGGAAGAGTTTTAGACAAGCGGCTACATTCCTATATCACCAGATAATTCATACAGGTGAAAAACGTTTCATATGCTCTCAGTGTGGCAAGACGTTTACTTGTTCAAGTAGCTTAAAAACCCATGAAAGAATTCATACTGGAGGGAAACCTCATCGCTGTAGTGTCTGTGGGAAGAGTTTTAGACATGGGGCTGCATTACTAAATCATCAGAGAGTTCATACAGGAGGAAATTAAAACCTTTCGAATGCTCTCAGTGTGACAAGACGTTTGCTCTGTCAGGTTACTTACAAGCTCATCAGAGAGTTCATACTGGAGAGAAACCTTAACTCTGTAATGTTTGTGGGAAAGGTTAATCAACAGTCAAACTTTATGACACCAAAAACTTGTATAGATTTTGAAATATCAAACATACAAATGAAATAAAACATTGAGAAAACAGTACTGTATTATGGAGGACGAAAAATTACTTTTTTCATCGCTAGAAACATTTATCTTTGTTGTATGTGCATTAACCAAACAAACGTCCATATCCTAATCTGATGCGGAAATGTTTACAGAAAGTACACAGCGAGAGTACCCTGGTTTCCTGTTTACAAACATTACAGGGTGCGCGCGCATCCTGGAGGCAGAAAGCCTGATTGGTGAGCTGGTCCGCTACTGCAACAACCTTAAGCACTGAAACTTTATTGTTTGTATATAACTGCTGACTAAATAAAACTTGATTTTAGTTGGATTTCTGTCTTTAATTTTGCAGTGTTACTGTGATACATGTATGAATTATCATGTTAGGCTAGTAACGTAATAGTCGCATCTACTGATATGTTAAACATCAGCACCCAGCACTGGTTCTGTTGGTACTATTTTCCACATAACAACTCCTTGGCATTTTGACTTACAGACACCGTTACTAGCCTACAACAAAAGGGACGTCTTTCTTTCTGCCTCTCGGTTGCGTGCGCAAGCAGTGATGATGTCACAGAGAAATCCATTTATAGATATGAAAATAAAGGCTTTAAAATTCAACTGCACTTTTCATCTGCATATTCAAGAGAGAATAATTTAAAATAATTTCTTTAGTTCCTTTAAAAAAGAATCTTTTATCTAGGGCTGCAGCTATCGATTATTTTTGTAATCGATTAATCTAGCTCTGAATCGATCGATTAATCTAGTAATCGGATAAAATTTTTGTGTGTGTTTTTAAAGAACCAAAACAAATAATGCATAACGAAAATGACGTTGCTGTAAAATGTTCAAGCATTTGGTTTTTATTTCTAAAAAAAAAACAGCCTATTTATTTCAATTTTTACCCATTTAGTGTTTATAAGTGCCAGTGCCAACAATTAAGCACTTTAATTTATTAATATGCACAACAGGTTTTATGCTGTAATCTAGCCCTGACATCAAAGTACATATCTGGTTTATGTAGATTTCTACACCTGTAGCATTTACCATTTGGCTTCTAACAAATAATATATAATTTCTGGGGTGAGCCTATTTGCTATGGTAACAACCTGTGTTTGTGTGCACGCGTGCTGTGCGTGAGGAAGAGTGACACCCCAGTCAGACCAGTTGCTTCATTGCAATAGAACGCTGCATTTGGTTTGCATCACTTGCATTGCGGTGCATTTTAGGTTTAAGAATCCGTTCGAAAAATCACAACATCACGTCCCGCTGTATACAGTGAATGAATGCATGCTGAAATTATTGTTGCGTGGCTACATAAAAGTTTAAGCATATGTGATGCATTGCGCAATCGGTATGACTCGCTTGAGAGAGAGAGACGAGGGTGCATGCGTGTGTGAAGGCGGGGGTCCTTTTTTAAGCTATACTCTCTTGCAATTGAACGTGAATATGTTTACTACTTAAAAACATCAAAGCTAAACATCATATCTAGTCAAACCGCATAACGACATCGCTACAAATACAGTATGGGATCAAAATCAGCGAAAGCTACGTTACCTTGATTTAGCGATGTTTAATGAAACAGCAGTGGATGTTTTTGGTTCAGATGCTGAATGTAAGGTAATGATAAGAATGTAATGATCCCAAACTTTAGACATTCTCTCTCTGCCGTTTATGGACATCGCGCCAACTAAATTCAAAATATATCACGCTCTATGATGTGCTTTCTGAACATTGAACACGGTCCGTGTGAATCTGATCTTGGCGCGTGCAGTGCGCGTCATAGTAATTTAACGAGGCTTCAAGGCAGAATTTTTGCAATAAGGAATTTTTTTAATCGAGTTAATCGAGTAACTCGATGAATCGTTTCAGCCCTAGTCGCAACTCACCAAAGCTTTCTACCAAATCCCACTTTCCAGGCCATCTATGAAGCACTTTAGGGTGGTCACACCATTTAAAGGTGTCTGTGTTTATGCCAGATGTGCCTGGCTCAAAAACCGCGTTGGTAGAATTGGCCTGTGTGTTGCTCGGCAACCTCCTTCAACAGGGACAGGTGGCCAAGGTTGTGGATGATCTGTATTGCCGCGGCAACACCCATGAAGATCTTCTTGTGGTGTGAAAAAGGTCCTGGCAGCCCTCTGGGCATGCGATTTATGCTTATCTCCCAGTAAGACTGTCGTTGCTCCAGTATAGACCACTATATTGGGGTGGGTCTGATATCAAGGTACTATTCGCGCTACTTCTCACCGCATTACAACTTTGGCCTCATGCAATTCTCTGCAAGCCCACATGTTACTACTTTCTTGTCAACTGCTAGCTGTTTCCAAGCCGGGGCCGCTATTCTTCTGTCAGATTATGCTAGTCGTAATGCTGCGTAGTGCAACAACCCCACATGACAGGTGTGTAACTTTGTCTGTGAGTCTATGGTCGCTGTCGTGTCCCGTACTGAAGTTGCCGACATCTTGCGGGAAGCTGCAAAAGTACCCTTTGCCAATAGAGCCACACGGCTGTCTATTCAGGCAGAGTGTTCTGATCTCCGCAGGGTGCATGCTCATCTTTGGCAGGGTAAACATCCATTGAAGAGAGTCACCAATGTGATAGATGTAAAGAGATTTGAACACTGTCACCATTGCAAATGATGGCCTGTTAGTCGTACGGCATAATACACTGCTGTCAAACACCACTTAATGCATTGTTGTCCCACTGTCTGTGTTGCATGGTTTGCTCATGTCACTGCACATTAGGCCAGATCACCCCTCTGCGCATCAGTTGAGACTTGTTGTCTGCCAGGACTTCTATGCGTGGGACATTGACTCTGCCATCCAACTCACTAGTAAAGGATTTCATCAATTTGCTGCACTGGCGAAGACCCTGGTATTCGCTGTGGAACAGTCCAGCGGTGACCCATCAGAGACAGTTGGGTCTACCTTTGCTGCTGATGTTCTAAGGCGTGAACATAAATTCATTCTGGTTGGTCAGGAGTGTATGACATCATACACAGTTGCATTGTTGATTGACGATGAGCGGAGGGATACTTTGCGGGATGGTCTTATACGCCTGTGTGTCGACTTGTAGCTGTAGTTAATAATAATAATAATAATTTATTTGATTGGGACAGTACATGTTAATGAACAAGCATGACAATCATACGTGTAAACATGCCGGATTGTAGCGAAACGCTAATTTCCATCCGTAGTCCCAAAGGCTAATATCACACTAATCTCAAAACTTTACATGATATAATTTACATCTAAAATTATACGTAATTTAATAATATTAGATAAAACCTATACAATATTCACATTTGACTTAAAAATTCATACAGCTTCAGAGGTTCATATACACATCTACATGAAAAGAAAGACATAAGAGAAAGAAAGGAAAAAAAATCCCAAAGATAGAGACTGCAATAAAGTGGTTCTCTGCATATTGTCTTTAGACTTAATAAAGTCTTTCAATGGTGGTGGGGCTAAAGAATTTAAAACCTTATATATCAGGCAGGCCGTTTTCAATTTGATCATATTATCAAAATCCAATAGTCTATGTTTTTTAATAACTTGACAATAGTGATGGGATAGCGGTTTTTGTAGAGACTTTTCATTTTTGCAAGAGTTGTGGGGCAAGCAAGAGACCAGGTGGTCAAGCAATAATCAAAATGAGAAGTAATCATAGAATAAAAATAAGTTTTGGCAGCATCCATGTTTAAATTATTTTGAATATGTTGAAAATTTCGAATGTTGAATTTAACTATCTGTGCTATTTTTTTAACATGACTTTTGAAACTAAATGTTGAATCAAGAACTTCCCCGAGATATTTAAATTCTGAGACCACATCAAGTTCCACTCCATTCAGGAAAACGTTTGATCTAATTACTTCGACCTGACGTTTGGAGAAGTACATACACACTGTTTTTTTGGTGTTCAACATGAAGCATGAGTCCCTGAGCCAGTCAGTGGCGGTTCTACACGGAGGCCAAGGGTGGCCCATGCCTCTGTAGAAATGTCCCTGGCCACCCCTGTGGCCACCCCGTGCTGACCAAATAAAAAAGTATACATTTATTTTGATTTTGCACGCGAGCGCCAAAAGCGGAACTAATGCGACGCAACGTTCTTCACGGGCAAATTGCAAATTAGAGCGGCGCACCCAACACTGTAGATGCCTGCGGGTGCTGCTCGGTGAGTGTCTCAATTCGTTCCCAATCTCCCGATGTTGTGACTGTGAATGCAGGTTTGGGCACTGGTAAGGACTCTAGCTCACTTGACATTGGGACACTGTTCACTTGTTCTCCTGTGACGGGGCTGCTTAAGCGCGTTCTGATCATTCACAGCTGTTACTCATCAACAACCGGCAAAACCAACATCTCGCTAACTTTTTAAAGTTTACACATTGTAAAAAGCGCTGTAATTATGCTCTTACATATTTACTTACTTACTTACCGCCCGTTATGCCACTGGCATGTAGGGCAGCAACAAAAGTCTTCCACTCCTGTCTGTTCTGGGCCAGCTTCTGGATGGTACCCCAAGTGTGGTTCATGTTCTTTAATTCTCTTTCTACTGTCCGGCGCCAGGTGTTCTTTGGTCTGCCTCTCTTGCGTTTGCCCTCTGGTGTCCAGTGAAGGGCTGTGCGGGTAATACTTTCTTGTTCTCTCCTTAGCAAGTGCCCAATCCACCTCCATCTTCTTCTCATGATGATGGTCCCAATACTGTTCTGATTGCAACATGCAAGCAACTGCTCATTAGAGATGGTGTTTGGCCAGAAAATTCTCATGATTCTCCTCAAATTCTTTGTATGGAAAACAGAGAGCTTATTCAGGTCACTGTCTGTTATCCTCCAGCACTCTGAGCCATATAGCAGGGTGGAAAGCACACAGCTCTGGTACAATTTCAACTTGGTCTTTATGCTGTACTGCTTGGATCTCCAAACACTATTCAGCATCCTATGGGCATTTCTGGCTTTGCCAAGAAGATTCTTTATGTCAATGTCCGCTTCTCCATCATATCTTACAATGCTGCCCAAATAGGTGAATTCTGTGGTCATTGGAAGATTTTTTCCATTTACCTGCACTGGTAGTGGGTTTGGGATGTTGAGTGTCATCACCTTTGTTTTCTGCAGGTTGATCCTTAACCCTATCTGTTCAGCATATGTATTGATGCGGTATGTCTTCTCCTGAATGTGCTGGTGTGTGTGGGAGATCAGAGCCAAATCGTCAGCAAAGTCTAGATCTTCAAGTGTATAGCTGAGGGTCCATCTCAGACCGCTTGTCTGTTTTTCAGTAGTTCTCCGCATTACCCAGTCAATGGCAATGTTAAAAAGGAATGCTGACATCACACAGCCTTGCCTCACACCAGTCTTCACATGAAAACGGTGGTTGCTGTTTACTACCTTACATGTGAAGTTGTTGTAGAAGCTTTGGATGAGAAGGATGATGTCTTGTGGTATTCCATATACACGGAGAATACGTCAAAGGCTGTCTCTATGGACGCTGTCAAAGGCTTTCTCAAAATCTACAAAATTAATGTATAGTTGTCTCTGCCATTCAGTGCACTGTTCAATGATGTTTCGCAGTACAAAAATCTGATCTGTACATCCTCTTCCTTTCCGGAACCCTGCCTGTTCCTTTCTGAGGTGTTGGTCAACTGCATCTGATAGCCGCTGGATTATAATTTTTGCTAGGATCTTGCTTGGTATAGACAAAAGAGTTACTCCACGCCAGTTGTTACAGTTGCTAAGGGTTCCTTTCTTGGGGATCTTCACAATTATGCCTTCCGACCAGTCTGTTGGTATCTGTCTTTCTTTCCATATTGCTGTAAATAGTGGGAGAAGCATTTTGGCTGCAAGCTCTGGGTCTGCTTTGAACATTTCAGAATTGAATTTGTCATGTCCAGGGGCTTTTCTGTTTTTAAGAGACATTATAGTTGCAACAATCTCTTCCTTTTCTGGTGGTGCAGTATTGATGTCGAGATAATGCTCTGCTTCCTTAATGTCAGCTTTTGATGTTGGTGGTGGCCTGTTCAAAACTTCACTAAAGTGCTCAGCCCAGCGGGCGTCAATTTCTGTTTCTGATGTTAGTAATCGCCCATTTTGTCCGTAATTGGTAAGTCTTTAGTTCCACAATATTTGCCACAGATTAACTTGGTTATTTTGTACACCTTTCCTTGTTCTCCCTTGCTAGCTGCTTCTTTCGCCTGGCTTGCAAGGTCATCCATGCTACACTGGTATGCTACACTTCTATAGGGCTGTAATAGCACTCTCACCTTCTCCATTACTGTATGGTGGGGTAGTTGTTCGGCTGACGATAAGTCTGCACTGAATAGGGTAGTTAGTGTAGCATCAAGAATAATTGGGCTGGAGCTCCCTAAGATCTGTGACATTTACAACAACCGTTTGATTAAAACTGGTATGAAAATACTTAAAGATTCATCGCATCCTGCTAACTCCCTTTTTATTCCTTTACCATCAGGTAAAAGGTTAAAAAGTATAAGAACTAGAACCACTTGTTTTGCCAACAGTACTTACCCACAGGCTGTGAGGGCCCTCAACTCACAACAGCACTAACTTTATTTATTCAGACATAGCTTTGTTCTTAATTTGTTTAATTACTATTTATTGGTAAGAATTTAAGTATTTGTTTTCTTTTTAAATTGTATGTTTTTTACTGTATATGTTATGTTGTATTGTCTTGTGTGAGCCAATTCACCAAAATGAATTCCAGGCGATGTAGGTCGCTCTGGCAAAAATAAAGAAACTTGAACTTGAAACTTGAACTTGAACTTAAAGGTTCTTTTGTCTGATCTTACCAATCTCTTCACTTCTCTATCTGCTTGTTGATAGCTTAGCTTACATCTCTCTTTCAGTCTCTCTGATTTAGCATCTAAAAGCTGTTTCTTCAACGCTCTCCTGGTACCTATGGCCTTCAAAGTGTTTTCTTTGATCCATTCCTTTCTTTTCCTTTCTTTGGTACCCAAGCATCCTTCGCTGGTCTGAAGATAAGCTGCCTCCCACCTGGTGTTTACATCTAGTTGTTCAGGCTTTGTGTAGTCTTCCATAGCTGCCAGGGCTTGATATTTGTTCCTCAACTCCAAAACAAAAGTACTTTTGATTTTGGGGTTCTGTAGTTTCTCCACATCTAATTCCTGCCTTCCTGGTCCTTTGACCCCTGTCTTCCTCACTTTACTTTCACTGTTGCTACAACCATATGATGGTCGCTGCCACCATCGGCTCCCCTCTTAACTCTTACATCCAGAAGTGATCTTCGCCAGGTACCATTGATCATAAAGTGGTCTATCTGATTTTTATCCCTTCCATTTGGAGAGTACCAGGTCAACTTGTGAATCTCTCTGTGAGGAAAAAGTGTCCCTCCAACAACAAGATTATAGGTAGTACAGAGCTCCATCAGTCTCTTTCCATTCTCATTCATGGTACCACAGCCCTCCCTTCCCATAGCTCTCTCATAGTTGGTGTTGTCACTTCCAATTTTTGCATTCATATCTCCCATTACAATCTTCATCTCATGTCTTGGTGTTTCTTCCAGCAGAGCCTGTAACTCCTCATAAAATCTGTCTTTTTCATCCTCGTTGTTGTTGTTTGTAGGGGCATAACACTGTATGATAGTAGTGTTGATTTGCTTCCCTTTGAGTCTGATCTTAATGAGTCTGTTGTTGACAGGTTTCCACTCTATCATACTTTTCTCTAAACCTTTCTTGAGGATAATGGCAACTCCCTCAAAGTGCTGATTGTCATCTCTTCCGGAGTACAACACTGTTTCCCCTGTACTGGTTCTGAGTCTTCCTGAACCTGTCCACCTGCTTTCACTAACTCACAGAATATGTAGGTTGTAGCATCTCATTTCTGATATTACTTGAGCCAGTTTGCCAGTGTCATACATTGTTCTTACATTCCAGAATCCTATCCTGGTCTTGGTGCTCAGGACTTTCACCATCCTGGCAGTAGTTTCCCTTAGGCTTTCACTACTGCCATTCATTTGAGTATCTTGTGATGACTCTGAAAACCCATTACATCCAGTAAGTTTAGTTTCTTTTGTTGCTGTTTCCGTAGCACCTATTTTTTTCTAGAACTGGGTTGTTAGCCCAGTGTCCAACCCCCAACCTGGAGGACCAGGGATCACTATTAGTCTGGTCTCTATCCTTTGACCTGTCTGGCATGGGTGGCCCTACCAGGAACACAGAGGTTCCAGCCAGCATAGCTCTCTGGGTCAATGAGAAACGTAAGCCTCTAAACCACGACAAGGTAGTGATCCTCTTAGACGTGCATAAAATGGGAGGAATATAATTAAATGTTACATATAAAAATGTTTACAATTTAAAATAAATATTTTTTTAAATACTGATTAGATTGTGGTCCCTAACTGTCTAGCAATGTGTGTTTATATGTAAACTAAAACAAACGTTTGTCTTTATAAAAGTTTGCATTTCATAAAGTTTATTGAGTAGGCTCGCATGATTTTCGGTTGGGGGGCTTTAGAAAAGAGCCAAGCTCCCTTTTTGAACCTGCACCCACTCTTGTATTATATAAATATTTATATGATCATAAAGTAAAATAAAGTTTACGTGGCAGTTTCCCGGAAAGGGATTAGACTAGTCCTAGACTAAAATAAATGTTAGAGCTGTCCAAACTGAAAACAACTTGCATGCCATATCTTAAAATTCACCAGTGCCCTTTGTTTTGCTTCAAAATGCACACAAGTAATGTTTTTAGTAAGGCATGTTTGTTAAAACTAGTTATATTTCCTAATTTAACTAAGGCCTAGTCCTGTTTTAAACTAATTCCTGTAACCACCCCTATAATCTTTAAATACAATTTCTTGTCATTTTTTATGTGCCTCTCTGGTAAAACACTGGCCCCTCCTTGGCCCCCCTAGTGAAATTTGTCTAGAACCGCCACTGGAGCCAGTTCTGCAGATGAAATAAGGCAGCTGTAAGATCAGCCGCTGCTTGTTGAATTGTTTTTGCATGGGTGTAGATTACTGCATCCCCAGTTAGAACCGACCCAGCTCCTGGTTTCTCTGCACTAGCCAAGGATGCAGTGCTTACTCAATACCAGTGTTGGGTAAGTTACTCAAAAAAAGTAATTAATTACTAGTTACTAATTACATCTTCAATCATGTAATTAGATTACTTTACAAATTACTCTCTCCAAAAAGTATTTAATTACTTATTACTAATTACTTTCTAAATCCTATTAAGTACATGATACAAGGAAAGGCTTGAAATGGCTCGACTAAATGATATATAAAAGTACTTCAATTATTCTGGTCCCACTTTAGGGCCAATTCTCTCTATTAACTAACTATTAACTACTTTTGCCTCAATATACTCCAACTACTAATACTAAAGAAGTTATAAATTTTAAGTATTGGTAGAAATGGGGAGGGTTAAGGATGTAGAATAAGGTTTTGCAGAATCAGGCATTAATATGTGCTATTAAGTATTAATAAACAGCCAGCATCTCATTAATATTAATGCTAATAATCAACGAGTTAATAGTGAGAATTGTAAACTTAAACCATGTTAAATCCACTATTGTATTATAGTATATATAATTGTTTAGAGTCCATACACAGTATTTAGTTACATCAGAAGTAACTGTAATTAGATTACAAGAAAAATAAGAGTAATCCCTTACTTTACTTTTTCAAAGGAAAAGTAATTTAATTACAGTAACTAATTACTTAGTAACTAGTTACACCCAACACTGCTCAATACAGGTTGGCCATTGAAGTGGGCAATACTAAAAATGTCTATAAAAATCTGGTGGCTGAAAAGGTGAGATTTTGTGTCTGGAACCTCACTCGCTTGTCTGACTGCTATAAAGTTTACTCTTTTTCAGGTGCCAGGGGTCATTGTGACGATGCTGCTGTGTCAGATAGAGATGGGGAGGGCAGTGTGTAGATTGTTGTCCTCCCCTATGCGGTCCCGATATCACCTTGGCGATTGCTGAGCCTGCTTAAAGTCTTTACTAAACAGTTCTCTCGCGTCAACAATTAATTGCATTGCGTCTTTACACTGGCACAATACATCAGGTGGGGGCGATTTTGCATAACCTCACAACACTACGTATGACAGCACAGAGAAGTTCAGGTTATGAAATGTTATGGCTGGCGACTGAAATTAAACCACCTAATCTACCTCAACTCTTAAATTAATTTAGATTTATGTCTAACTTGTGCAAAAGCCAATCCACACGGAGAGAAAAAACTCCACATGATGCACTGCCTTTCTCAGAAACAGCTTTCTAATATCTATTGATTACACATGTCAGCATTGGTAGTTTGACCATTGTTATTAGATTTTTAAAGTGGCCTTTATTTTCTCCACTGAAATCTAAAGTGCATGTTGAATGTGCAGATGAATGAAATGTGTAAGAAAAACTGATGCTGCTGTTCTCAGATCAGATTCAGGGAAGCGTCACACTGAGAAACATCAGCACCAGCACATCCGGCTTGTATCAGTGCACTGGGTCAAACATCATAGGAAAAAGCACCCGTGTCCATAACCTGCAGGTTGTATCACGTAAGTGTGTAAGGAGAGACATTACAGACACAAAGACTGTCACATGATCAGATATGAAGTCTGATCACAGCTCTGTCTCATATCACAGCTCAGACACAGAGTGTGGGTCTGATCATCGGCACCATCGCCACGAGCGTTCTGGCTGTGATCATCTGCTGGTGCTGGTCACGCTCTTCTAATGGAGAAATTATAACAAATATGAGGAAGATCCCAATGAGATCAGGTGACTCTTTATCATCGCAATCAACTTGATTTCATTTGCCAGATGTGTTTCTGTAACTCAAATGACATCGTTTCAATTTCAATGTGTCAATTCCTCAGCTTACCAACAAATGAAGAAGAACTTGATATTACAGAAAGTACCGTATTTTTTGGTCTATAAGCCGCTGTTTTTTCATAACTTGGCTGGTCCTGCGTCTTACAGTCAGGTGCGCCTTTTAAGTCAGTATGAATTTATTTTGATATTTATAAGGCAAGAGACAACATTACCGTCTACAGCGTGAGAGTCCGCCATATGCGGCTTCTGTATTTATGTAATTTAATGGATTCAGTGATGTGGAATGACGAGTACGCGAACTTCACGCTAGTTGGCTTGTTCAGTTCATTTAGCCTATTCAACCTTCCAGGTAAGTTCTGTATGCTGTGGTTTATCATTTAAATAACTGATAATATTACTTTAACGTACAGACATCTATTCATCCTGCTGTTCTGTCTGCTATTGTTTAGTTGAATAACTTGCCTTTCCAGATTAAATGTCTGTTCTTCGGCTTGGATTTTTTGAAATAATTTTCTGAGTAAACGCGACGTATAGTCCGCTGCGACTTATATATGTTATTTCGTCTTAATGACGCATTTTTGAATGATGCGGCTTATACTCCTGTGATACTGTTAGAGAAAAAATTAAATCACGCAACCGCCTGCGATATCACATTAGAGAGCACATAACTAACCCGACCAACTCCTATTTATTACAAAACTAAACAAGATCGCTCAAAAATCATCTAAAACAACAACATGTTCAATCCTAATCCTACCAATCTATTAAAAGAGACTATTGTATTTATGCACAAGATTTATGGATAAGCTGTTTGTTTCAAAAATTAATTTACTGTGCTTTGCATGAACAAAGCTTTTCTTCAATTTGTATGTTTTCCATTTTAATGTTCAGCATATGAGGCAGCTGCTGCTTGCACATGGGGCATAGACTTTATCTTACATTTTGATTAAATTTTCTAATTGGCTGCATATTATGTCATGGATATATATTTTAATGCATACTGCAGTCCCTTTTGTCTTGCTCTCTCAGATGTTTCACCTGTTAGCCAAACATTACTAATTATTTCCTTGGGAATGTCTGACACTGGTGCATACATACTGTCATAGACTTGCCAGGCACGAAAGCTTTACAGGCGTAGCAAGAGTACTAAGCAGAGCGGGGCTTAACGAAGGGTCAATTAGTTCAGTGGTTCCCAAACTTTTTCAGCGTGCAGCCCCCCTTGTGTATGGTGCATTCCTTCGCGGCCCCCCAAAGAAAATTTGTGACAAAACTGTTCTAAACTCAACATTTTACTAAAACACATATTAAATTATACAAAAAAGTAGTGCTTTTGGTTAGTAGCCTTATTTTTTTATGTTTAATTACACAGAATTCATGATAAATTATGTATTTTATAAAATGTCATAAAACTGGGGCCCCCCTGGCACCATCTCGCGCCCCCCCTGGGGGCCCCGCCCCAGTTTGAAAACCCCTGAATTAGTTGATGCTTCATTTATTATAAATTGGGTAAGAACGCCACCTAGTGGATAATAGCAGAATTGTAGATTACCATAAAATCTCATCAGGAAAGTGTTTTCTCTTAATTGACTTCATATCTCATCAATGGCAGGGAAAAAGTTAAAACATGACTATGTGGCCACCGTTTTAAAGAAAAACGTTAAAGGTTTCCAACACAAGGGAACGCAAAGTTTTGTTAGAGAACTCAAAACTTGTTAAAATAAAATGTCCTCTCATCCCAAATATTGTCCACTACTGTGTCCTCTGGGGGCTCTGTACTTGTATGGCTGGAAATCCTTACAAGCTATTGTATAAAGTAATAACTAAATAAAAAGAAAGAAAATAAAGAAAAAAGTTTTTAATGTCATAAAGATAGGAACAGGAAAAATACAATTATGCTAAGATTAAGAATACAAGCATAAAACCCTAAATTTAAAAACGTTGTAAAAATAACTTATTGGTACATTTTCTTTAAGCAGTCAAAAAACGTAAATATCACATCTGTCAGGTTTTAAATATTTACAAACCTTAACAAAACCAAGACAAACTCAGACCACGAATGAGGTTACAATATTCTGCAGGGAGAACCCAGATTGAGACGTTTCATCAGGAAACATCTCAACTGTCTCTCGACTTGAGCCTCTCTGCGGACTGTTTTTATTTAGGATTTAATCACTGGTTGACTCGGTTCATCCCGAAGGTCGAACCTTACAGACTTTCACAATTGTAACAACATCACACATTTTGCTACACTGTAAAACTTTTCTGTAAATTTACAGGCAATTTCTAACAGTATTACACTGTATTTTCATAAAACAGAATTATACTGTATATTTTATGATATGGCTGTAAATACGCAGTATTATGCTATATTTTAGGCCGCTTGGTTTGAAATACAGTATTAAACTGTTGACGCGTTGCATTGTGGGATGATTTAGCGCTTTTTCAAAGTTTGTTGTGACCTGTGATGGTGCGAACAGAGATTAATAAAAACGTATCTTGTCAGCGGATTTAATCAAGTAAATTCCAGGAAATCGCTTAATTAACATAGTCAGTGTGTGTGTGATTTTGTGTAAGTTTTGTGAGCATCGGTATGCTTTTAAACAACTGACCCAAACAGTGCTGCACATTCGTCAGATTTAAGGAATCCAATCTGACCATATTTCAGGACGAATACGGAGTGTTATTAAGGTAAGTCAATCTTTATTTTGACGTTGTTTCCACTAACTTAATGGTTTATTTTGGGAATATTAAATAACCGTTCGGATAATCTGATGAACATCCAGCTGAATATCATCTTTGTGATTTTGCTCGTGTATACTTTTCATTATTTTGTCGC
Organism: Misgurnus anguillicaudatus; assembly: GCF_027580225.2. Lineage (NCBI taxonomy): Eukaryota > Metazoa > Chordata > Actinopteri > Cypriniformes > Cobitidae > Misgurnus > Misgurnus anguillicaudatus. The sequence goes on from NW_027395283.1 coordinate 2,423,049, forward strand.
CACAAATGTAATGTTTCATACGGGAAACGTTTAATTTACCGTCTCAATCATTTGACCTGCTGTAAGCATTTATTTTGTCGCTTAAAATTGATTAATATGACGAATGCAGTGTGCTTACGTGAGTGCTGCTTAAGTTACGTTTTGTTTTATCACGTGTTAATAAAATAACTTATCTGTTCTGTGATTGTGCACGTGTTTAACTTTTCTAATTTTGTCAGCACATACAAATGTAATATTTCACATTATACAGCTAACTACCATCTAAATCAATCATTTGACCTGCTGTTAGTATATTTTTTTGTCGCTTAATGTACTAATAGGATGAATATACCTAACGTGAGTGTTGCTTAAGTTGCGTTTCATTACCACGTGTTAATAAAATAACTTATCTGTTCTGTGATTGTGCACGTGTAACTGTTATCTTTTTGTCAGCACATACAGATGTAATCTTTCACAATATAACGTACAGCTAAATTTACCATCTCACTTATTTGACCTGCTGTTAGTATTTATTTTTGTTGCTAAAATGTACTAATATGATGAGTATAGCGTTGCTTAAGTTACGTTTTAACACGTGTTAACAAAATATATGTTCTGTAATTGTGCACGTGTATAACTGTTATATTATTTTGTAAGCACATCATTTGATCTTGCACAATGTAACGTTATAGCAAAATTTAGCATCATATAATTGCTGTTCTTTCAAATAAAATAATGTGATGATGAATATCTAAAGTAAGTGTTGCACAAGTCAACGTTTTAGTTAAGCGTGCACGTGCACAGAATATCATCTATGATTGTGCTCGTGAAATAGTTGAATTATTTTGTCGCAACATACAAATGTAATCTTTCACAATGTAAAGCTTAATTTACCATCTCAATAATTTGACCTGCTGTTAGTATTTATTTTTGCCGCTTAAATTGTTTACATATGAACATTATGATGAATATAGCGTGCTAACTTAAGTGTTGCTCACGTTTTATTACAGTTTTTTACGATTGCTATGACAGATTTTTCAATACTTTTAACAAGTTTTCAAAACTCTTAACACAGTTAGCACTACATCCACCTATGTAAGCTATACTATTAACACATTTCTTGTTGCTTCAACACAAAATGCATACAATTAACACAAATTTAAAATGATTTAACTTCTTTTACAGACAAGCTCAAACAAGACCAAAACAGTAGATTTTGAATGTCAAATTTACAAATGCTTTAACACAGCATGTCAAAACAGATAACATCATGTGCTAAACCTGACTTATAGTCAAAGTAAACAGCTGTTCAAATGATGAATTGAAACATAAATATATCTCCTGTATTTTATTCCATTGGGATTGAAAAACAACTTATTGTACCAATGCAAATATATAAATCACAGCTGATTTCCACCTAGGAAACACACTCAGGTTCTTTCAATTGCATGACTATATGGTATACAATAGTGTAAAGGACGGCCTCTTTAGGTCGATCTTGTGTGGAAAAGGAACAATATGAGCAACACAAAAAATAAGATATATGGCTGCACTGAAGTCAACTGAAGACCACCATGACAAAGGAGAAGTTTTTCTCCAGTCCCACCTGGATGCAATAGATGGTGCATTCCCAGACATCACACCTGAACACTGTCAGAGACATGGCAAAAGGTTCTTCACAAGATGCCTTGCCAGAGAAAAATCAGGTGTAATGTGAATGAGAACATGTGGCCAAATAGAAACGCAATAGATTAGATGATGAGCTTTTCTTTTTTGCTTTATTCTTCAGTGGCTTTTTCTGTTTGTATTTGTTTATTTTTACTTTTTTACTGTAAATGGAAGTAATATTGAATATCTTGCAGTAATGTCGTAAATAGCCTACTGTAAGTTCTTTACTGCATCAATTATGTCTACTTTTTTTGTTAGGGTTAGGGTTAGGTAACGTACTCTAAGATGGGTGATTCATTTTTGTCTTGAATTGCTGCAGCAAAACAATCATAATACATGCATATACTAAACCCAACTAAACAAAACTATAAAAAAGTTTTCCAAAAAAAACTATAATCTATAGTCTATAATCTACTACAGTCTATAAGGACAGATTTACACATAAACTTATGCAGTTTTTGTTTTTCCATCTTATGTTTGTGTTTTTTATGACATTGTGTTATGATTGACTAAATGTGTCTGTTGGAAGAGAACATGTGTTGGTGATCTGGTATAACTAGTTGATTCTGAAACATGTTTAGAGTGTTTTTGTAAACAGTGTGAGAGTTTAGTTTACAATGTGTGATTTTGAGGATAAAATTAACTGTTTTGCCAGTTGTGTGTTTTAGGTGTGTTGGTGCGTTAAGAGTTTAGAAAATTTGTTAAAAGTGTTGAAAAAAGTGTCATAGCAATTGTAAAAAACTGTAACACGTGTTAACAAAATATCTGTTCCGTAATTGGGCACGTGTATATCTTGTATCATTTAGTCAGCACACACAAATTTGATATTGCAATATATACAACTAAATTGCTGGTAGTATTAATTTTTGTCGTTTAAAATTAAATAATTTGATTAATATACTTTGCTAACGTTAGTGTTGCACAAGTTATATTAGGGTTTACAGTACATGCGTGCTAATATGAGTTCTGTGATTGTGCTTCTGACTTAATGTTTTCATTTTGTTAGCACATACAAATTTGAATTTTCAGAATATACAGCAAAGTCAAAAAATTTTATGATTTGAACTGTTGTTTTGTTGTTTGTTTCAGGTTGAACAATCTGATGAATATCACATGGTAAGTGCTGTAGTTTACATTATAGTTATAGTTCACAACAAGTATTAACAAAAATGCTGTGGTGTCAGTTTTGTCATCGTCAGTTTGCTTCAGTGTTGTCATTTTGCCATCACATGAAAATTCATAGTCATGTTCCCAATGCCAAGTTCAAATGTGGCATTCCTGATTGCTCCAGATCCTTTAAAAAGTTCACAGCTTTCAAGACTCATATTTACAGAGATCACAGAAAGAGAATCACAAAATCTGTTGCCAAACAATTCGGAACTGATGCCTTTACTTTAGTCTGTGACATAGATTTATGTCAAGAGAAATGTAGTGATTTAAGAAATTTCATTTTACACTTGAAGTCTCATATCAAAGAAGGCACCACAGTGCCTTGCCCATTTACATGTAATAAAAGGTTTTCTGTTGCATCAACACTGACTTCACATTTGTCCAGAAATCATCGCAACTCTTCATCAGAAACGTTGCGTCACAATATAATGAAACCAAATGTTTCAATGCAGAGGTCTCATGATGATGATGAATGTGATGTGGCCGAACAATCACATGCACAGTCTGACTTTTTTGTTGATTGTGGTGATGGTGGAGAGCAGTTGGATATTCCATTGTATTCAGATAATGCAGATGAATCTATGTTTTTGAAGAACATGGCACTGTTTTACCTGAAGTTACAGGTGAAACATATTCTCCCATCATCTGTAATTCAGTCAGTAATTGATGGGCTGCAGGACATACATGATATTAGCCAGTCTCATTTGTTTTACAGACTAGGTGAAAAATTGACTGTGCTTGGAATGTCTGAAAATGATATAAAGAGTGTTGTTGATGTTTTGAAAACTGATGATCTTTTCCGGATATCTAATACCCATGCACTGAAAACAGATAAGAGGAGAAAGTCTTTCTATAAAAAGAATTTTAGGTTTGTGGATCCTGTCCCCATCTGCCTTGGGAAAAATGATTCTGGCAAGGAAAGCTTTGCCCAGTATATTCCCATTAAGGAAAGCTTAGAAGCGCTGTTCTGCTGTAAAACAGTAGTAGAACAACATGAGAAAGCACAAATGCATGAAGTCAGAAAACAAGACATCCTCTGTGATGTATGGGATGGAAGAAATATTGAGGAAAACATGCTTTTTAAAAATGATAAAGATTCGTTAGCTTTAATTTTGTATCAAGATGCCTTTGAGGTTGTCAATCCGCTTGGGTCGGGTAAAAAAAAACACAAAATTCTTGCAGTTTACATGACACTTGCAAACCTGATGCCTCACTGTAGGTCAGGTATTGATCATATGCAACTCGTTCTGCTGTGTAGGGAAAATGATTTTAAGTTTTTTGGCCAGGATTTGGTCTTTGCCACCCTGATTAAAGACCTTAAAGACCTTGAGGAAAATGGTGTTGTATTGGCTGATGGAAAGATACACAAAGGTACAGTGTGTGCCATAGCTGGAGATAATCTTGGATCACATTGCATTGGTGGCTTTATTGAAAATTTTAGTAAGAGCAACAACTTTTGCCGATATTGTGAAATAGACCGCCAAACATTTACCTCTGCAACTCTAACCAAAGCCTTAACAAGAACTGTTAAGTCATATGAGCAGAATCTTAAAGATTTGGATGCTGGTGGAGCTGAAAGTGCAGTTGGTGTCAAAAGTAATTCTGTCTTTAATGAGCTGAAATATTTTCACGTTTGCCAGCCAGGCTTACCTCCCTGTCTTGGACATGACCTTTTTGAAGGTGTTGTGTCATTTGACCTTGCACTGTACATTGACCATTTTGTGAAACAGGAGAAACAGTTCACATACACTGAACTAAATCGTCACATTAACCAGTTCAAGTATCTTGGGAATGATGCTCGTGATAAGCCAGCTGACATAACTCCCAGTAGTGGCAAATTAAGTGGACATGCTGTTCAGAATTGGTGCTTTCTTAGGCTTTTGCCTCTTTTGATAGGGGATAAGATCAACAGCCCAACTGACAATGATGTTTGGCAGCTGATTCTTCAACTCAGACAAATAGTAGAGCTCATATGTGCTCCTTCAATTACTGCTGGTCAGATTGCATATGTATCCGTACTAATAGAGGAGTATATTGAGACTCGAAAGTTGACTTTTCCAAGTCATCCACTTAAGCCAAAGCACCACTACATGTGTCACTATCCTGAGCTGACTGATCGTTTTGGTCCCCTTATTCGCCTGTGGACGCTACGTTTTGAGAGTAAGCACTCATATTTCAAAGAGTGTGCAAGAAAATTGCATAATTTTAAGAACCTGACTGCTACATTGGCAGAAAGACATCAACTTCTGCAGGCTTACCTAAGTGCAGGAAGTCCTTTCCCAGAAGATGTTGTGGTGGAAAGAGGAACAGAGTTTGATGTGAAAGACTACAATGATGACATTCAGAGATCTGTTGCCTGCTTTAACTTTCAGCCAAGTGATACACTGACATCCAATGACGCAACTGTAAAGGGAACACTTTACAAAAAGAACATGCATGTTGTTTTGCAGAATAGTGATGAGGGAATTGTGTTTGGGAAGATTCACTTGATTCTTGTTCACAATAATTCCAAGGTTTATTTTGTCACAAAGAAATGTCAGTCATTTTGTCTCATAGACCAGGGTGTTCACTGCTTGACATCACAAGATGAAGGCTATTTATGCATTAATCAAGACAGCCTACTAGATTACTATCCTCTGCCTGAATACTCCTTCTGTGGCTTGCCAGTAATAGTTCTCCATCATTTCTTCCCTCTTCTAGAATAATGTCAGGACTTGGAGAAGTACTGAAACATGCCATATTATCTGTGTTGCCGACCCTGTCTCCAGATGTCATTAATCAGTTGGTTGAGAAGCTTGTGGACCAAGGAGTTGAGAGTGTGGATGATTTGGTGTACGTTAAAGATGATGACATTTTGGAGTTCTTGCGACCTATTCAATGCAGAAAACTTCTTTGTGCTTGGAAAAATCAAGGTAAGGTTGTGTTGACTAAATTAACTATGGATGAGACAATTTAACATGTGCAACACTGCATTGCATTATTTTATATTATCTAAGTTTTAAGGCAATAAATGATTTCTTTCTTTATGTTTAATCCACAGAAAATCAGAACAGCACAGTTGTTTCACTTCCTGTTGAAGTTCTCCCCATGGCCTCCTCTGAAACCAATTCTGAAATAGTTTCACCTCAATCCAGCTCCTCGAGCACATCAATCTGTGTGTCACAGTCATGGCCTGAAAATTTCAAAGTTCCCTGGAACATAATGCCAGCAGGTATTCAGAGTGCTGCAAAGAATGGTCAGAGACCTTCCCCTGCTGACAGACGCCAAATGATTAGAGTTCTTGCTGATGAAATAAGAAAGCATGACCTAAACCCCACCAGATCACAGTGTGCCACTGTTACTCGCAAAGTCGTTAGGGAGTATCCAAAATCTTTTGCTGACATGATAGGTGACAGGCAAATTGGGGGTGGAAATGAATCTCTTCTGTCACAGCTAAAAGTACGGATAGAGCATCTTAATAGAAATAATACTCTAAGTCAAAGGATCCAAAGTAGTGACAGTGGAACTAGTCGAAAACGTAGTTCTACTGACTCGTATGGTTGTACAAGATGGCAGCCTTCTCTTCCACCTGGTGAAAGTTCTGAAACTCTTGAACTGAAGCGTCTGAAGATGGAGGAGATATATCTTCATGAAGGAGACTCTGGTGCAGAAAGAGGAGATGTTTGCAAGCTCATGGAGGAGACGTATTGCCTTCAGCGTCACATGATCAATGCAAGCCCACCCCCAACAATTGCAGAGTTGAAAAAGAAATGGCCTTATCTCTTCATACAGAGGCATATATATGGTCATTTTGAACTGCTCACTGAAAAAAAAGTAAAAAGACTTTTGGAATTGTCAATTCAGGAGTGTGGACAAATAATTACGCAGTTTTTTAAAGGCAAACCAACCAACGATGATGTTCGGAACATCCTTTCCAAAGGTGAAAACGATGTGGCTGCCAATGTCCTACAGCTGCTTCTTGCACACTTCAAGGAGAAGTTAGATGGCATCATTCTTCAGGCAGATGTAAGTATAGTTATTCAGAATTATTTGTAACATTTTATGTTTTGGTTCTGTTAATTGATGAGTGTGCTTTCTGTTTCAGGAATTTGCAACTCCACATGATGTCAAGCAATCTCTGCATCTGCCAGGGAGTCCACGTCTTATAATTCTTGGTATGTAAACATTAAGGGACTTAAAGGAATAGTCTACTCATTTTCAATATTAAATTATGTTATTACCTTAACTAAGAAGAGTTGATACATCCCTCTATCGTCTTAGTGCGTGCCTGTAAGCGCTGGAGCGCGCTGCTACACTTTGATAGCATTTAGCTTAGCCCCATTCCTATTTAAGATGAGTAGTTATACGAGCTAGTTTGGTGGTACAAAATAAAACGCATCGCTTTTCTATGCGGATTTAAAAGAGGAACTATATTTTATGGCGTAATAGCACTTTTGGGAGTACTTTGACTCGCCTGAAAAGTCCGCTCCCCTTTTCCCTCTCATAATGGGAGAGGGAGGGTGTTACTGCGCAGATTCGAAGTACTCCCAAAACTCCTATTACGCCATAAAATATAGTTTCTCTTTTAAATCCGCTTAGAAAAGCGCTATGTTTTATTTTGTACCACCAAACTTGCTCGTATAACTACTCGTCTTAAATAGGAAAAACGTTGATGTGTTTGGTCACTTCTAACTTTATCTGTAAATGGTACCATTGAATGAATGGGGCTAAGCTAAATGCTATTGAAGCGTCGCAGCGCGCTCCAGCGCTTACGTGCACGCACACAGATGATAGAGGGATGTATCAACTCTTCCTAGTTAAGGTAATAACATAGTTTAATATTGAAAATGAGTAGACTATTCCTTTAATCTCTCTTTCACAGACAAGTGTTGGGTGCATAGTGTACCTTCTGAATGGGAAGTGTCAGATTTCTATTCATATTTATTTATAACTCTGTGTAGACAACCAAAGAGAAACAGAGTAGAACTTTAATTTGTCTTTATTGAAAGTGTTTTTCTTGTCATTTTCAGGTGAATCTCTAAGCAACAAGCGTTGGATGCTAAGTATGGAAGGTGAAATTGTGTGTGAAGGAGCCCAACCCTGTTTCGTCTCTGGACTTGCAGCGTTGTTTTCCTTATTTTACAATTTCAACCTTGAGTATCAGGATGAGGCAGCGTGCACCCTTGAGTTTGTTCAAAGGTTACATATTATCATATTTGTCAACCATATTTGTCTATTACTGCAAAATGACATGTCTCAACTCGGAACCATATATTAAGGTGTACACTATTCTTATCGTACTGTGCCAGAGTTCTTTCGAGCCCCAAAGTATAGTTAATTTGGCCAGTTTGATCGTACGAGACCATTCTTGAAAAGCTTACCAGGGTACGCTTAAGTGTACCGCACCCTGGTAAGCTTTGCAGCGGTGGTCTCGTGTACTATTCACTTTGATTCAGAGGCGGGGTGGGCACACTACTCATGTTGGGTGCAAAAAAACGTAAGCTGCCACTGTTAAAATGTTTAAAAAATCCTGCACGCTTTGCAGACTGATTGGTTTATGACATAATACCACAAAAGAGATTTAAAAGCCTATTAGTAGCAGTCTGCTTTGCACTCGCTCTTTACCAATCCATCTGCGCAGCTCAAAGCAAAAATCTAGTTTCTCAAAGATCACTCAAATAATGTTTTTCAAATGTAAATGTTCTTCAAAAAGATCTTCACTATGTACAATGATGCACTAAATACTTTGTTGGGGCTCCTTTCCACAAATTACTGTTTCAGTGCATTGTGGCATGACGCCCATAAGGCTGTGGCACTGCTGAGGGGTTATTGAAGCCCAAGTTGCTTTGAAATTGGCCTTCAGCTCCTTTTAATTATTTGATAATGCAAATAATTCATTTGACTTGATAATGCACAATGGACCAACACCAGCAGATGACATGGATGGCACATCATCACTGACTGTGGAAACACTTCACACTGGATTCTCGGCCTCTCAATGTTTCCTTTAAACTCCGGGACCTTGATTTCCAAATGAAATGCACAATTTGCTTTCATCTGTGAAGAGGATTTTGGAGCACTGATCACCAATCCAGACTTTCTCAATTAGCCCAGGTGAAAATATTCTGACAACGTTTGTGGTGAAGAAGTGGCTTGACTCAAGGAAATGGCCTACAACTGTCACATTCCCAAAGACATCTGTGTGTGGTGGCTCTTGATGCGCTGACTGTAGCTTCAGTCCACTACTTGTGAAGCTCTTCCAAGTTCTTGAATCTTCTTAACTTAACAATCTTTCCAAGGCTGACGCAATCTCTGTTGCTTGTTCTATTAAAGCAACTTGGGCTTCAATAACCCCTCAGCAGTGCCATAGGCTTATTGCCTCCATGTCATGCTGCATTTACACAGCAATTCATGCAGAAGAAGCTCCAACAAAGTATTGAGTGCACAATTGTACATAGTTTGAAGATTCTGTTTGTAAATCATTTTTTGAGTGATGTTTGAGAAAATACTCTACTTTGAGAAACTTAGATTTTTACTTTTTTGAGCTGTAAGTGTAAATCATCAGAATTAAAGCAAAAAGTGTCTACTTGATGGAAAGTAATTCTTGGCCAAAATTGTATTATTCTGCCATGTATCGCTTTAACATTATCATGTACAGTAGTCATGAATGCACAAGTAAAAAAACACATGCTCTAATTAAATTGCAAATAAGTAAAATTATTAAAGCCACTGAGGTTTGAATTTCATTCTGGAAAGACAATTATGTCCAGTGTATGAAATTATTTGGCCCTATTCATTAGTGAATATTTAGTTATGCATAACTAATGTGAAAAATGCATAATATTCACCTCTGTTTTTTCTGCCATTTAGACGTTTCATTGACATCAACCCTGAGCGTGGCTCAAAAGCCAAAAAGGGCAAAGTGACATCTAAGAAGACTGGCAAAGTCGTCCAAAAAAAGAGCTGTACCATGAATCCGCAGGTAGCCTCTCTATTGCGGAAATTAACAGACTTTGAGTGGGATTTTGTTTAGATCCCCCTTTTTTGTTTAGTTTTTTTGGTTATTTTAAAAAAGTTTTAGAAAATTGTTAAGATACCTGTTGATTGTCAAATGAATATTCCCAAGTGTATATGACTTTCTTTCTTCAGCATAAGATATTAGCTATAACATTATTTCATATACACCAAGAATGGCACAAGGTTCTTTTTGTTGGTAAATTGTTTACCTTCAGTTGTTTATATAAAAAGGTCACTTTCCAGTCTTTCTGGTTATTTAAAAATGGTTTAGAAAATTGTTAAGATACCTGTTGATTGTCAAATGAATATTCCCAAGTGTATATGACTTTCTTTCTTCAGCATAAGATATTAGCTATAACATTATTTCATATACACCAAGAATGGCACAAGGCTCTTTTTGTTGGTAAATTGTTTACCTTCAGTTGTTTATATAAAAAGGTCACTTTCCAGTCTTTCTGGTTATTTAAAAATGGTTTAGAAAATTGTTAAGATACCTGTTGATTGTCAAATGAATATTCCCAAGTGTATATGACTTTCTTTCTTCAGCATAAGATATTAGCTATAACATTATTTCATATACACCAAGAATGGCACAAGGCTCTTTTTGTTGGTAAATTGTTTACCTTCAGTTGTTTATATAAAAAGGTCACTTTCCAGTCTTTCTGGTTATTTAAAAATGGTTTAGAAAATTGTTAAGATACCTGTTGATTGTCAAATGAATATTCCCAAGTGTATATGACTTTCTTTCTTCGGCATAAGATATTAGCTATAACATTATTTCATATAGCAGTGAATGTGTTCAGTTGAAGAAAGAAAGTCATATACACCAAGGATGGCACAAGGCTCTTTTTGTTGGTAAATTGTTTAGTGGTTTATTTTAAATTGTCATTTTCTGGTCTTTGCTTTTAAAATAAAAAAATGCTTTATGCTTCAAAGTATGTTGTGCAGTATTTATTCTTCTTTTGTAAGTAATGCTATAAAAAGGTAATTTAGTAATTTTGGAAAACACTGTAAAATTATGTCATAAATACAGCACGTAATGGTAAATTACAATACACCCTGCAAAAATACAGTTTATTTCTATGAAAAACACAGTTTTAAACTGTAAAAGGAAGTGTCAAAAATACAGTACAAAAGCATTAATTACAGTACCCCCTGCAAAAATACAGTCTATTTCTATGAAAAACACAGCTGTAAACTGTAAACGGAAGTGTCAAAAATACAGTACAAAAGCATTAATTACAGTACCCCCTGCAAAAATACAGTCTATTTCTATGAAAAACACAGCTGTAAACTGTAAAAGGAAGTGTCAAAAATACAGTACAAAAGCATTAATTACAGTACCCCCTGCAAAAATACAGTCTATTTCTATGAAAAACACAGCTGTAAACTGTAAAAGGAAGTGTCAAAAATACAGTACAAAAGCATTAATTACAGTACCCCCTGCAAAAATACAGTCTATTTCTATGAAAAACACAGCTGTAAACTGTAAACTGAAGTGACAAAAATACAGTACAAAAGCATTAATTACAGTACCCCATGCAAAAATACAGTCTACTTCCATGAAAAACACAGTTGTAAACTGTAAAATTATGTGTCAAAACAGTGGGATACTGTATTTGTAAATTACAGAAGTGTACTGTAAATTGTGTTTACAGAACTGACCCTGTAAAAATACAGTAAATGGCTGGCAACCCAGCTGCCAGTATTTTACTGTAAATTTACAGTGAAAAGTTTTACAGTGTAAGTCTAGAAAAATAGTATTGACTACATTTTACCAAAAACAGATAGTAACATGATGATGCAGTTACCAAAGGTCATATGATAACAAAAGAACATTGTACGTACTTTTTCACCTTGGCAGGTTTTCTCTGAGTAGCTAGTAAGACAATATGATTCTAATACATTCTTAAATCTAACCAAGGATTATACATTCATAAATGATAACATAAAACATTCAAATATGTAATAAGAAATACATAATATGTAATAAGAAAATACATTTTCTCCAACATTCCCTCCTGTTTATCATTTATAATGTCTTTTACTTCGGGTTGTAACCCGTTACATTCTTAGGCACTTTAGGATTAAACCTTCATCAATAAACAAAGTGAAATTTCTTCTATACACTATCATCATAGGCTTTAGTAGTTTTCTGAACAACAAACAGTCTTCTCTGTCTGCAATAATACCCAAAGTATGCATCAGTAAATTCATATTGAATCATTTTCTTTTGTCATTCTTGAAATACATTGTATCACACATTTCAAACACATACATATCACAAAAAGAGCAGATAATATTGGAACAAATATTTTCAACAGTTTTTCCCACCAAGACCCTCCAAACAACCATTGTATCATATCCTCAGTTGTAGCTGTCACGACCGGTTCTACACCGGGAAGTGAAAACCAAAAGGAGAACCCAAACGCAAAGGATGTATAAAATAACTAAGATTTATTTACAAATAAACTGAAACACCCACAAGGGGGTAAAAACAGAAAGGAACCAAAACACTGTGATGAAACACAAAATAAACAGAACACGAGAATAACTCGGATGGATAACTGGGGAACATCAACACAGTAACTTACAACAACGCACGCAAACCACACAGAGAACACAAGGGCATTATAAAGACACCACATCAATGGGGAACAGGTGAACATAATTAATCACTTAAGACACGAGTACATAAGGGAGTAGGGTAAAAGTGACAAGACACTGGGAACACGTGTTACACATACATGATGTGAAACAACACGTATTCCCACATAAACACAATGCTGCCCTGGTCTTGCCCTCTGGATAATAACCAAGGTCAGGCAAGACCATGACAGCCACACCACACTGGGGAACACGTGTCACACAGAAATAATGTGAAACACACGTGTTCCCACAAAACACAATGCTGCCCTGACCTTGCCCTCAGAACATAGACCTGAAACAATACTAAGGTCTGGCAAGATCACGACAGCAACAAGACACCGGGAACATGTGGAAGCCACACACAGAATGTGATTCCACATGCGCCCACACAGAACATGATACTGCCACGGTCCTGTCAGATGCACTCAGACCTACATCTAGCACAGATGTCTGACAGGACCGTGACAGTAGCATAGTCTTTTTTATTTCATTGCTTTTAAACTGGCGTTCAGAAGTCCTGGTGTATATGCAGATATTTGACGAAAAGATTTACATACACAACAATTGGAAATATTAGGCATCTTATCGTATGTATGAGCTAAAGTTACTGCCTAAATAAAAATACTGTGATGTTCTAACCATGGATGGAATAATGGATCTGAATTGTAAATCAGAATAGAAATCAACACAGCAAATAACATTGTTTTTTGTATTGCTCATACCCTTCAGTGTAATAATTAAAAATGACCATTGGCCTGAATTTTTCAGTGAATTTCTTGAAGGCCGTCATATATCTCTGCGAAAACATAAAAACAAAAGAAAAGAAAACAAGAGGGCTCCATGGCCAAAAAACAACTTTGTTTAAACAGATTTGTTAGGAAATATCTTGTTTTGACAATTGCTAGGAAATAACTAGTTTTGACTCCCATAGAAACTATAGAAACCATTAGGCGACGAAAACATCAGAAAATGTTTTATAAAATAGTGTTATATAAAAGTAACTTTTATATTAACCATTTGCCCTGGTCACAATATTATGTTGTCATATTAGCCATAAAGGAAGCAAAGTTTTCTTTGTGGGGAAAAACTTTACACCAAATGAAAAAATCTATTAGTTAAAACATCTTAATAACCCTTGTATTTAGATGAAAGGTAATAAAGTCATACTGCAATTCAGAAAACCGCCCTGAGGTGTTCTGCTTAAAACTGATAGAATTTGGGGGTGCCAAATTGTATTTTTTACAAGTTACGTATCTGCAAACAATTCCTTTTGCATTAAAATGTAAACACATTTGAAAAACATCTAAACGTCCAACACTGTGTATCTGTGTGACCAAATAAGGAAAAGGCTTTTGGAGTTATAAATCAGTGTTAAAATTACTATTTTCAATCCGTTCTCATTTCTCCTTTCTGGAGCATTGAATTTGAAAATCAGCTATGTCTGTGAGCTCTGAGTAGTTTGTCACCATAGATGACACATTTGAGCTGTAAGTTTCTCTCTGCCATTCATGCGGCTGGCAACCGTAGCTGCCTGGTCAGCAAGGGTACTCCCTTTACCTCACTGGTATCTCCCCTCAGGTGGGCTTTTACCGCAACCTGTTTCCGGGACATCTCGGGAAACCTCTCTGCTGCCAACCTGCTCAAGAGTTAAGCACAGCTCCACAGACATAACAAAAAATAAATATAAATGTTAGGTTTTCTGTTACTCGTCAATTCACATGTTTTTTTTTTTTGATTTTGCCTTCCATTTCCCTTTTTGTCCACAAAAGATAAACATCATTGTAACAATCAAATTGGAATTTTTAAGTGACAGATGGTCTAAGTATTCATCAACACTTAATGTTTGTATAATATCTACATAGTCACAATCAGGCTGTTTGGAATTGCTTCAGACAAACCAAGTAATTTAGCTGGATATGTTTTATACAAATGGTACATTCCCTACAAATTTTTTTTTTTAAGTACATATTGAATCCATAGACATTGAAATAAGTACATATTGAATCCATAGGCAATGAAATGCTCTTCTATTAACTAAATATTAAACATAACTAAGTATTAAACATCCCCGCTGTTTGAGACATTGACAAAGTCAAAGGCTCAAAAATCGATGGATTGGGTGTTTCTCTGGCAGGGTCTTATTGACCATGATATGGGGGAGAACCTGTTTGGGCAGGGGTATGGGTATTGATATCAGGGGCTGCTTCAGGGACATTAGAGGCTGCTATGGGAACTACAGGAATTAATTCTTAACTTTCGTTTTGTGGCAGGGGAAGTAAAGGAGTGGCAGGTAAGGGAGGGGTTGGCCTTGCTCCTAGAGTAGTTTCATTATAACCATTATTTCTCCTTCTTTCTTTTCCTCTCTTTTCTACCTTCCTTGTTTCCCTCTTACACTTCCATCAAAACATTCTCTTGCACTTGCTTTTCCTTTCTCTAAATTTCTTCTCTTTCCTGTTTTAAAAGCTGCTTCATTTCTAACTTCTCCACCAGTTACTCACATTCATCTACATTCAATTTCTCTGACTGATATTTCTTTTTCCATTTCTTAGCATACTTCACATTTTCACTTTCTTTACCACACATATACTTCTCATCTCCTTCTAAATCTTTCTTAGCACAAACACTTCAAATAACCACAAAAAATTCAACAACAAAAATTCAACAATTTCTTTCTTTTTTCGATTTCTTCAACTTTTTCCAACTTTTCTTTCCCTTCTTTTCTCTCCCCGGGGAATTCTAAACACCACATTCTGTTTGCTTACACGGTGTGCTTACTTCAGCGTTCAACTGATTGGTTGTTTTCAGGGTTTCTCTCCCTGTCGCTGTTTCAGTACACCGGGTAAATTCACAGTATATATAATTGTATATACACAACTATAATACAATATAATACAATTGCTTTAGCACATCAAACACAAAACAACATCATATAACAAGACAATTGCTTCAGCACATCAAACACAAAAACCCCCATAATATACAAAGCATACACCGAATAAATTTTTGGTTTCTACACAAATATAGTAAAATCTTTCGGGCGATCCCCAGGATCCCCTTCAGCTACTGGGGGACTCGAA
Organism: Misgurnus anguillicaudatus; assembly: GCF_027580225.2. Taxonomy (NCBI): domain Eukaryota; kingdom Metazoa; phylum Chordata; class Actinopteri; order Cypriniformes; family Cobitidae; genus Misgurnus; species Misgurnus anguillicaudatus. The sequence goes on from NW_027395283.1 coordinate 2,438,588, forward strand.
CCCTCCATTCGGCTGACTGACAGACATTGGGGACTCGAACCCACAATTCTGTTCTTGGGCGACACTGTAGGACTCAAACCGATTCAGCTGTCCCCTTTTCTTATGGTAAATAACAAATCAAATTACCAATCAGAAACTCACCCGATTCACTGCGTCTGAGTCGTCTTCTTAGCTTCAGATTCCGTCAGTCCCGAGATCACCAGCCGAGGAGACCTAAATGCCGGCCTGGCAAGGAATTTTCACCACCCAGGACTTTCTTCGAATTCCTAGAACTCGGCCGTCGACGGGCTTCGGCATGTCTCCTCCACTGTTGATCACTGGATGTGTTGGAATCCGGCTCGAAGGACCAAAATGTCAGGTTTAAAATATTTACAAACCTTAACAAAACCAAGACAAACTCAGACCACGAATGAGGTTACAATATTCTGCAGGGAGAACCCAGATTGAGACGTTTCATCAGGAAACATCTCAACTGTCTCTCGACTTGAGCCTCTCTGCGGACTGTTTTTATTTAGGATTTAATCACTGGTTGACTCGGTTCATCCCGAAGGTCGAACCTTACAGACTTTCACAATTGTAACAACATCACACATTTTGCTAAGTCTAGAAAAATAGTATTGACTACATTTTACCAAAAACAGATAGTAACATGATGATGCAGTTACCAAAGGTCATATGATAACAAAAGAACATTGTACGTACTTTTTCACCTTGGCAGGTTTTCTCTGAGTAGCTAGTAAGACAATATGATTCTAATACATTCTTAAATCTAACCAAGGATTATACATTCATAAATGATAACATAAAACATTCAAATATGTAATAAGAAATACATAATATGTAATAAGAAAATACATTTTCTCCAACAACATCTGTTCTCTACGAAAACAAACCAGACTAAAATGCAACATTGTGAGACCTTTTGTTTGGGTGTTAAAATAACGTAATCATAACGTTTAAAGAGCATCGTGAAAATACCAAAATACAACCAGGTGTTTATGCTACTTTGGTTTAAATGTATGTCGGCCCACCAAGAAAATGACCGGTATGCCTGATTACCAATCAAGCCCTACCTACCATTATAAAACAAAACACTATTAATAAAGCTTTATTAATACGGGGCATTTTCTTGGTGGGCCGACATACATTTAAACCAAAGTAACATTAAAACCTGGTTGTATTTTGGTCATGACGTTCTTTAAACGTCTTATTCTAAGGTGGTTAGTTTAACAACTGAACAAAACTTCTCACAAATGTTGCATTTTGGTCTGGTTTAGTTTTCGTAGTGAGCAGACGTGATTTACGTTTTTTACTACTAAAAAACAACAACGTGTCAATTAGGTATTTTACAACGTTTTTAAAATGTCCTTTTTGTTTTTATGTAGGGTGTGATTTTTAAAAAGTTGTTAAAATGTTATGCTGCAACATTACCTTATTACAATGAAATACAATGTTGTGAAAAGTTTGTGATTGTATTGTTAATCTGATCATAATCACTTTGTCCTACGGTGTCCTATCTGTATGACTTTAAAAGTTTGATGTTTTGTTTTATTCCTCAGCAATTATTTTCCCACACCTTCTTTTCGTTTAGTCATTACTTTATACAATAGTTTGTGATGATTTCTGGCAATAATTGAGACGCATACTTGTTTTGCTAAATCCATTGTAAAGCAGTGAGCGTTTTCTCTCTCCAGTACAGCAGGAGGCGCTGCAGCTCTTTAGTCCGCAAATAAACTCACTAAAGAAAGAAAGAGCGCGCGTGTGATGTGTTTGTGTATCCTCAGTGTTTTTCTCTCTTGCGTGTTTCATTGAGCGTAAACAGAGTCTTGTCTCTGTGTATTTAAGTGTTGAGACGTTGATGATGAGATGTGCTGTGCTGTAAATCAGTATGAACTGATCTGTCCATACTGGATATATTGATGATTTCATCACAGAACTCTCTCAGCTGAAGAAAGAGGTGGCGTTACTGGAGACAAAGCTGAGGTCAAGAGGAGATTTAGCAATTAATCGTGAGGTTTTTACAGCTTAAACATCATTTATCTGAATCAGACAACATCAAATCATTTCTAATCTTACTGTCTGTGTGTGTTGTGTTGTCAGGATGTGGATTGTTGTGAATCTTCAGTGTATGTGACTGATGATGGGAGTCTGGATTCAGTGTGGATGAGCAGAGATCAGAGCCGCACACCACAGACACTGCTGGACTCTAAACTCTCTGAAGAGAAATCCAGACACACACAGAACTCTGATCTCAGTCTGACTTTACTCTGTTATACTGAGTCAAAGCTCACAGACACTCAGGACACTACAGTGTGTGACAGTAAACAGAGCTTACAGGAGGATCAAACCTCCACAGAGTCTCTGGATTCTGTCTGTAACGCTGGAGAACAGCAACAGATCCTGCAGACCAAACTGAAGATGTGTTCAGTTAAACTCAACTGCACGAACCTCATGATGAAGATTAAAACTGAACCCACAGAAATCAAAACTGAACCCACAGAAATCAAAACTGAACCCACAGAAATCAAAACTGAACCCACAGAAATCAAAACTGAACCTACAGAAGAGGAAGATCGCACTGAAGAAGATGATGATTTTATTCCATCAGGTATGTCTCCTTATAATTATTGTTGTGTTTTTAACATTTTTAACTGTCGTGTGAGCACAGTTTTGGGTCACAAACTCAATAATCAAAAGATCACGAAATTTAATTAATAAAATTTTAAAGGGGCGGTGAATTTGTCGATTTTATTGTTTTATACTGTTGTCTGATGTCTACTTATGATGTTCGCGTGGTTTTTACATTCAAAAACATCAAAAGCAATAAGTAATAGGCTATTTTGTAACATGGATTAGTGGCTCTCTGGAGAAATGGTTCGTTTGAAGGGGCGGGGCGCACTGAAGACCTGTGCCCGGTTGCATGAAAGTCCTTAAGCTAAGAAATCCATTAAATATAAGGTCAAGGGTGCCCTTAATTAAAAATGGGTTGCAAGAAAAACCCTTAGTGAACCTTAAGGCTGTAAATAAGTATTTTCCCTTAAATGCTAAAGTATTACCTTAAGTTCTGCTATGCTTTGCTACAAAGTCCTTAAGTCCCATTTTCCCTTAAAAACTTAAGGGACTATAACAGGTCCCTTAACGTCACGATGGCTGATTTTATTGTTATTTTAGAAAATGAAGTACCAACGCGCATTTCTAACGATCGAAATAATCCCTTAGAGAAAAGTGATGCGCATTTATTATGAGAATAGCGGTTTGATCGTCCGTCAATCTAAAGTGCTTCAAGTTTGAATTACTTTCAGGTTTTATACATGCGGCACTTTACAGTCTGTTATTTGCGATGTTTCATTGTACACAAATCCGCCGTTTGTTGAGCTGCGTGCGTTGATTAGTTTACGCTGTGAGATTTTGTAACTATAGCAACCGCTTCTCCACTGCCGTGTTTTGGCAGAGACTACTGTAAAATACTTAGTATAAACACTTAGGTAAGGGTGACAGTTAAGACCTTTGTTGCAACGCTCTTAAATAAATCCCTTACCTTAGGGATTTTTTCTCCCTCAGGGAAACCCTCACTTAAGGAGTTTCATGCATCCGGGCACTGGACGTAAACGCCCACTGCTATGATTGGACAGCTTCATTCCCCGTCATTACATGTGGGGAAATGTTTTAAAAACATTCATGTGATAAAAATAGCAGCCGAACACAAATATGTTTGAGCCACAAAAGATTCTGGGTGCTAAAGATAATACACATAAATGACAATACGTATAGTAAAGTACAAACAAAACTCGACGTGACTAAATTACCGTATACAACACAGTAAGCGCACATCAGAATCTAAACTGCGGCTGATAGGGGTGTAACGGTACGTGTATTCGAACTCGTATTTAAAAGCGCATGTTAAACGCGTGTCAACGCGCTGCTTTGTTCTTTCAAAAGTGCGTGAGAGGTTGCGCGTCTTTCGTTGCTACGCATTCATGAGACGCGCTTTCTGTGAGAGCGAGAATAAGGAATGCGTGATCAGATTTTTCATCTGCACCTCACGTCAATCATATCATTGTCACAACGCGATCAGCTGGTCGGGACACGGACGAGCTGTAACCCGGGCTTACTCAGCTGTTACTCAGCTGCGGAGGGGTTCGTTAGTAAAGTCACAGGCAGCTTACATTGACAACACAAGCAAAGAATAGGAGAAACGTGCAAAAGATCAAAGATGGCTATGTATGCAACTCACTAATCTCAAAATGAGTGTATAATAAGTATATCATCATGTTGCTTGCTATGCAGTTACACATAGAGCAGTAATATTATTTTTATACAGAGATGGTACATAGCCAATTCAATACTGTGAGTTAAACAATCCAAAATAAATCAAAACAGAAAATTTTTGGTGGCAAAAATGTAGGCTAATTGTTCATAAATGTATTTAGGAATTGAATTTGTTAGTTCAAGGTTTTAGTAGAAAAAGTTTAAGAGAAGGCTAAGAAAAGAGTTACCTTCTGTTATAAAATAATGTAAAAAAAGAACTTTGCAGTAGTATTTTATTTATTATTTTTTCATTTTATATATATTTTATGTTATATTTTAATAAAAAGTGTTTAAAAAAGTGTTAACAAATTGTAAAAAAGTTTATAGTAATAAACAACCTGCAGTTTAATGTTTGCATTTTCCCCTTACTGTACCGAAAATGAACCGAACCGTGGCTTCAAAACCGGGGTTCGGACCGAACCGTGATTTTTGCGTACCGTTACACCCCTAGCGGCTGATAAATCCTTATCAATAACTTTGTATATTTCTATGATAAAAAAGTTGTTTTGTTGAGTGTTTGACCTTTCAAACGCAACTCGCCTAAATTACCGTATACAACACAGTAAGCGGGCATCAGAATCTAAACTGCGGCTGATAAATCCTTCTTTATCAATAACTTTGTATATTTCTACCTTTTAAATTACAGTTGTATTGTTAAGTGTTGTACCTTTAATAATCGTTTAATGTTTTTAGTAAATTAAAACAGTCAAACATAACGTTACGTGTTTAAACACGAATGTTACAACAGACATATCAAGCGATCTCTTCTAACAAAGCAATAGTGAAACGCAGTAACTTAAATAAAGTAAAATGTCTTACTGTGAATACTGCTCAGGGCTCCAGACTAACTTTTTTCACTAGGAGCACAGGTGGCCCCCAACTGAAAATTTTAGGGGCACAACCAGAAAATTTAGGGGCGCACAACATAAATCAACATGCTAACCAAATCTACTAATTTCCACTGTATTACTAATAAATACTTTAATAATAGATGCAGAAATTACAAATGTGATGTTTCAAATTCAGTGTCACATTTTATTCTGCACTTTTGAAGATGCAACAACAAGGTAAACTGATAGCCCCATCACTGCCATGACAGTACAAATAGTAAACAAAATACCATACATTCAGAATAAAAAAGTGCTTAGTAACCTTTCGGTCATTTCACAGCTATAAACACTACTTAAATGTATGTAACTCTGCATCATCATCCGACGGTGACACTGTAGACCAGGCGTCTCCAACCTTTTTTCATTGAAGAGCTATACTTTCTAAAAAATAAAAGTGGTCGAGAGCTACTTGTGTCACGTAATACCTAAATCTCTTAGATAATGTACCTCTCAAATTCAGTTTGAGTTTTTGTGTACACGTGTTATCAGAAGAATTTATTTTAATAGAAAACACTTTGCATATTATTTTTACACATATTAATGAAATGAACACTGTAACAGTATTTAAATAAGTAGGTTCATTATAGCTGCAACTTTAACAACAAGTTAAAATATTTAAATGGGTGACTGAGTTTAACTGGAAAGATTTGAATGCATGTTTTTTTTTTTTTTTGTAAACAAAGAACTGTAATACTCAACTTAATAACTATCAAAATATTAAATAGCTACATTTGGGATTTTTAAAATGAATATAAAATCCAAATGCGTTAAATGTCATGCCATTTCATTCAAGTGACATTAGCAACCACGTTAAATGGTATTTCAGTTTGTTTTTAATAAGAAGCCAGGCTTGTAAGCATTGTTGGGCGTGTGTGTGTAAAGTTTTAACGCATCATCCGTTTTGGGAGACGCGGGTGTGAAGTCTTGCGATGCGGACTTGCGGAGACATGCGTGAGTATTTAATAAGCATAGAGACACAGGCTGCGTGTGTGCGTCAAGTTTAAACACCTGTCTGTTGTGGAAGACGCGCGCGCAAAGTCTTGCAATGCGGAAACGGGCGGGAGTATTTAATAAGCATAGAGACACAGGCTGTTTCTCAATTCCAAGAACGCAAAGAACGGACTTACGTCCTCGTGGAGATCGGTCTTGCCAGGCGACCTTGGAAGAACGAACTCGGAAGTTTTGCCGCAATGACTTCTGGGGCGTAAAGCGATTTCAGCAAGTCTGCACTCGATGCATCCTCGATATCAAGAACACATCCGGGTATTTTCATGCGTCCTCTGTCCTTGCGTTCTTGAGAATTGGAATAAATTTCGACCGTTAATGATGACGTAGAGCGAGGACACGAGGACGCAAGATCGCTGAAGAACGCATATTGAGAAACAGCCACAGGCTGCGCGTGTGCGTCAAGTTTAAACACCTGTCTGTTGTGGAAGACGCGCGCGCAAAGTCTTGCAATGCGGAAACGGGCGCGAGTATGTAACAAGCATTGAGTGAGACAGGCTGCGCGCATGCTTTAAATTGAAACCCCTTGTCAGTTTAGGAGAAGCACTGTTTTTGAATCATACATTTTAAATTACTGATGTCATATACGCAAGTCTACACAGCTCAACGCGACGTCAAACGTACCCAGTCTTTACTACCACAGGCGCTTGTAACACTAACCAGACATCCAAATGCCGCCATAACCACAGAAAATAAATACATAAACCCACGAGCGAGCTACCTGCAATTAACTTACCGGCAGATCGCGAGCGACGTGTTGGAGACCCCTGCTGTGTGTGTATTTGCGTGCGCTCGCGTCTCATTGATTATTTCAATTCTCATTGATTATTTCATTGATCATTGACGTGCCCCTTCCACGTTTAATGTATAAAAAATACGGAGGGTGGGGGAGGCAAATTTACTGGTCGCACATGTGCGACTGGATGTAAAATTCAGTCGCACACTCTCAAATTTTGGTCGCAAAATGCGACCATTTGGTCGCAGTCTGGAGCCCTGCTGCTGTGTCATTGTCGTCAGATCCAATATTAGTGGTGCTTTTAATCACAGTCTCTCTGCAAATCCAGCATCGACTTCTTTACAAATGAATCCGTGTTCACAAAGTTAACAAACAGTCCCCACACGAGCTGGAACTTCTTCAAAAGCAAACTTTATCCACGCATTCCTAATGTTATGTTCCAAGTTTTTGAATGCGTTTCGAAAATGCGTTTCCATGGTCAGTCTATCATAACAGATAACCACGTCAAAATAAAAGTCTCTCAGAAAAAATGTATTTAAAAGTCATTTTGGTTACATTTGTCAATCTTTAAAGACATGTTTACTTGTTGAGACACATGTGTGTCACGCAAAGCTGTGGGCGGGACTACAAAAGTGGTGGTTGTATTTGGCTTTGGGAGGTGCTTCAATTCTACTTGATGTCATATTTTTTCGAATTCCAGACTGGCTTGTTTTACTGGCTTGGTGCCAAAAACTGTTATATTTCAGTAGCACAGATGTTTTCAGTTCTGAAACTTGCAGGATGTTCATTTAAGTATGATGACCTCTTATATAACAATTATCAAGTTAAAATTGAGTATTTGATTCACCGCTCCTTTAAAGGCGGAGTCCACGATGTTTGAAAAACGCGTTGGAAAGGAGACGGGCCGACTACCAAAACACACTTATAGCCAATCAAATCAAATGCCGGGTTGCGTATGTGTGGGGCGGGTCTATCAACAGAAGGTCCAGATTCTATTGGGGTAGGGGCGTGTTTGTTTGGGTGATTTCAAATATCAACACTGGCTTTCAAACATCGTGGACTCCGCCTTTAATGGCAGCTAATCTTCTTGGGGTCCTCTTTAAAATTATTCACAACATAAAATTACACAAAGTAGGGCTGAACGATACATCGAATTGTCATCGTCATCGCGATATGAACACATCGCAACAGACAGCCTTGAGGCGATGAATGAAGGGAAAACTGTAAGCGCATGTAATAAACGTTTGACCTATCACGTTTAGTCCTGAAGAAATGTGCTGCGTCCGAAATCGCCTACTACCATACTATATAGTATGCAAAAAGCACTACTTTGCTACTATATAGTATGGAAGTAGACGGTTTCGGACGCAGCGATGGTTTGCGCGTTCATGCTATTAGGCCAATCAGGGGAACCCCCAAGTCAGCTACGCTCAGATTGATTTGTGAGGTGTCAGTTGCGACGCTGTGCCTGTTAACAAAAACTATGTCAGTGGAAGGAGAGAAGAGTGAGGAAAATGTGTTGTCAGACGAAGACATTGTGGTGAAAATGAACAGCACTTCAGCTATATCATGGAATTATTTTGGATTTAGGAGAGATGACGCTGCAAACACAGGTACTGTGGAAGCGGTGATTCTCATATTGCGTCTATTGTGCGCTCAAGATCATTATTTCAAATGTATGTGTGCTCTGTAAACGCCGCGGTCGTGACACGCTCGTTTTTTCCAGGTATTTCAAAAACATTTTAACTTTTCAGAATGATCGTCATCTCAACATTAAACAATGTCATCGCACATCGCAACTTTTCCTCACATCCTTCAGCCCTAGCAAGTGGTGCAATCAATTAAATTTTTATTCTGATCCATTTGTATTTTTTTAATATGTAGACCAATTTATTTAATTTGAATAAATTTGTATGTCTTTTATCAGACTTGCCAATTGTTATAATTTATATTTGTGCTGGTCAGTTATGAACAATAGCAAAAACTTGGGAATTTGGTGGGGCAGAGGGCCCCCTCCCCTAACAGAGGTTGTCTCACTCCAAACTTTTAAATAAAACCTGAAAGCCCTGCATTCGCCACAACAAACTTGGTCAGACATTTAAGTTTATCACCTGATAGAACACAATAAGTATCAAAAGTCTGTTGATCATGCAAGACCATCATCCCGCACTCAACCATTCATGTCATGGTCTCATTTAACCACTTATGTTTGTATTGAATGTAGCCTACTGCACAGTTACTGCTGTTAATTTTAGTTGGTTACAGTTATTGTTTTCAATAGCCAAACCAAGTTTAGCCTCTTAAATACCAAATAAACATCTTGTTTATTTATACTTTCATTCTTTCTTGTTTGATAAGGAAAAAAAACGGAAATCGGATCGGAATCGGCCAATTTCCTTGTTAAGAAAATCGGTATAAAATCGGCCATGAAAAATCAAGATCCTGCATCTCTAATAACTTTATCAATCATTTGCAAATGTACTTCGCAAATAATGTAAATACGGGAGACATTCAAAGTAATTTCAGAATTATCCAGTGATCGTGGCAACATGATCAAAATAAACTTTTTTACCGCAGTAATAATATTTAACGGGTACACTTTTAACGTAGGTTTGAAAGGAACCTAAACATTTAGTCATGTGTCAATCATCATTAAAATCACATCGTAAACGGGAGTCTCGGTGCCTCAGCGACATCAACTCAACTGATCAAAGTTTAGTTTACCATTGTCAGATTTATCGTGCCCTTCACACAGCTCTATCCCAGGTTTTCTTATAATGTTAACCTGAGAACAATGGCTTTCTCCGTGAAGATTAATTTTGGCAGGCTAATGTCTCACAAAGTGAGCCAGAAACCCTGGAATCGCCCTCTTATGAAGAGAAAATGATGAAGGGAGAAGATTTTGATATCGTTTGATCTAAAAACGGATTGGCGACTAACTGCAGTGATTATTTGACTTCAGGCATATCACAACGACTGATTGAACGACTGATATGGTGCATGGTCCTTTTTGGCGATATCTTTCTTTTTTTCTGGGGAAAAGAATTATGAAAGTAACTAAAGCTGGGTTTTGTCAAAAATACATAAAAATGTGTACCTGAAGACAATCGGAGGCGGAGCACTTTAGAACAACTCCGGGGAAGTGATTAGAGCCCGACCGATAGGGATTTTTGGGGGCCGATGCCGATATTAATTCGAAAGAGCCGATTTATAAGCTGATATTTTAATTTTGAAAATAAACTGGATATTAGACCCATTTCCTATAAACTGCACTTACACAACATTCAATAGCAAAATATCTGCCTGTTCTATGTATGTGGGCTGTATAAACCATTTTCCAGAACGGATTATGTTAAAAAAGCCTTAAGGGGATCGCACACCGGCCGCGCAGCGCCGCGCCGTTCAAAAAAAATGTAACACATTGTTTTCTATGAGTGTGGCGCCTGTCCGCGCCGCCCAGCTATGACTCAGGAAGTTGTTCAAATCCCTGTCGCGCCACACAGCGCCACTCACATAGTTTAATATTAAATAACATCATATTCGTCCCAAATCATTAAGGATTAACATTGGCTGCCAAAGTATATTTTACATTTTGAAGTAGACGCTATCTGACGAAGCTTGCGCTATTTAATGTGCACTTCCGGTTTACAATACCTCCGAGTTCTCCTAGGCGCGACGCGATGCGGCGCTGAGCTGCGCGGCCGGTGTGCGATCCCCTTTAGATTACAGTCTCAATGAACAATATTATTACAACATTTTCCTGTTATATCTGTAAAGCTGCTTTGAAACAATCTGTATTGTAAAAAAGGAAAAAAAGAAATAAAAAAGCGCTTGTTCAGCTCACATTTATTTACATATCCCCTCTGGTTTAATAATTTCTGACGCACCTACTGTAGTTCCTGTAACTACACTATATTTGCTCTCACAGACACATTCACGATGGACCCGTATATCTTCTCCTCTTCTCTTTGTGCAGTCTGAATCAAAACATTGTCTTGCGCTGGCGAACGTAAAGTTACTGTTACCGAGTTCTGCACAGAGGCACATATACTGTAGCCTGTTTAGTAAATTTCTTCACTTTACATGCGATATATTTTATCTTATCGGTGGCTCTAAAAGTGATGTATGATAAAAGTATCAAGTATCATTTTGGTGTGAACTATTGTTGTGGCAAAAAGTCTTAGCTTGAATCTTCATAAGAAAAAATACTCAGGAGACAAAGGTTCCAGGTGCCAAACAAAAATTACTTTATTCGCTCGAGCCAACAAAGTGAGACAATCAATACCCCTCATAGAGGCGCTCAAAGATCATCTGCCCTCCCAACATCTGACTCCATTTTTTTATACAGTAAGATCAAACACTTCTTATCTGAGATGACGTTTACTCTTCTAATTGGTCTTGGCTTGCCATAATTAATTTATTTGTTTGATGTGCAGCTGAATCCTTTCATATCTTAAATGACATAGCCTATACAGCTGGACTTCTCAAATCTTAAAATGACGTACTCTGTTTGTCGGTTATTTCGACCTTGTTTCTAAAAATAATTGTGGCGAGAATAATCGGGGTATAGTCGCAGGATTGCACCTGGTGTCTTTTAATTAGGAAACTGAGAAATGAAAGTTAACTAATCTAAAATGACGTCCTCTTGTTTATCGGTTATGTCGACCTTTCTCATGAGAACAATCAGGGTATAGTGTTTTAATTAGGAAACTGAGAAAACGAAAGTTAACTAATCTAAAATGACGTCCTCTTGTTTATCGGTTATGTCGACCTTTCTCATGAGAACAATCAGGGTATAGTGTTTTAATTAGGAAACTGAGAAAACGATAGTTAACTAATCTAGAATGACGTCGTCTTGTTTTTCGGTTATGTCGACCTTTTCTCATGGCATAATGTAGAAGCAACAGGCCTTATAGGCCTAACAGGCCTTATAGGCCTAATATAATATTAATATAGTATATGATCAATAATATACCCAACAAAAACCACTATACTATCCCTTAGTCTTAAGAGACTTAATCTCATTCTAGAAGTGTCACCATATAATGCAACAAGAATTGTGAAAGTCTCTGTGCAAATAAAATATATTGCTCCGCTTGACAACTCCTCCAAATAGTTGGTTAATATCAGGACTGACACCTGTATTCTGTCTATATGTGTAAATCTAGAAAAAGATACAGAATCTCAATTATTCGTCCTTCTTCGTAGGGCTGCACGATAATGAGAAAATATGCGATAGTTCCGTTGGGTGTTGCAATGTCGTTATGTCTTTCTTAAAGAAATTTTGATTTGCTTTTATTTTTATCATTTAGATATGTAATGAAAAACAGGTAATGCATATTCTAAAGATATAATTACATCTAACTCAGGCATAAAAAACTGCTATACATGTGACAAACAACTAGTAATGTGTGACCATAACCCAGTACTTGAATATTTACATCAATTTCATAAATTCAACCACTCCAAACTCTCTTTGCTTTCTCTTTGACATGAACAAAGTTGAATGCACTTTACTGCAATACTTGTGAAGATGACCCCCTTTAAAGGGATTTATTAACATTGTTAGAGGTGTAGAAAGACTAACTTTATACAATAATATGTATAGTATATTAAGTAAGGGATAATGTAGAGGCAGCCGGTAGGTATCGGGAAATAAGCCCCGACAGTGTGATCAGGACCCGACGCGAAGCGGAAGCGGTTATTATCTATTTTGTCAAGTTCAGTCTCAGTAAGCTGTCTGTGTCTTGTCATGGTTGTCCAGTGTTTGTCACAAGATGGCACCAAACAAACAGTAATCTTTATTGGCGCGGAGCGATTTTACTCGTAAAAGTGGTACCGGCTATGCGTTATTATTTTGGAGCGGTTATTATTCGAAAAGAGCGAACCTGCAAATGTCTCAACTGACCAATCAGAATCAAGCATTCCAGAGAGCCGTGTAATAATGATAGACAATGTAGGTCTAAAGATTATAAAGTTGAACTTGATAGGTTTGTGTAGAAGCAGTAAAAGTGCCTCTCTTTCTATTCCTCTCTTGCAGATTAAAAGAGCTTAATCCGTCATTATTTCAGATTCAAAAGTATACTCTATATAAAGTATGGAGGGTCAGCTTGACTGTTTGACCGTTTGAGCTATAATGGCTCGTTCAGTGCAATGGGCTTGGCATTAACATTGGTTATTGCATCTTTGTAGCAAACATTTTAGATATAAAAAGACGGTTCATTAATAATAATATTTTTAAAATGGGAGAAAGAAAGTGCAGCGCGTGGCCGTGAGTTTATATAAAAGAGTCAGTTTTCATTGCCATAGAAACCAGGGGCACGCTTGAGTCTGCACATGCGCTATAGAGCGTTAGTGCTGTCTGACTCTGTCCACGGCCGTTCTCTGATCGACTCGGGTACAGAGGTGTAAAGAGTAGCTGAAAGCCATACTCGAGTAAAAGTACAAATTCCTTACTGTAAAAATTACTCCACTACAAGTTACAAGTCACCAATTTAAATACGACTTGAGTAAAAGTATTAAAGTAACCCAATTTAAAAGTACTCAAGTATTTTTACTCGTACTGAATGTTGGCTCAAAGATGCACTAGTCCTCAACACAAAGAGACATTGTAGGTCTGGGCAGTGAAAACTAAGAAAGTTTATTTATGAGGTTTTATTTCCTAATATAGAAAAGAAATTAAACACCTCAAAATTTTACCTGGCAGAACAAACACAGATTAAACATTGTCATAGTCTTTTGACTAAAATTTAATTTAGTTTTAGTCATATTTTTGTCATCTGAATTGATTTAGTTTTAGTCTAATTTTATTCAACTAAATGAGATTTAGTCTAGAAATCTACATTAAATTTAATTTAAACCCATTTAATTTTAGTCTAGTGTCATTGTGTACTTGAATGTGCCATGCTGAAAAATATATAGCCTAACTTTGTGATATAAATATATGGTAACACTTAACAATAAGGTTCATTAGTTAACATTAGTTAGCTACATTAGTTAACATGAACTAATAATGAACTGCACTTATACAGCAATTTTTCATCTTTGTTAATGTTAATTTCAACAATTACTAATACTTTATTAAAATCTTGTTAACATTAGTTAATGCACTCTGAACTAACATGAACAAACAATTAAAGCTTAAATTTTTATTAACTAACATTAACAAAGATGAATAAATAATGTAACAAATGTATTGCTCATGGTTTGTTCAAGTTGGTTAATACATTAACTACTGTTAACTAATGAACCTTATTGTAAAGTGTTACCAAATATTCTTATATAGGCCTATCCTAAAAAAGATATAATTTTAATATTTAAAAAATTCCAGTGAACTAAAATTACACTAACAGAAATATGATAATGCATATTAAAAACGTGAAGTTGTTCATTTGAAAGATTAATTGTAAACACATGTAGTATGTAACACCACTATCTCACATAAAGTGCACTACATTTCTTCAGTCATGCATCCCTCATACATTACAGCATACTTGATTAAATGTGAGGACAGTGAAATTGTACTTATTATCAATCTTATAATGTACTTAAGTTACTCGGGCAATCAGTACAGGACCTCGCTGGTTTATTATGGCTTATATAGTAAGTTATATCAAGTTATGTAACTTACCAGCTCAGGTTAGCTGATAAAATAGCATCAGAGTATATAAACATTTGTGCTTGCCTTTGATTTGCGGGATGACCCGATCCTGCGATCGCGCTTCACTTTTGTTTTGATTGTAGCATCACATGTTTAACAAAGGGTCCCTTGACTGAAGCAAATGTGATATGCATCCATATGTTTGCTCTTTATCTCTTCTCTCAGACCAGACGCAAACTTTTCTCTACAGTTTATGACATACGCAGCACGCAGATGTCCCGCTACGGTGGCTCAACGCAAGTCATTCAGCGTTTGACATTAAAGTACCACGAGACCAGACTTCTCCATATGCATTTGATTCGCTCTCGCAGTACTTTGATTTCATACGATTGCTCTGCGCAGCGCCAAATGAAGTTCCTCAGTTGTGTGTGTGCGTGTAACCTCGCGACCACAGATTCTATCCATCATCACCCTCTGACACTTTTGTTTCGTTTTTATTTGACGAATAAACAATGTAGCGAGTAACGTTAAGTGTCATTTCAAATGTAGTGGAGTAAAGAGTACAAATACCCAATCAAAAATGTAATTGAGTAGAGAGTAAAAGTTGCCTATATTTTTGATACTCAGTACAAGTACAAAGTAGCCCAAAAAATACTTAAGTACAGTAACGAAGTACATTTACTCAAGTACTTTACACCTCTGCTCGGGTATAATCAGACCCAGTACCTGAAGTAATTAATATGTGGCCGACTCGGACTCGAATCACCGTGTCCTTCCGTGAAGACCTTTAATGGATACAACTATGATCAAGTTCAGGAACATGGAAGGAGACAATGTGACACTGAGCTTGCTTTGCGTCACACCCAATTAATCAAGAAACGGAGAGCACGTGAACGCACAGCAAACTCATCTGAAAAGACACAACGTGCTTGCACGCATAATGTCATTATCATGGGCAAAAAAGACAAAATTTCATGCCAAATATACATGGGGGGTTGTTAAAGGTGCAATTTGTAAGATATTTGCAGTAAAATGTCCAAAAACCACTAGGCCAGTGTTATATATTTTGTCCAGCTGATTACTATCAATATCTGTAATGTTTTCAACTACTTGAAAATTGTGAGAAAATTTCCATTCAAAACATTGTTACGGGGCAGTGCAGTCTCCTGTCAATGACGTTAATATCCATGTGACCCTTTGTCACCGCCTTTACTGACGTAACCCACATGAACACTGGTCGAGCTCGAAAAAATAAAATGGCGGCCAAGGAAGCGGCTGGAGCACAAATTTAGTGTAAATAAATGTATGTTTTCACTTTTTACACATTTTAATTGCATTTCTAGCGAGAAATTAGTATTGTAGTTTTCAAATATGTGATTAGTTATCACAAAGGCGCTCTCTGTTTATATTTCAAACACGCTGCCTTTGAAGTGTTTTGGAAAGCCTTTCTCTGAGCTGCCTTCAGGCCTCCGAGTCCGAAGTCATGTCCTCATGAGGCAGCGAGGCAACAAGTCCTCACAGCCTTGAGGTTTCGGACGCAGCAAGTGTTGTTTTCAATTCAATTCAATTCAATTTTATTTATTTACAGCTTTACATTAATAGAAGCAGTAAAAGCACAGAAAAACGACAGATAGCACAACATAATAATAAATAGCATAAGCAGTCAAATTTGCTGCGGCTATGACTCGACATTATGAGCGAGCGTATTACTAATGAAACGTCTAGAAGAAGAAGCTAAGTTAAGCCCAAGCAGGCTACCTCCCCGGGGTAAAAAAAAACCCCTAGGAGAAAAAAACAAAAACCCCCGGGTTGTTTAGCCGAGGAAATAAAAAATAAAAAGTCCTAGGAGGGAAAAACCCTTGGGAGATATACATGTATATACACACATATAAACGGATAAGGAGATTAAGTGGGTTCTGCAGGTGATCTTTGGTCAGGCATCAGCTGGGCATCACATTGAGGGACGACCAGTAGATCAGAGGTGTGTCGACTTTCACATTTACCGGAACTGGGTCTGTTTGTCCCATTGTCCTCAGGGTCGAGGACAAGACAGGGAGAGAAAAACAAAATCATATTAGCGTAGGGGCTGTTCACATGTAATGCAAGTGTCACACAGTGATGTGGTTTAATCAGCTTAGTTTCAGACAGACTAACTATTGCGGCATAATTATATTATCCACAGTTGAGGATTTTGCAAATTGGGGGCCCACTGCGACGGTATATATGGTAACTAAGGGTCACCTTCCGATCTTTAAGAGAAAATGAAACCTGTCGACCCGTTTGACTAAGGCCTGTAACCCCACTGTCGTCGTTAATGCAGGTTCAGTGGCAAACGGGTCTATATTGCATACTATTTACAAGATCACGAGAAAACGCCAACATCGCAACCTGACCATACGTGTCAACCCGTTTGACTAAGGCTGGAGGCCCCACTGTCGTCGTTAATGCAGGTTCAGTGGCAAACGGGTCTGTATGGCAAACTATTCACAAGACACATGAAAGCGCCAAAATCGCAACCCGACCATACGTGCCAACCCGTTTGACTAAGGCCGGAAGCCCCACTGTCGTCGTTAATGCAGGTTCAGTGGCAAACGGGTCTGTATGGCATACTATTCGCAATACAAAGAAAGCGCCAGAATCACAACCCAACCATACGTGCCAACCCGTTTGACTAAGGCTGGAGGCCCCACTGTCGTCGTTAATGCAGGTTCAGTGGCAAACGGGTTTGTATGGCATCCTATTCACAAGACACACGGAAGTTCCAAAATCGCAATCCGACCATAGGTTAAGATAAGATTTTTATTTATTTATTTGGTTGGTCTGTGTTATGACCGCGAGTGCTTTGTTCCGTACAAATAACTATTTCGAGTTAAGTACCTTTCCTAGACAAATTATGTGAATGCTTTGTTGAAGAGAAAAGTTTTCAGTCTAGATTTAAAATGATCGACTGTGTCTGATTCTCGGACATCGGTTGGTAAATCATTCCAGAGCTTAGGGGCTAAGTAGGAACAAATGTTGTGGACAAATGCGGAACTATGCGATAGCGCCTGTCGGGCTACGCGCTTGCTTATGAACTTATGGATAACTCTTTACCGTCTGCCGCTGGTTGTGTCAGCTCCTGTTACCGTACGGGCCAACCAAACGACCCAAGAAGAGTTTGGAACAAAACGAGAGAGGATCAATTTGTTGTTGCATTATCTGGATGGAGAGAGCTTCACAACAGCATTTAACTAGACAGAGATTCTGATCCTGCTTGTGTTTTACACGATGGGTGAGTTGTTTTGATTCGTAACCCTTCAAAAAACGTATGCTATTATATTGATCACAACATTACTGTAATCAGCGCGTCTTCCCGCGGACGATATGCACATCAAAGGTATTGTACAGCAATATAAATGGTCATTTTAAGACACTTCACAATAAGATTTGTACTGTCAATACATTATGTGAAAAATTATTGTAGATTGTAAGTTGAAAACTTAATTCTGTGCTGTGTTAACCATCGAATTTGGACTAATATAATATCTATGACTGAAAATTTAGTTTTGAACATCACATATAAACTTACATAACGAAATAAACGATGTCATCAAACGCAACATTTATAAGACTTGATTACCTTATCCATCAACGTGATTTCTCGTTCTCGTCTGATTCATGGCCATCAGCGGTTGAGTTAAAGACTACAAATCCCATAATTCCACGCTGCTTCAGAGCGTCAGTAGACAATATCATTGTTGTTGTTTGATCTGGCGCCATCTATCGGCGCAAATAATACAAACTGCATCTTTAATATACCTGGGAGAGCCGCCCAAGTAAAGTAAATGTGTGGGAAACACCTTCAGATTGGTGTAATTTGTACAATCTAAGCATGCAACACACAAATGATAGACACATAAAATAAATGTAAGTTATCGCAGCTCCATGCGATATGTATATCGCACACGCCCAGCGCGATGATAATAAATTTTTCTAATATATCGTGCAGCCCTACTTTTTTGTGTGAATAAGAATGAAAAGATGACAATTTAATTGTTTCATGTTTCTTTCAAAACACACAGAACAGAAACTCTTCACCAGATCTGAGATCAGCTTTACTACCTTACAAGAGAAGAAACATCATTCAGAAGACCACAGAGACAAAAAGAAGAAGAAGAAGTTTCACTGTGAGCAGTGTGGGAGGATTTGTGTCTCTTCCTCTGATCTAAATGTTCACATGAGGACACACACTGGTGAAAAGCCTTTCAACTGCACTGAATGTGGAAATTCCTTCAGAACCAAACAACATCTTAAAATTCATCAGAGAGTTCACACTGGAGAAAAACCTTACAAATGCTCTCAGTGTGACAAAACGTTTGCTCAGTCATGTCACTTCAAAGCCCACCAGAGAGTTCATACTGGAGAGAAACCTTATCACTGTAGTGTCTGTGGGAAGAGTTTTAGTCAATGGTCAATCTTAATAATTCACAAGAGAATTCACACAGGTGAAAAACCTTTCAAATGCTCTCAGTGTGACAAGACGTTTGCTCAGTCAGTTCACTTAAAAACCCATCAAAGAGTTCATACTGGAGAGAAACCTTATCACTGTAGTCTCTGTGGGAAGAGTTTTAGTCAATGGTCTTCATTACTAAATCATAAGATAATTCATACAGGTGAAAAACCTTTCAAATGCTCTCAGTGTGACAAAACGTTTGCTTATTCAAGTCACTTCAAATACCATCAAAGACTTCATACTGGAGAGAAACCTCATCACTGTAATGTCTGTGGGAAGAGTTTTAGTCAAGGGTATTCATTACTAAAGCACCAGAGAATTCATACAGGTGAAAAGCCTTTCAAATGCTCTCAGTGTGACGAGACGTTTACTTGTTCAAGTAACTTAAAAGCCCATCAGAGAGTTCATACTAGAGAGAAACCATAACACTGTAATGTTTGTTGGAAGAGTTAATAAACAGTCAGTCTTTGTAAAGCACCAGTGACCTTAATAAGGTTATGACACCAAAAACTTGTATAACATTTAAAATATTGTTAAAAGACAAGTTAATAGTAAAATAAGAACAAATAATCAAATTATGATCAATATCACAAGTAACCAGGCTTGGGAGGGTTACTTTAAAAATGTATTCTGTTACATTTACAAATTACTTCATAAAAAAGTATTTAGTAACCACAATATTAAAGTAATGTAACTGATAACTTTTGGATTACTTAAAACAACATCTTTTATTTATCAAGAATTTAATAGAATTTTATATAAAGGATTATACATGCATCTAGTGGCTACAATGTGGTATTACAGATTATTTTGTTTTATTTTTAACTAACATGTAGGCTACAAGGAAATAATAAAAACACAACATTTAAAAATTCTACACAATCTACATATTAGTTTAATATAGGCCTACATGTTGATTAAAGCCGTGATCTTTCTTTAATTTGCCTGACTGAACTTGGACCGTTGGCAGTGGGAGTTCGCCTGCGTTACATAGCAGCGAACAACGCGTTAAGTGAGAAGAGATTATGAAAGGAAATTTTAGGTACTAAAAAAGGTACTCTCCTAATTTCTACAGATTCCAGCATCACTATAAGACTTACAACTGCGATCATACAAACCACTGAATTTTAAAGCAGTAATAAACACTACATACTAGCTAACGTGATTTCTTTTATAGTCTTACCTGCAAATGCTTATTTAGGTTGGATGTCGAGTGACGAGTACTTCGATAAAGAACGTGTTTTCGTAACTGGAAGGCACTGTTTGCGTTGTACAACCATGTTGCTGGCAGTTTCTTTTTTTTAAACAAAATAGCAGCGGAATTTCCAAAAAATGAAAGCATTTTCCACACGGACAGTGTCGTTTGCGCATGCACCAGCGGGTGCACTCGTGACTTGTTAATCAAGCAACGCTTAATATAGTGTTGTTATGCAAACATACTGATTTATTTAATTTTAAATATAACCATTGTAATGCTGAAAGTATTCCCGCTTTTTTAAAAAAGTAACTATAATCTGATTACTACATTTTTTCCAACAGATATTTTATCAAAACTTGTGACTACCAAAGACCTTAACATAAGAAACAATTAAAACAACATGTTTGCTTCACATAACCATTTACAATATATAATTTAGTTTTCTCTGACTTCATACCCTGCTGAAAAAAAAACCAGCACACCAGCACCAAAACGCAACATATGGTTGACTTGGTTTGGTGCTGGTTTAGCTGATGCTGATTCTGGTTTGGAGCTGGATTAGCTGGTGTTCACTAGCAAACCAGCACCAAAACACAACATATGCTGGTCTTGCTGGTACGCAGTTTTTTTCAGCAGGGTAATGTAACTTAAAATGAGGGCTGCATGACACATCGCATGCGATTGATTTACGCTTTACTATTAATCTATGGCGGGTTATCCGTGTATGGCGGATAAAACGTGCAAATAATAAATGTCTGATCGACCAACGAACGGCTTATCGAACGTTTGTCCGAACGTCTTCCAGGGCTCGAAATTGCGACCATTTTGGTCGCATATGCGACCGAAATTTAATCTGTGCGACCTTAAAATATATTTGGGAGCATTTGTGCGACTGCCCATTTTGTTGTGACGCGAGTTGATTGTGATCCTGCGTGCTGCTGTCCCAGGTTCAGTGTTCTCTCCAACGATACATAACCAATCAAATTTCACCATTAAGTTCTTGCGTTTAATGAAGACCGCAGATTGGCTAATATGAACGTCAGTCATTCCTTGTTGCCGTGAAGCGCGGAAATGTGAAAAGACGAACGCGTCGCGAGCATGACGAGAGCGAGCCGATTACAGCCAAGGTTATTACTGTATTTTTTTGACGACAATCCGGATTCAAATGTAACTCCACCACCGGAAAATACGAGTTGATGTTAAACCTTTCAGAGAGAGTGGCTTAAAGATTTCGAGTGTCTCCATTATGAAAATGTAACTTACTGTGTTTACTGTAAATCCTGTACAACGGCGTTAATGGCGGAATCAAAACATTTTAAGCGCCAGACGTACCTTGCTTAAACATGGCGAAAGTGCCAAAAACACAAGACGTCTCATGACAAATGTGTTTATTATTGATGGAGACACCGACCTGTCTGTCAAAGTGTGTTTGATGGTGTATGTGCGCATGCGCTGGTGAATGGACATTCGACAAACATCCTTGAGGTCCATGTTGCTGCTGTGGAATACAACAATGGTGATGGTATGTTTTTGTTGTATTTTTTAAAACATTGCCTATTTAGTAGTAAAAGCATCCTGGTAATGCAGTTATCAATACCAATATATATTAGCCTTCTATATTAGGGTCACTTTTGTAATGTCACAATTAATCAGTGTTTTACGTGTTTGCTCGATTTCTATGTAATCTTAATCATGTTACCTGTAATTGTTAAATTATTATTGCTGCTATACTAATTTAACAGCATTTGGGTTTTAATTTAGGAATTTATGCAGCAAAAAATAAAATAAAAAAGAAGACCAACTTTTAAATGCTGGCCAAAGTGGCCATAGGACGTGTAAAGCCCGGTGGTGGTGTTTTATTTTTAATAAAATAAATCTATTAACATTTACATTGTAGTTGTGGTGCTTTTAAATTTTTGGATGGATGCGCCTAAATTTTTGCTGGTGCTCCTAACTCTTTAAAGTTGGGAGCACCAGTGCTACCAAATAAAAAAGTTAATTTTGAGCCCTGTCTTCAACTTTTAGCATCTAGCAGCGTGTGTGACCCACGTGATGACCTGCCATGATGTCAACACCTTAAAATGTGTGTTTTTTTTTTCATTAGCTAAGGTGCCAAGCTGTTAAAGAGTATATGCGTGCATGTGTCCGGAAGCAAACATACTGTTCATAACTATATACAAGTGTTAATTCATGTTGTTTTTCATACAACAATTATAAATGTGTAAATAAAGTATCACATTTATCTCTTTTATAAACACTTTTGTTATGTGTCAAACTTGTTTATTTTATATTGTGTGCTATGTGATTTTCCGAATTGGTTTTAAAAGTCTTAATGTCACGGGACCATAATGTCATTAATTGTCCATTAACTTTGCTTTTACACTGAGAAAGGAACTGTTCAGATTATTCAGTAAATGTTTTGTTCATTTTTACTATGATTATGTCTTTTGACTTCTGCTATAGGCCTATTTTCTCGGCTGGTAAATGAAATTTTACATAATTATTCAGTATGTTGTCATTCTTTTTATTCTTTCAAGGAAAGCTAAAGAACCTGTTATTGCATTGATATTCATCTTGTCCAGATGCACAGTGTGATGTGTTAGCACAATAGAAATGAACTGCAAGAGCTTGTAGAGAGGAGTAAAGACTGCTGAGAGGAACAGCACTATATTTTGAGTATATGTTGCATACTTGACAAGCTTGTCACACTTTCACTGCACAGACACCATATATTGTATAACAGGTTTCTTTTTACTTTATTATTATGACAATCACAGTTGAATGTAATGTGGTAATAATAAAGGAAGTTATTGTACAGGTATCTATACAGATGAAAATAAGGGCTTTAAACTTCAACGTTTCATGTGCATATTAAAAAGAGAATAATTTAAATAATTTATTTAATTCCTTTAAAAAATATTATTTTATCTTAGCGGAGAAAAGGAAACCGTAGAATTCATAATCTTAAAACGGAAGTTATATGATAAAAATAGAAAATAACAGCCTAGCAGGGATGATGGAATAGAAACTGTTGTGCTACTGGGTTTGTATACAGCCATGTATTTGTAGTAAATCAAGCAGCTTTACTGCATGCTTATTTTTCATCAGAGAGAATAATAAGGCAACCTCACTATGAATTTAGGTCAAAAAAGACGTAAAACTTGTGTTTAATACCTCAGATTAGATAAATGGGCGGAGAGAAGGCGGTCGCGTGTGGCTGTTCGAACGCATTCAACCACATGTGCGTTCCGCAACTCCAAAGCGATCCGATCGAAAGTGGTTTCGACCACCTCTGGATGTGGTTGAAAGTGGTCAAAAGTGGACGAGCTCAAAACGTTTTGAACACCGTTTACACCTGGCATTAACGTCGTCCACTTGTGATCTGATCGACGAAAACACATGTTAATGCCAAGTGTAAACAGCCTGAAACACATGAACACACACAGACCAGACGTCCACATTTCATGTCTCATTCACCAATGAGAAAACTGTGCTGTACAAAGTGAATAACAACATAAACAACTGTTTTAAATCAGAATACAGCATTTTTTCGGTTGTGTAGACGTAATAGTTTGCTTGTATTTTTGAAAACATAAATATTGTTAAGCTAATTCTTAAAAATACACGAGTAACACAATAGCTGCTCATGTGCAGCTTGTCAAATCAGCAGGAAAGTTGGTTTGCCTCTGTTTACAAAGTGCACGTGAACACGCTGATGATGTATGATGTCTGCGTGAACAGGTTGCGTAGTGGCATGCAAAACACATTCACAGAAGAGGAGAAAAAAATTGCATGTGTCCAATTATTGCGTTCGGTCCAAGTTCAATGATTTGTAGAACATTTAATAGTCTTATGTTTTTTATAGATGACATATGAAGAGTTTCATTGCAAAACGAGATAACCACCGTTTTGTTAATTGTTCAGAAATCTAGTTTTTTGGTTGTGCATTCCAATTAATTTCAATTCAACTGCAGTTGGTTTGTTTTAATTTAAACCTTCATAACTTAAAAATACAGCTAAGTAGCAGCATAAAACAAAATAATAACATGATAACATAATAATAAACATGTTTTGACAAAAATGTTAAAAAATGGATTTATCACGTTTTGCAACAAAACTTCATATATTTATACAAATATATGTAGACATTTTAGCATAGTGATTAGTATCAGGATGTAAGGAGACTTCGTCCCCTTGGAATTATAAGGTTCTATCTGCGTTCTGAGCAGTTTTGAGATATTGAGCTTCAAAGTTTTTGCATACATATAGGAAAACTTACATGGGGAAGAAGTTTCTTTCAAACATGAAAATAACAGGGACCCTAAATGCATTCTAAATATACAATATCAAAATCCTCTCAAATTTCTAAATGTGGATTTCTGGAAGGGGTCAAATGCAGATAGAACCTTCTAATTCTAAAATAACACTTTTTGCTAAGAATTATAAGGTTCTATCTGCCAAAACATTATTTAAACATTAAATATAAAATTAATGTTGTATCAATTTTTCAACATGTGTTCAACAAGTAACATTTTAATCCTTTCTATGACATTTAATATTTTTATTTTTAGCACTTTTATCTCTAAAAGTCTGATTTTACATTGCTCATATAGACCAGTTCAAATGATGTAATCAACACTGGTCCAGAAACACTTCCTGTTACAGTTTGTGAGAGTTATTTTTTTATTTCACATACATTATCATCTTTAAGATGTTTATTTAACTTCATTTAATTCAGGTTTATATGTTCTGTTGGTTTATTTTACCGCAACGTTTATCTAGTGTTAAAAAACGGAAACAGGAAGTGCTTCTGGACCAGTATTGTTTACATCTTTTGAAATGGTCTATACAACATTGCTTCTTCCCTCTTCGGCCTCAGTTTCTCTACCATCCTCCTGTATAGTCGGGTTCATTACAAAATAGACAATTTTGTTTTAGCATGTTATACCATTCCGTACTGAAAAATCCAGCTAAGGCCAGCATAGCTGTGTTTTGGTCACTTTTTAAGCTGGTCTAGCTGGACTTAGCTACTGCCACCTTAAACCAGCTAAAACCAGCTACCAGCTTATGCTGGTCTGGATTGAGCAGCTACAGGCTACAATCATTCTGAAATCCGGAGGTAACTGCTTTAATCTTTATCTTTTACATGTTTACATTTTGACATAGCAATCATAACTTACTGTAAACACACTTTTTTGGGTAGGATAGGTTATTTCGTTTTTTCTGTATTTTTTATCTTAGTGCTTGCCTCTTAATATCAGGAACTAAGAAGCTAGCACTGCTGGCTAGTGTGGTGTCTAACTATGAAAACAATCTCCTCAGTAAGACCTAAAAAAAAAGACTTCCCCTACTGAAAAATCCAGCAAAGACCAGCATAAGCTGGTAGCTGGTTTTAGCTGGTTTAAGGTGGCAGTAGCTGGTGTAAGCTGGTCCAACCAGCCTGGCAAAGCTGGTCAAGCTGGTGGGTCCGCTGGTCTTCCAGCATGACCAGATAAGTCCAGCTAGACCAACTTAAAAAGTCACTAAAACACAACTAGACCAGCTTTAAAAGTCACCAAAACACAGCTAGACCAGCTTAAAAAGTCACCAAAACACAGCTAGACCAGCTTGCAATACCAGCAAAAACCAAGCTGGGAGACCAGCTAAAACCATCTCACCACCTTAAGCTGGATTTTACAGTACACTGTTAAACCTTGCTGTAGATTTCTGGGTAAATAACTGTAAAATTGGCAGTATTTAGCTTTAACATCGGTGAAAGGTATTTTACTGTGATATGAGGTGCAGTTATGCTGCACTAATAATACACTACAGTAAATTACTCTTTGCACCAATTAAGGGAAATAACTGTAATATTATCTGGTAAATTACTTTCCTCTACATTCCCCATGATGCACTACTTCACAATTTATTGAAAACTGTTTACATCTTCAGTCAGAAAACAAGGATTAATGCATTAACACACACATACGCACACATACATGTGCATCAAGGTACCATTTATTGTCTCCCTTAGGAGAAATTTGTCTTAGATGAGAGAACTGCTGCACATCAGTCCTCCCCAACAACAACATTCATACATACATTAGACGGTGGGCCGAGGCTCCGTATCTGCTTTACTTTTCGAAATGGATGATCCCCATGGAGGGAGAACCTGAATTTGTAAAGTTTGGACGGTTGTTTTATTCTCAACGATATGAAAAGTGTTGCCACTCGCATTTATTGCACATTTTCCTCCGAAATGATAAAATGCCCCCGTAAATATGCAGGCAAACGCTTTTGCCTACTATATCAGTCGAACCAATAGAGCGGCAAGATACTGACATAGGATTATTATTAACCAATCAGATTTAGGTTAGTAGAACAGCTGTTACGGATTCATAAACGAGCTGCAGCGGAATTGACCATCGCCAAGGACATTCTTTGTGTGATTGTAAGTATTCATTTGATTTAATTGATATCTATTTAAAATGTTTGTTGTGTACACTGGTTTGTTTAAACGTGTGTATGCGTCTCGTTAGTGTCGTTTTACGTAGGCGTAGACTAACGTTAACCGTTCAGTACAACAACAATGTTCCGTGCAGATTCACTTTTACCGCCGATCGATCATACATAAAACATGTATATGTGTCGTCTTCATTTCTCTTACATTTCCGTTTAAGAGAGACACACCCCAGCCGGTTGTTCTAGTAATATTTCATAAAGTTTGCGCCCACTGCGCTTGAAAATGACCGGTGGGCAAGCCACACTTCGACAGCTGCTTGGGTGTAGACAACTAGAGCAGCGAAAATGTACATTACGATATATTTTATGCTTTCCACAGTATTATAGTTTTTATAAGCTGCAATGTTCACTCCCTCTGTTTCTAACACAGTTTTTTTGAGAAGTAAATTTAGCTTTGACAGTCAAAGTTCACGTTGTTAACAGCCTCTCGTCAATGACTGTTTTGCAGAAGTGCTTATACCCATTTAGTTAATGTTTTCGTGTTTTTGTGTGGTGAGGTACCGGGTATAATCTCGATAGCACCCTTACGAAAATTAACCATGGTTTTATTGTGGTAAAAGTGTAGTAACCAAGGTATTTTGTTGTATTGATAACTATCAGCAAAACTATGGTTTTACTACACTAACCACGAAAACCATAGTTGTCAAAAGAATAGTTATTTTGTGGTTACCATGGTTTTACTACAGTAACCATTTTTTAACTGTAGAAAAACAATGGTTAATTTTTGTAAGGGCAGGTGAAGTGATACCTTGTTTTTATACTGTTTATAATGTCTTTGTTTTTCTTAACCTTATACTTCTTATGTTTGCAGATAATGCAAGGTGTGGGGCCTGCTTGGATGTGTAAAGACCATGGGCTTAAGACCTTAAAGCCTGTGTTTTTACTGGCGCTGCCTCTCCATCCTCTGCCTCTACCACTAAAAAAGTCCTAAACAATATGTTTAGGTTCTGCACATCACTGATTGAAGAAAAATGATTTGTAAAGCCCTTTTCACACAGATATTCCGTAAGATACACGGCACAAGCATCCTGGAATTTTACGGGACCGCTTGATATTTTATTCATTCACACTGCCAAGTTAACCCGGCATATGTGATGGTCCCGGAAAGACACATGACCTGTTGAAAGTCCCGCCCTCTCTTCTACGCAGCGTCTGAAGTTTGCATATTATTTATTATTTCTCTCTCCAGAAACAACTCGCGTGCATTTTTGTTTATGATAAGACTACAAAGGAGCGCGTGAACGCACAGTTCTATTCTGGTGAATGATCTCAGCTTCAGAGTGGATATTTGACGAGCTCCCTGATTTCTGCTTTGATACAGTTTTCAGACATTTCTCATCGTGATTGTTTATATGCATTTAAAACCTGCATTTTGAGGAGCTGAATGATATTATCTTGTTGGGTTGACGTGCGGGTATTTTCGTTTATTATAGCTCAAATGAGCATGTGACGCGATATTCTTTTTATGCTGCTGAATGATCTCCGTTTCAACGCAGTAAGTAACGAGCTAACTTAACTGATATCTGCTTCAGTCTAGTTTGCTGCCATTTCTCGTTGTGAATGTTGTAAATCCCTCATTTTAAAGAGTTGAACCAACTTCATGTTGCCATGACACACGCGTCCTCACTACAGCACGTGCGTCATTGTTTATGCGTCTCATTTATCATTTCCTGATAACTGCTTAGTTTGCAACATTTCTCGTGGTGAATGTTTACAGTATATGCATGTTATCTCTCGTTGTAAGGAGCTGAACCATAACTTGTGTTGTGATGATGACACAGACGCTTGTCTGGCAATTTTACGGGTATTTTCTGGGACCAGAGGTCTGTGTGAATGGGGTTTAACTTTCATCGGGGAAAAACTCATGCTACATATATTGGTTCCACCTGTTCCCTTAACATGGGTAATAAACCAATTTCGCATCGTTTAGGGGTCTTATTTATAAAACTAGGCGTAGGATCCTTACTAAAAGTCTACGTACACACAAAAGCCAAAAATGGCATACACCAAAAAAATATTAATACTTATAAAACAAAGCACTGTTCCCTTTATAAATCACAGATCACCTGCAAGTGTTCATTCATGAATCATCCTCAGGTCCCACCCTGCAAGCCCATCTCCCATTAATATTTTTTTTTATAGATCACAACCTTTGTGTGGGAACTGCCGTACGCACAAAACGGGGCTGGAAATGTGCGTACACCAGTTCCCAAGGTTGTGATCTATTAAAAAAAAACTTAATGGGAGATGGGCTTGCAAGGTGGGACTTGAGGATGATTCATGTATGAACACTTGCAGGTGATCTGTGATTTATAAAGGGAACAGTGCTTTGTTTTGTCTTAGTATTTTTTGGCGTATGCCATTTTTGGCTTTTGTGCATACGTAGACTTTTAGTAAGGATTTATAAATGAGACCCCAGGTGTCTGGTCTTGTTGATAATAACGATGCCATAATTGAAAAGGTAAATTTTGTAGGTTGTTTTTATTATATTACTGTTAATACACTGCATCTACATTTGTACTACTCTTATACTTTTACTACACTGCACATGTGTATGTATATACACTGTACATGTTGCCACCCCCCAGCGATTTTCTATGTAACTGTTATAATAATCTCAAACCATTTGTCTTTGATGCATTTTTGCTCTGCTATTTAAAGGCTACTGCTTAAACATTGCATATTAAATTTATACTACTGTAAACCATGCTACTTTCTTCACTGCATGTCTATACAATATACTACCAACCTTCCTTTGCAGTTTCTTCAATAAAAACTTCCTCTCTTCTCCTTTGTTAGCTTTTTATCTTTGTGATATTTGTAAAATAGCTGTAGCACTGCCTGTGGTAGCTAGTGTTAGCTAGTTTGACTAACTTGTTTTTCGGTTCCTGGCTTTGTAACTTATATGCCTGTATTCTTGTATAATGCTTTCTCTGCATTTAAGGTCTTTTCACAGGAACACCGATTAAATCAATTTCTGCCAACTTGTGCCTGTGAAGGGAATGGTGGGTCCACTATCCTCAAATACATGCATGCAGCACTTCATTTTTTGACATTTCTTTCCAGTAACATGATAAAGCAGGGAAAATAATTGTCTGTCTTGCTTTATGACGTTGTGTTTCCAAGCGATAACAGATATCAGAACGGTGTAAAAAAAATAGAACGGTTTATTTATTAAAGATTACAGGACATGACAAAGATGGTTACATAAAGTAAAAACAGTAAGAATGGGCAACGTTACCTCTACATTCACATTTTGTGTCAAACTGAATATTAAAACTGCATTAGTGGCTAAAATTAGTTAACAAGTTCAATCTTTCATGCGAAACTCGCCAGTGTGTTGACACGCGTCATCACTTTTCCCCGCACGCTATTGGATGAAGGCAACAAATACGTCATGAACTTCGGACCCCAAACGTAGCTGCTTGCTCTATTCGCCGGGAAAATAACCTGAAGAAAGTTACCGATATTATATTAATGTGCAAGGTATGTAAGTGGCAACAATTTTTATTTGCTTTGTTGAAAAGTGTAGCGGTTACATAAAAAAAACTGGGTTATCCATCACCAGAGATCGTCTGATAACACGAAATCTCCCCTCGGCCCACCGTCTACATCTATTACACATAACACACTTTACCTTAAATCAGTGTTTCTCAACCCTGGTCCTCAAGGACCCCCTTCCAAAATGTTTTAGATGTCTCCTTAATTAACACACCTGATTTAAATTATTAGCTTGATAGGGAGACATTCTGGAAGGAGCCTGATGAGTTGGTTCAGGTGTTTTAATTAAGGAGACATCTAAAACTTTCTGGAAGGGGGTCCTTGAGGACCAGAGTTGAGAAACACTGCCTTAAATAATAAATAATTAAAAACTAAATATTTAAAGAAGGCGCATTCTAATAATAATACATTTCTTATAAAAAAAAGAGTACATTCCTAATTGAGTAGGCTATATTTAAATATTGCTAATACAACACCTGAATTACCTTAAAAACATACAGTACCACTACTATTCACTAACATATCATCACCCTTGCTCATTAAGCAGTTTTATCGACTGTGGGACGAAAGAATGTTTATAGCGATTATACTTACATAATGGGACCCTGTATCGCCTTCCAGAGTTCATCAACACATACTCTGAATACAAAACATGTAAGGGGTCCAGTACAATTGTATTTGCCTGCTGCAACAAAGTGTTTAGTGTCCGTACTCCCATGATTTTCCCTGCTACCTTAACTAAATTGCTTATCTGGGCTCTCATTTTCATCATTACACTTCCAAACCAATTGGTAATTCCATAACGCAAAACAGACTCAATCGTAGCTTTATAAAAAATTTGCATAATATTGATACTGACTCCATATAATCTTAATCTTCGTAAAAAATGTAAACGCTGGTGAACTCTTGAACAAATACTTGAGACATTGGTTTGCCATTTCAGCTCATTATCAATATGAACTCCCAAATATTTGTAAGAAGCCACCTGTCTAACATTCTGTCCATGTATTATGACAGGGCTCCTGTTCCCCAGTGATCTGGGATCTATAATCACCTCTTCAGTTTTTTTTAACATTAATCAGGAGGTGATGAGCATCACGCCAGTCTACAAGCCCCTCCACAGCTGCTTTATACTCATCAGTGCTGGAATCTCTTGTTAGCAGGTTCACAATGACCGTGTCATCTGAAAATTTTAATATAAATTGGTTTGATTGGTGACTAACACAGTCATTTGTGTATAAAGTAAATAGAAAAGGAGAACTTACACAACCTTGTGGAGCCCCAGTACTACTTACTGCAACATCAGATAACACAGAGTTAATTTTTACTTGTTGCGTCCTGTTTATCAAGAAGGAATGATACCAATATATTAGAGAAGAATTAACATTTAAACTTAGTAATTTCTCCAAAAGAATATGTGGTTGAATTGTATTAAACGCCGAACTAAAATCTATAAAA
Organism: Misgurnus anguillicaudatus; assembly: GCF_027580225.2. NCBI lineage: Eukaryota > Metazoa > Chordata > Actinopteri > Cypriniformes > Cobitidae > Misgurnus > Misgurnus anguillicaudatus. The sequence goes on from NW_027395283.1 coordinate 2,470,277, forward strand.
AGCAACCTTGCATAGGCAACTGGACTTTCCAGGTGCCTCAAAACAAGGTTCATTAGTGTTGAAATAGCATCATTAGTACCACGGTTACTCTTATAAGCAAACTGATAATGATCTAAAGATGGCTCCACTTTTCTTCTTAGCTCCCCTATTTTTGGATGCATGCATACAAACAATTCATCCACAGGTGCAGGTGTCACCAATTTGTCTTGATAAACTTATTTGTTTGTTTGATTGTTTGTTACTCTGGAGCATGCTGTGTTGAACAATATAATAGTGGATTTGTATGTTTAAAAGCTGAAAATGGATCACACAACTATGAGTAAGTAAACTGTTATGAGTGTCTTTAAAACACATAAAGGTAAGATTCCAAATAGCTTCCTGATTAGCAAGTTTTTAGCATCTCCTATTATGAAAATAAAAAAAAAATTATCAGATTACTATTTTTTCAAAAAAATAAATAAATCTGTTAATCAACCTCAATACTGATCAAAATTACCAAATATTTTTTAAAAATTCCATGATTGTAACTCTTTAATTGCAAAGTTCATAAATGATGTGAGTTATTTGGGAAAAAACACAAAATTATTTATTTTCAATATAAAAAGTGATTTTGGACTGGATTTTTAAACCCTTTTCACAATCTTGGGCATTTCAAAGATTAGAAAAAAAACATTGGCTTTGATGAATTTTTAGTTTTTGTGCAGCATCAGATTTTGTTTTTTTCTTCCTCATTTATTGTTAGTGGCTGTTTTTGCCCCATTAACTTCCATTATAGCAACATTTTTTGATTGCAAAGCCATGACACCTTATTATCATACATTTTTGATTGTTGGTGGTTTTTCCTTTTGCAAAGATGTCAAATTTGTAATTTTTACTGTTGATCACCATGTTGCACCATTAACCCTTTAGTAGGCCTGTGCAAAAAACAGAGCTTAATTTCTGGTTTCTACTTCGAGTTTTATGGAGCATTTTTGTTAATGCTTGAATTGTTAGGATATAAGAAGGTCATTTAAATTATGTTGAATTACTGCAGGTTTGGAATAACCTGAGGGTCAACGGTGACAACGGAGATCTTTTTTATTTTTGAGGGTGGGATTTGACATGATTTTATTAAGTGTCTTAAAAGAATTTGTCTACTGTTTTGTATTTATATGTAGTCATGATGGCAGGGTTCTTGCAGTCCCATGCTCTATGTGGAGTTTCATGGCCTTGTTTATTGGGTGTCCCCGCCCCCTCGTTCTCCTGCTTATTAGTAATTATTGGTTTTCTCCCATCACCTGTTTCCCCTCATTATCTTGTTTGTTCTTTTCTATATAATTCATTTTGTTTTGTTCTCGTGTTTGTGTGGTTATCTAGCCGAGTGATCTTGTCAAGTTTAGTGTTATCTGTCTGCTTACGGTGTTTCATGTTGTGTACCCCCTAGTGGGTTTTGTTTTATGTTAGTAAATAAAGTGTTTTCTGTTTTCCCCGACTTCGTCTGCGATTGGGTTCATTCGTCCTCTGATCCGTATATCTATTGCCACAGTAATAAAGTGTATTTGTCTAAATATTTGGGGGTTATTTCTCCCTTTTTAATAAAGTAACGTAAAAAAGAATCTTTCAAAAGTTTTAGAGTACCACAATGAGTACAGCATTTTATATGCTGTAGATACAGTATTCTACCTGAAGCATGTGGTACTGTAAAGTAATTGACTGAAATCACTGCTGACAGTTATTAACTGTAATTACTAACCTACAGTATAAATCTGGCAACATTGTTGCCAGTAAGACACCGTAGTGGTACAGAGACAGTAAATTACTGGCAACACTGTTGCCAGTTATTCACTGTATTGTCATAGACACAGTACTATACTGGCAACACTGTTGCCAGTAAGTCACCGTTACAGATGCTGTACAGTAACTAGCTGGCAACAGTGTTGCCAGTAATTTACTCCTAAAAAGCCTGGTAAGGTTTAACAGTTTAGGGTGAACTTGCCTAAAATTCGGGCTGTCGATCTTAACTCTTTCACCGCCAGCGTTTTTAAAAAAAGTTGCCAGCCAGCCCCAGCGTTTTTCATGATTTTCACCAAAGTTTAATGCCTTCCAGAAAATGTTCTTCTTTGAATATATATACATACAATATACCAAATGAAAGAACAGACCCTCTGCTTTCAAACAAAAAAAACGTTTCTTCCTACCTTCAGTTGTTCTTTTGTAATCAGCTTTTGAATATGGGTAGGTTTCTGCAAAAACACCACATTTTGAGCAAAAAGCAGAAATAATTCCATTTTTGTGACGGACTTTTCATAGAGATCCCATTCAAAGCGATCTTTAAAACAGACACGGACATGCAGCAGCTTGCCATAGGGCAATACTTCCGGGTTTAAAAGTTGCGGAAGTGCGCCACCTAGTGGATAAAAGCGGCATTGCGGAAAGACGGAAAATCTCGTCATTGGCGGGGAAGCGTTTTCTCTTAATTGACGATTGCGTACGCTGCGTTAAGTTAGGCTTGTTTGAGATGAGCAAATTCTGCGCAGAATCGATCACCGGTGATCAGCGCAGGATGCATGTCGGCAGGGGCGTAGCACAAGGTCCCGGGCCCTATGCATAGGCAGTCCTAATGGGCCCCCCATTTTTCCATATAGTTTTCTAATCACTACATGAACAAACTGTATGATAACCAAACAAGACTTGATTCAGACATATTTTATTTTGCTGAAGTAACAAGACATTAAATTTTAGAACATTTATTTTTATTATGCTTTATTACTTTAAGGCATAAATTAAATCTTAAATATGCCATTTAAGTTTTGTACATTAACAAAAAGCTCCATTCATATTAAAAGACGAACAAAACATGTATCACTAGTCATTTTATCTGGAAAAAGGGCAAAAAGAAACAAATGCTATTGCTTGCATACTATATTCATTTAAAATTAAACATTTTTTCAAATTAGGCTATTGTTTTGTATGCAAACAGCTGTTAGTATACAGTTTATTTATTTAGCCTTTCAACTCAATTTGCATGTAGTCTATGACCAAATTATCATCTGAAAGTGTATATTCTGCTTTTTCAATGGGTTGTCTCAGTTCATTTTAGCACTAACAATCGCAGCCAGGAAAATTCAAACAGTTTAGCCAGAGGTGGAAAGAGTAATAAGATATTCTACTTAAGTAAAAGTAAAGTTACTTTAATAATATTTTACTTAAGTAGTAAAAGTAAAGTTGCTTGTCTTAAAATCTACTCAAGTAAAAGTAAAAAGTAAGTCACTTTAACTTTACTCAGAGTAAAAGTTACTTTTTTACAGCGGGAAGAGGTGGATGATTCTAGTATAGTTCAAAAACGACAAGGGAATATACATTTCAAACTAGTTGTTTTTAATTGTAGGAATATCTTTACAATTAAAGTGCAATAGTAAAAAGTTAATAAAGTAAAAGCTTTTATATAACTAAGAAACATTTATGGAATAGTTTAATGATTTTTACAGGTGAGTATGCACTTTTAAAGCAAAAATAATATGAGGTCAGCAGCTAGTAAATACAATCACTATAGTAAGGTTGTAATTAATGTATTGCTGGTAACATTGTTATATAGTTTAAATGAGCATATCATGAGATGAGTGCATGGCTATATACTTTCATCCTTATTGTCTTTTATCTAACTTCCCTGACTTGGGTACCTGATGTAAGACCTTCATTCTTATTTCTCTCTCTCTCTCTCCAATGTCTAATGACATGCGCATTCTCAAGGACGTTCTTAAGTTGTGGTTGACTTGATGCAAAGCTGATTGACATCGAAAGATAATGGGCATGGTATTAAAAACGCGTCGTGCAAATGAGCGATAAATCCCCGGTCCACAATTCCGTTCTCATAAGCATAAATCCTACCTTACATAGGAATGAAACACTCGCTTCACGTCAGAGGAAAGTGGTCGCTTAAATATGGCCAGAGGTTTCTTTCATAAGAAATTAATTGAGGGTCTGCATTGGCGCGTGCCTGTCTCGTCCGTCTCCAAGGTTCTTTTTGTGAGTTTAGCGCGTTCCCCGCCCGTCAATCAATCATCATTCATCCGTGATTACCTTGCATTTTAAAAAATATTCTTTACTCAGTAACGGATATGATTTAAAAAATGTAGCGAAGTAGTATAGTAGGAAGTTTGTTTTTTTTCTTCTACTGTCTTTTCTTTCTGTTTTGGTGGCCCAATTTAGCTTTCTTTGACAAAGACATTTCAACCGCACGCAGAAGTTTGCGCTCTACCAGACGCACAACTACAAGCAAAATGCGCGTGCAGATGGACTAAACCATTTGGTGCATTAGGAAGGGGTGGGACCGTGAGACTTTAGATAGTTTTTACTTATACAAAATATATTCAAACAGTTATTCAGCAAATACACTAACTTTACATTTCATTTGACATTATAAAATTAAAATAAGAAATGAAAATATCCAGGTAAAATAAAATATATTCCAGACTTTCAAGGGCCCTCTCTCCCCTTGGGGCCCTGGTAATCAGTACTTGTTTTACCCCCAGTCCGACGCCCCTGCATGTCGGTTAGAAAAGTGTCCGCCTTACGTCCGACTTGCTCTGTCGTCACGCTGACGTCGGATTCTACAGCTGAGCGCAGTTGCTCTCCACCGACTGCGTTGACGAAAAGCACGATGGGAAAAGACTTGCTGACGACACAGTTTAATGCTCATTGGCCTGGGGATGTCAGCTGATGACTTCTTAATTCTAAAAACTCTAATTCCTGTAGTAGTTTTTACATTAATTCAATTGTTCTTTACAATGTAATTTATATTTTTAATGAATTCCTGTAAACTTTTGTATTGGTGTTGAATTATTTGTACTGTGAGCTGTTTATATTTCACACAACAGAAACGAGTTTATATAACCAAATAGACTTAGATTTATTCATCCCAACATTTACTAAGTAACCTTTTCCAGTAACGAACAGCTCACCTTCGTTGATTCTCCTTATAAACATCTTTATGTAAATGCATTTATTGGTATTTAAGTTGCATCTATTTAATCCGCGATAAAATACGCGAACGTGATCTCTGCCTCTGCTGACGTTTGTAGTCGAATGGACCGCGAGATTGGTGAAGTGTCTGACTTAAAAGCTCCTTTTTCACTCCTCCCCTCACTGCAGCCGTCTGCTCTCGTCTGAATTACAGGCAAGGCAAGCTGCATCTCAAACAAGCCTATTAATTGACGCTTTACACCGCGGACCCGTTTCAGCTTAAAAAAAAATTCGCGAAGGGAGGGGTCGCTGAGTTGCTGTTCGAACAAAGTGCTGAAAAACATCCTTTGCAAAATGTATAAGGTTTTAAACCAGGCCCGGGTTGGCCATAGGGAGGACCGGGAGGATTCCCTGTGGGCCGGTCTATTTTTTGGCCACGACAAGGGCCGGAGTTGTCATGCCACCGGGTTGAAGGTCGCTGCTGCACTTATTCAGCCCCACTCGCGTAATTTGCCGGCTTTAAAAATGTTAGCGCAAGACGCACGGGTTTCTTCTGCTTTTCAAAGCGCTCGCCTGTGAACACGAGTTTAGATTCAGATGCGTTATATGTGAGTGCGCTTGCCGCGCGTCTGCTCGACCTGATACGAACAGCCACTTAAAGGAAAATTAGATAAATCGTCATTTTAAAAATCTAAGTCATACATGAAATAATGAATGGTCTATGAATAGTCATAATTATTCGTTATAAAAAAACTATTTGATGCAAAACTCATCAGTTTATTTAAAACGTTTCATATGAATATAATGTTTTCTTAAGTAAAACAAGTCCATTAAATATTTGTTCTTTTATGTACATGATCCAAGTCCTAAAAATTAAGATAAGTATTTTTTTATTTTTCCACCCGTAACGAGTTTGCCTGCCCAGTCTTAATAATTAACGGTAAACGAACTTAGCTTGCTGTTCTTAAAGGCAGCTCGAACCTTAGGTCAGACTCGAGCCCCAAGTTCAAGAAACAAGAATAAACGGAGATGAGGAGGAGAGATATGAATTCCATCTGTGCGCGGAGGCACGGAGACGTTATGCTTTTAAATGACAGGTTCTTTTCAAACCTACGTTAAAAGTGTATGCTACTCGTTAAAATATTATTACTGCAGTAAAATAGTTTATTTTGATTATAGTGCCACGATCACTGGATAATTGTAAAGTTTTTTACAGAAGCATGTGTCACAGGGTGACGATCGTTCTAGGGGCGGAACTAAAAGTTGGAGAGTTTTGTTCCGCCCGGAAGCGTTTCTATCTAGACGGAAGATCACGAACACCGGAACTTCCGGTAAACTCCGTAAGAGAAAAATCAGCGAATTCGTTACAGGTGCGGCTGATTAACCGTAGCGGTTGGTGATTGGAGGAAACAACAGATCAGGGAGTATAAAGAGATCATCCAAAAACGCAGTTAGGAGTTCGATTGCTGGAGTCATTGTTGACGTGTGTTGGCACTGCTGTGGTGTTGTGTTTACTCTTCAGGCTGGGCTGGCGTGGCTGTGTGGGACAAAGGAAAGCATAACTGCTGGAATCTGAAACGAAACAGAGAGAGAGATCGGTGTAGAGTGAGTGATAAATGATTCGAAGGAAACAAAGGCTACTGGCATTACTGGTGTAAATATTGTTCTGCGTGTGTACACGCCAACTCATCTGCCGCTGTGGATGCGGGCCTGTGTGTGGAGAAGAGGCTGATAACGGAGCATACTGTACAGTGATTGTGAGTACAAATAAATACTTTTGGACACTGGTTGTTAACCCGTTGTGTGACAGGCTGTTTAGTGGAAGAAGGACGGCCCTACCGCGGAGCAGTGTGGTGGGAGTGCCGGAAGAAAGCCAGCTCGGGTGACTATAGCCCCAAGAACGTAGACTGAGTCGTGTAAACAACGCCATATCGAATTCCGGGGAAGGAGGAGGAGACGGGGTTTCCCAGTGCTCACTTGTAGTGTGGTGTGGTGAGTCTATATTGTGTGGAACTTTTCACTTGAAGTGGTGCAGTGTCCTTTCTTTTTCTGTGTGTGTGTATTGTCAGCCAGACCCCCGCCCCCATCCTCTAGACTGTGGAAAGACGGAAAGGCTGCTGGCGCCAGTCGCTGTACTTTTCTAATATATGCTGTAGGTGAGCCCGAGTGGAAACGCTTATTGTGGTGGGATATCGACGGACCTTCTGTGGATTTGGGTTGTGTGATGAAGAAGTGGTGAAGTGTTTGACCACAAGGGACTGTGTGAGTAACATCAAGGATACACGGTTGCTTGCATGTTGTGATTTCTAACCTGTACTGTTGCGGAGCGAGGCGGAGTCGATCTCATCTGTCCCATAGCCTCTTCTAAGGGGTGCCCCTGTCCAGTGTTCGATAGCTGAGGAAGTGGAAAGGGAAGGGCAGCGCTCGGCTCGGTGTGACAGAGTGGAGTTGTGCCCTCCGCAGCAGTAGCAGCCGTCGAGAGGATCCGTTCCTCGACGCCATCATTGCCACCTCGCCTCGAGGCTGTCGGCGAGTTGTGGACAGACGGTCACTGTAAGTCCACTTTTTTTTCACTCACCCAAATGAAACGTACGCCTGTATTGATCGTCGATTAGCCACGTGTGGAAGTAAGAGAACTAGAGAAGAGGAGATTATATTTACCATACTTACTGTATGTCGTGTCCGCTGGAGAGGTGAGAGAAACCCCCAGTTGTGTACGTAACCGTTCTGTGTGTCCCAGCCAGCAGCCTGTGTGGAGAAAGAGAGAAGAGGAGATTATACTCACCATACTTGTTGTATGACGTGTCCGCTGGAGAGGTGAGAGAGAACCCCCAGTTGTGTACTTGACCGACCCTTGTGTTTAACCAGCAATCTGTGGAGAGAGAGATACCCGTGATTAAGGGCGCATCAACGTGGGCCAGCCACCCGACCACGTACTGGAGAGTGACAACCCTGGATCGAGGAAAGGGTACGTTCAGACATACACGTCTGTTGCCCAGCATTCATTTTTATTTCTGTTCTGCCTCCAGGAAGAAGAGGAGGGCGCCACGGGATTACGAGCCAGGCGGAGAAGTCTGAGGTACACCCCCCCCCCCCCCCTTCGTAACACGTTGGAATCCCGGGCCGATCCCTTTCTTCCCCCTCTTCCATTGCTCTGGACCACGACCCACCTGGAGAGCAGAGCGAGAGCATTAGTTTTAAACTTTCCCCTTCCCCCTACCCTTCCTGAAGTCATTTTAACTAAATTAAATAAAATATTTATTTTTATACTTACCTGCGCTTGTGTTGTCTGGTCATTTGGTTGGCTTTGGGGACCTCCTCGAGGTGGAAGTTAAACAGGGGCGTGGCCTAGTTATATTTGCGGCCACCCCCGGCTTGTGACACCTGCAATTACTTTTCATGCGATTATTACAGAAATGAACGTCTTCACGTATTAACATTATTTGCGAGGTACATTTGCAAATGATTCATAAAGTCATACCTCTGCAATTGTTTAATCGATTGTGTTTTAGAAGTACACATGCTCAAACTCTTATGACAGCATTGTTTCCCGAAGGTACCATTAAATAAATTTATCTAATTTCCAGAATCTCACATTTATATTTCTCTAAGAGAGAGAAAGAGAGATTGGGTATAAATTGTACCAGTTTATCTTCATTCGTTTTTCTTACCTGTTATTTCCTCAAAATAAAAAATAAACATTGTAGCCTATTGTCAGCAGAGTACAGGAAAAAAAATGTCACAGAGAAAAATAAATTAAATATGACATCTGTCATTATTTGCAAATTATTCAAAGGGCTAATACCAGATTTTTTGTATTTATATCCTTTATTTAGTAAACGCAAATGTTCAGGCTAATTAAAAGGAAACATGAAAATTGCAACTATTGCAGTAAATGTAATTTGGGGGGGGGGGTTTGTCGTGGGGACCCACCCACTTTTCATTTGCTTCCGACGCCCATGCGGCAACACCACATATAGGGACAGTTTCACAGACAGGGATTAGACTAGTCCTAGAATAAAATTAATGTAAGAGCTGTCCAAACTGAAAACAACTTGCACTGACATATCTTAAAATACATCAGTGCCCTTTGTTTAGCCTCAAAATGCACACAAGTAATACTTTTAGTAAGGCATGTTTGTTAAATATTTTCTAATGAAACTAAGTTCTAGGCTGTTTCTCAATATGCGTTCTTCAGCGATCTTGCGTCCTCGTGTCCTCCCTCTACGTCATCATTAACAGTCGAAGTTCATTCCAATTCTCAAGAACGCAAGGACAGAGGACGCATGAAAATACCCGGATGTGTTCTTGATATCGAGGATGCATCGAGTGCAGACTTGCTGAAATCGCTTTACGCCCCAGAAGTCATTGCCGCAAAACTTCCGAGTTCGTTCTTCCAAGGTCGCCTGGCAAGACCGATCTCCACGAGGACGCAAGTCCGTTCTTTGCGTTCTTGGAATTGAGAAACAGCCCTAGTTCTGGCTTAAGCTAATCCCTGTCTGAGAAACCACCCCATAAAGTTGATCCTGATTGGTCCCCTTCTGTGCATTCGAAGTGCTGATTAGCTCACGCAGATAGAACCTTATAGAGCCAACTTACAGTTCGATTTTGTAGATAGAACCTTTTTGTTTTTTTAATAAAACGTCCCAAAATGTACAAAACTTAAAATAAAACATCACATAATGTAAATAAGTTGTCACAGAGTAAGAATATGTGAACAACTCAATTTTGACAAAAATATTAGATAGAACCTTATAATTCTACAAGCAAATATCTACAAATATCTTGCCTTTAAATGACTGAACACATGCGGGACGGCACATTAAATGTGTTGTCCCTATACTAACACACCTTCTGTGTTGTTATTTATTGTGCCGCCCCCCATGGTCCTGCGACATTAGATCAGAAATGTCTTGTCGTCAAGTGTTCATTTATCACAAAATAGAGTAACACGAGTAACCAACTCATTTAAATTTCACTAATTGTAACTGCGTTACTTGATTTTAAAAAATACTTTGTTACATGTTTATTACTGCTAAAAGTAGTGGAATTACAGTAACAGAATTAATTGTAATGCGTTACTCCCATCACTGTTTTTAACACAACTTGTGTTGTCCCTTTCATTTATTTTATAACGCATTAAATGGCATGACACACACAATGTGTAATTAACACATTTTTTTGCAGTGTACCTCTAAAATAAATAAAAACATGCAAGATTGTGTAGACTGCTGTGGTGGAAATTCAGCAATAACCTGATATACTGAGACAAGACAGAATGAATGCTTAAAGAAGAAGAATTTAATGTTTTACTTGCAAGGGCTTCAACATACAAAGCAATCAAATCAATGTACAGCAAAAGCAACTCTCAGTATTCTTGCTGGCCTTTTTATGAGCCTGCTTACCTCAAACCCCATGTTTTTTTTATAATAATTTTATAATAAAATGACTGTAGTATTCTAAAGTGATAATCATGGTAAGTCACTAGTAATTACCCAAGTGTTACTACATCATTCTAGTAATAAGTCATAATTTGGATCAATATTCTAAAGTGACGATCATAGTTAGCCACTAGTAATTCCTTTAGAAGGATGTAGTAACACTTGAATCATATGTTTTCATATTTAAAATTACTGTCACTTCTGTCTCTCGTGCACATACATACTCTCTCCCTGTGTGTATACAGATACAAAGAGGTGACAGTAATTTTAAATATTATTATGAAAACCTTTAATGAATATAGCTTTTACTACAAAAAAATAATCACTACACAAAAAACACCTTTACCACATTAAAACCATTGTTAATTTTCATAAGGGATGTACAGTGCATCATAATGTGTGTTAATAATTATCCGTTCACTAAATTCTGTTGCAGTTCAATCGTCTCCTGTAGGTAGTGTTTGAATCAACAGAAAATATCTACATATATTTTAATATTTGGTGCAGATCATTACACTGTTTATCTTATATTGTGTACACTCTCACACACTTTACACCCTACTGACACACCAGAAACAACAGAGCCGTAAATCTGCCTCCAGATCTGCAGCCTCCTCATACTCACTTGTAAAGCAGTGATCGTCTTCTGTCTCCAGTACAGCAGGAGGCGCTGCAGCTCTTTAGTCCGCAAATAAACTCACTAAAGAAAGAAAGAAAGAGCGCGCGTGTGATGTGTTTGTGTATCCTCAGTGTTTTTCTCTCTTGCGTGTTTCATTGAGTGTAAACAGAGTCTTGTCTCTGTGTATTTAAGTGTTGAGACGATGATGATGAGATGTGCTGTAAATCAGTATGAACTGATCTGTCCGTGCTGAATATATTGATGATTTCATCGCAGAAATCTCTCAGCTGAAGAAAGAGGTGGCGTTACTGTAGACAAAGCTGAGGTCAAGAGGAGATTTAGCAATGAATCGAGAGGTTTGTACAGCTTAAACATCATTTACCTGAATCTGACAACATCAGATAATTTCTAGTCTTACTGTCTGTGTGTGTTGTGTTTTCAGGATGTGGATTGTTGTGAATCTTCAGTGTATGTGACTGATGATGGGAGTCTGGATTCAGTGTGGATGAGCAGAGATCAGAGCCGCACACCACAGACACTGCTGGACTCTAAACTCTCTGAAGAAAAATCCAGACACACACAGAACTCCGATCTCAGTCTGACTTTACTCTGTTATACTGAGTCAAAGCCCACAGACACTCAGGACACTACAGTGTGTGACAGTAAACAGAGCTTACAGGAGGATCAAACCTCCACAGAGTCTCTGGATTCTGTCTGTAACGCTGGAGAACAGCAGCAGATCCTGCAGACCAAACTGAAGATGTGTTCAGTTAAACTAATCGACTGCACGAACCTCATGATGAAGATTAAAACTGATCCCACAGAAATCAAAACTGAACCCACAGAAATCAAAACTGAACCCACAGAAATCAAAACTGAACCCACAGAAATCAAAACGGAACCCACAGAAGAGGAAGAGCGCATTGATGAAGATGATGATTTTATTCCATCAGGTATGTCTCCTTAATTGTTGTATTTTTAACAATGTTAACATTGTGAGCACATGTTTAGGGTTTTCAGTCACAAAAATACCCCACAAAAATGTAAGTACTACAGTTTAGGATATCTTTAAAACTTATTGAGAAACAGAATATGTAGGCTTATACCACGGGTCTGTTGAATGTTGTATTCTGATTGGCTGAGAAATGTTCCGTGGGTCTGCATTAATTTCTGGAAACTAGGGATGGGCATTTTCCAGTAATTTTTTATTCGAATATTTAAGCTCATAAAGAACGAATATTCGTTTATTTAAATTATGTTAATTAAGACATGCGTCTTTTGTATTTTTTATTTTGTCATAATTTCACAGAAGGCTTATAATTAGGAAATATCCACAACAAGCTAAAATTATATTCTGTATGTATATGTATGTATGTATTTTTAAGTTGAAAACATTGTAAATTGTATATATATATATTTTAAATTCTTCTTAAAAAATATCCTACAGAAAAAAAGGCGTTAAAACCCCATGCGGAGCGAAGTCTGAGTCAGTCAAACCCTTAGTTTCAAGTCGGTCGTTAGTATGAATTCATTACTGTTGGATCTTACAAACATTATATTATACCAAATATTATACATTAACCCCAAATCTAAGCGAAGTTTGAGGACTTGCGAAGTTTAAAGTTTCGGACTTGACAAAGTAGGCTATCATCATTTTTAGGGGTGTCACGATTCTCCAAATCCTCGATTCGATTACATTTTCGATTCTAAGGTCACGATTCGATCCGATTCTCGATTTTTACATATTTTTATATGGCATATAATTTAGACAAAAATTATATGCCATTATTTATTATTATTGTTATAATACTTTAACATTAACATGCACATTGCACAACTCGCATAGGGGTTTGTGGGCTTCACTTAACGCGAGAGCTTGTAGAGAGAGGATTCCTTCTTGCACACACATGGACTATGCGCGGTTGGCAGTTACATGGTTCGTGCGAATGACGTGTCGAAAAATAATATTTTTATTAAATTCGGTCGACTGCTTGTTATTAGCTGTGTCCTTCTAAGCATGCGACCCCTCTGCCTTTCATAGTGGCAGCCACAGAAGTTCAAGAAGAGAACTGAAATGAGACGGTCTAGCCTTCTGAGGACCCACAATTTGCGTCACCTGCTGCACACGCCCCCAGTAGCGCCCACCGCGCCTGTCAGCAGAAAACAGCGGAGACATTTCTGACTTATTAAAATAAATATGTAATCAGAAAAAAATATTAATTTATTTTAGAACATATGACACATTGATGTAGATTAATCTATTCAACAGCATATCAAATAATCAACCTAGAAATATACGCAACATAAACAGAATAATATTAACACAAAACGTAACTTATAATACTAAAACAGTGACAAGAAAAAGTTTTCTAATAAATACACACTTTTATTTAATAAAGCTTTTAATTGTTTGGGATATCCTCGGCTGTTAAGGATCCATTCGTTCTATCATTAACAGCGCGGAGAAATGAGGATGCATTTTGACACAGCTCTTATCAACGCTGGCAAAGGAGGTACGTGGCAAACTCAAAAAATGAGAATTAAAAACAAAGGAAATAGAATGTCAGAAAAGGGTTGCCTGGAATAAATTTTACAAAGTGGTAAATCAGGATGACACCAGTGCAGGCTATGTAATTTGTGCGTTTAATTTAGCTATTTATTTATTTATTTTTGTCCCTGTGCGCCGATAGGAGACGGAGTTCACTGCTGATATTCTAGAGTTCCCTGTCGAGAACGTTCTCTCGACATTGCGTCAGTTAGCTGACGCTATGGGATTGATCCTTCAATCACGATTACCCTGAAGCCTTATTGCACAACGCCAGTGCAGTTGAAACTCGCGCTGGCCAATGACGCTCAAGACGGCAAGGGAGGCGTGGCCTTCTTACTATAATAGCAGCCGTCTTGAGCGAATATCTTCAGTATTTTCTCCTTCACGAGCAAGTTTTACCCTGCAACGAAGACATCTGTTGAGTACGCGGATAAGACGGACGTCCCTCTTAGCGATCCAGATGTCGCGAATGTGCTCTCGGTGCGGAGGTCCTATCGACCCGCCCGATTCGCACAAAGTGTGTATTGTATGTCTGGGGCTTCTCCACGCAGAGACGGTGTTGGTTGGGTCTGAGTGCCCTCATTGTGATGAGCTTCCAATGAGGGTGCTCAGGACTCGGCTCAACATCGCTCTCGAAAGCTCCTCGCTGCAGCCTCCCACTGCCGCCAAGGTGCCGCTGGTGGGGGCTCAGCCACCGTCGGAGACCGAGCGCGTGCCAGAGCGCCGCGCTTACCCTCCCCGTCGCTCTCCGGTTCAGTTCGTCGCCGAGAGCCTGCGTCCTGAACCCGGAGCTGCCGAGTCTGTCTCCTTTGGGGTCCCCGCAGAGGAGGATGAGATGTCGCTGACGGCGTCTGACGGAGATTGGGACCAATCTCCGCCTGCCGCGTCAGAGGCTGACGCCCACCCCCCATCCTTTCACGAAGAGCTGGTGCGCATTCTCTCTAAGGCCGTGCAGGATCTAGAGATCGAGTGGAGTTCCCCACAAGAACCCCAAAGGAGCAAACTCGATTCTTGGTACTTTGACTCGGGCCGCCGCGCCGCCGCTCAGAGGAAAAGTGCCCCTTTCCTCCCAGACCTGCACGATGAGGTCACCAAAGCGTGGGCGACCCCCCAGGGCGTCCGCGCTCGCGCCGGCGGGTCTGAGCTATTTTCTAAAGTGGACGGGGCGGAAGCCCGTGGATACCTGCACATCCCCCCCGTCGAGGAAGCCGTGGCGGCCAATCTCTGCCCGTCGTCCTCCTCCTTGGGTGGTGAGGCTTCACTACCCTCTAAGGCATGCCGCACGACGGCGCACCTGGCTGATAAAGCCTACGCCGCGTCAGGAGAGGCTCTGTCTTCACTGCACACCATGGCAGTCCTCCAGATTTTCCAGGCGAGGGCTCTAAAGGCGCTGGACGAGGGCAGCACGGACCTGAATACCTTCAGGGATCTGAGGGCGGCAACGGATTTCGCGCTGAAAGCCACCAAAAAGTCGGCGCAAGCCATTGGACGCAGCATGGGCTTCATGGTGGTGATGCAGCGCCAGCTGTGGTTAAATCTCACGGATCTCAAGGAAGCCGACAGGAAGACGCTGCTAAACGCTCCCGTTTCCCCATCTGGCTTGTTCGGTGACGCCGTGGGCACCATCACGGAGCGATTCTCGGAGGCGGTGAAGAGCTCTAAAGCCATGAGTCACTTTCTTCCTCGCCGCCCTATGTCTCATGCGCCGGCGGGACCGCCGCCGCCGAGACACCGCTCCGAGTCTGCGCCACGCCGGCCGGCAGCGCAACCCCCCGCGGCACCGCCCCCGACGGTGAGACCTGAACCGGTGGTGCGTCATAAGAGCCCCTGGCACGAATCCACCAGGAAGCGTCGAAAGAAACCGGGTCCAGGGGGACCGCAGTCCGGGGCAAAGCCGCGTTCCTGACGTGAGTGGTGTGAGAGAGAGAACGCCGAGCGGCGAGCCCGCCGCCAAGAGAACAAAAGTCTCGTCGAGCGTCCCCCTGGCTGTTGCGGGCGACGCAGAGACTGTTTCTTTAAATGTTTTTGTGTTAAATGCAATAAAAAATGTGACTTTTTCACAAAAAGAGCGTTTTCCTCCTCATCTGGTTTCGGTTTCGGGTCGCTCGCCCCAGGGCAGCTCCCACCCTCATATAAACACGCACAGCGCACCCTCCCCGCTTTTGAACCCCCCCGCGACGCGGGGGTCGCAGAGAAAGCGGGGACGGGAAGGGTTAATGCACGGTCTCAACGAGCCGCACAGAAGCCCGTTGTCTATCGCGGTGTCAGCCGCCCCCCGGCCATCCTCTCTTGTGCCCGTAACACAAACGCTGCACAGAGCGGAGAGGTCTCCATTAGTCCCGCTGGGTCCCTCGCCCCCGAGCAGCGATCCGACGAGCAACGCGCAGCCCCCGAGAACCGAGCTACCCGTCACGCATTTGAGACTAATCAACAAAGCATTACACAAACGTGCTTTCAAAATGACTACACTGAAACAGATCCTCGCCCACATTCGGCCCGGGGACTGGTTTATTTCAGTGGACTTAAAGGATGCTTATTTTCACATTCAGATTGCCCCGCACCACAGGCGCTTTCTGAGATTTGCATTCAAGGATGCTGCATACCAGTTCACGGTCCTCCCGTTCGGTCTAGCGCTCGCCCCGCGCACATTCACGAAATGTATAGACACGGCGCTGTCCCCGCTGAGAGCGAGCGGCATTCGCATCCTGAATTATCTGGACGATTGGCTGATCTTAGCACAATCCAGAGAGGTGCTCATCAGCCACAGAGACGCAGTACTTTCGCATTTAGACAGCCTCGGTCTACGTGTGAATTTGCAGAAGAGCGCTCTATCTCCAACGCAGGAGATCGCGTTTCTAGGCGTACGTCTCGACTCGGTCTCAATGAAGGCTTTCTTATCAGAGGAGCGCAAACGAGATCTGACGTCTGCTCTGAATGTATTCAGCCACGGATGCACTGTGCCACTGAAACGGTTTCAGAGACTTTTAGGCTTGATGGCGGCAGCCTCCCCGGTTTGCCCGCTCGGTCTGCTGTATATGCGCCCGTTACAGCTGTGGTTACGATCCAGAGTGCCCAACAGGGCGTGGATATCGGGACGAGCGCGCATTACAGTTACGAACGGATGTATGCGAGCGCTGAGACCCTGGTTCGATCCCAACCTGTTCAGCGGGGGTGCTCCACTCGGGCTGGTTACGAGACGGAAAGTAGTCACGACGGACGCGTCGTTAACGGGCTGGGGAGCCCTGTGCGATGGCGTCCCGGCTTCGGGCTCCTGGTCGGAGACGGAGCGGTTATGGCATATAAACCGTCTAGAGCTCAAAGCCGTCCTTTTAGCACTGCAGAGCTTTGCGACGCTGATCGGGGGCCATCACGTTCTCGTCCGGACGGACAACACTACGGTGGTTTCATACATAAATCGCCAGGGAGGAGTGCGCTCCAGGCCGCTGTTCAGACAGGCAGAAACGATACTGTTGTGGGCGGATCGTCATCTCCTTTCAATAAAAGCGACGCATGTACCGGGCAGCATGAACTGCGGAGCGGATATGCTGTCGAGGAACGGCATTCCCCAAGGGGAATGGAGATTGAACCCCCTATCTATCGAGCTGATCTGGAGTCAGTTCGGGAAAGCAGAAGTGGATCTGTTTGCGTCCGAGGAAAACACACACTGCCCGCTGTTCTTCTCGTTGACGAGCTCTCCTCTGGGCGGAGAAGCGCTGTCGTTGCCGTGGCCGAGAGCCAGCAAATATGCGTTTTCCCCCCATAAAACTGCTGCCGTCAGTTTTACACAAGATCAGAGAGGAAAGAGCATCAGTGACACTAATCGCCCCGTACTGGCCGAACCAGCCGTGGTTTCCCGACCTGTTGGAACTGTCAACGGCTCCCCCGTGGCCGATCCCGTTGAGACGAGACCTGCTCTCTCAGGCGAACGGATCAATCTGGCACCCCAGCCCCGAGAAGTGGAAACTTCACGCGTGGAAGGTGTGTGGGAACCGCTAACAGACGCGGCTCTGCCGCAGAGTGTGTGTTCGATACGCTGATGCAATCGCGTGCCCCCGCTACAAGACGGTTATATGCCCTTAAGTGGTCGGTATTCACGGCGTGGTGTAAAGAAAAAGAGTTTGACCCGGTGAACTGCTCCGTGTCAGCTATTCTATCCTTTTTACAGCACAGAATGGATACGGGAAGCATGCCCTCCACCCTTAAAGTATATGTTGCTGCCATCGCAGCTTTTCATGCTGAGATTGGGGGGCGCTCGGTGGGCAAACACGAGCTCATAGCGAAGTTTTTACGGGGTGCACGGCGCCTCAGACCTTCTCGCCCACCCACCGTACCGTCTTGGGACCTGGCCTTGGTCCTGAAAGCACTAACTCTTCCTCCGTTTGAGCCTATTCTAACGGTAGGTTTGAAGGAGCTCTCTCTAAAAACTGTGCTTCTGCTGGCTTTGGCTTCAGCTAAGCGCATAGGAGATCTGCATGCACTCTCTGTGAACGCTGAATGCTTACAATTTGGACCAGGGGACTGTAATGTCACGTTAAAACCCAAAGCGGGTTATGTGCCTAAATCGCTATCCACGCCATTTAGAGCGCAGGTTATTTCTATCCCCGCCTTCTCCTCGGATGACGCAGCGACTACTAACGCGATCGTACAGAGTGAGCTTTGCCCGGTAAGAGCGCTAAAAGCTTATATTGATCGCTCGGCGCCGTTCCGGACAGCGGAACAGCTGTTTGTTTGTTTTGGAGGCAGCGCCAAAGGACGCCCAGTTTCCAAGCAAAGACTGTCGCACTGGGTGGTTGATGCTATTTCACTGGCATACTCTAGCCAAGGAGTGCGTTGCCCTTTGGATATTAAAGCCCATTCTACGAGGGCTATTGCATCGTCATGGGCTTGGTATAAAGGCGCATCTATTCAGGATTTATGCTTGGCAGCTGGCTGGTCGTCTCAGAACACCTTTGCTAGGTTTTACAATCTGGATGTCTCCTCATTGGCTTCCCGAGTGCTCTCGGTAAACACGCCCTCTACCTCCAGTGTCTGACATACCTGATGGTTTCTATCAGGTCGTGTGTGAGGGGCGGCGCTACGGCGACGCCGACTTGAGAATACCTTAGCGCCGGACGCTGCTCGCCCGCTGAGTATTCGATTTATTTACTACGAGAATTCCACCATGTATTGGTTTTTGTGGATTATCACTTGCATTTCTGACGCCGGGAATCACCCGCTCCCTGGATGCTGAGTCATATGAATACTGCATGTGGATTATATTTTACAACTTCAACGCCGGATCTCGTCCGCCCGTTGGGCAAGTCAACATATGACTGCAAGAGTGCTGTGTTCACTGCCGCCAGTCCAATGATCTAAACTCTTCTACAACTTGTGCGCCGGACGCCGTCCGCTCGCTAGGTATGTTGTTTAATTCTTTAGCGTTTACTTCTTACCCGCTTAATGCGGTGTTACGCTAGCACGCTACTGGCTCTGTTATGGGTTTTGGCTGGTGCTTAGTACGATATGCCGCTATCGGCTGGTCATTTGAGATTGTTGCATGCTGTTTGCTTCGTTATGCTTGGCCTATCTTGCCGTATGCACGGCGCGGTTCTATACAATCTCCCATAGCGTCAGCTAACTGACGCAATGTCGAGAGAACGTTCTCGACAGGGAACGTCTCGGTTACTATCGTAACCTCGGTTCCCTGAGAGAACGTGAACGAGACATTGCGTTAGCTGCCGTGCTCACGGCTTCGTAGGCTGTACGCTCGTTCAGTCGTTTTTACTGAAGATATTCGCTCAAGACGGCTGCTATTATAGTAAGAAGGCCACGCCTCCCTTGCCGTCTTGAGCGTCATTGGCCAGCGCGAGTTTCAACTGCACTGGCGTTGTGCAATAAGGCTTCAGGGTAATCGTGATTGAAGGATCAATCCCATAGCGTCAGCTAACTGACGCAATGTCTCGTTCACGTTCTCTCAGGGAACCGAGGTTACGATAGTAACCGAGACGCTTTCTAGTCTCGCGGCTGTCATCAGCAGCGTCTTGCATCGTCCAGTCAGCGGATGGCGGGCGGGTGCGGTTTTGAAAACTGGTCAGAAACGTTGCGGATGGATGGTGGACGGATGATGAGTTTTGTTATGCGGTTGCGGATGAAATAATAGTCCATCCGCGTATCTCTAACATGGACTTAATGCACATGGACTTAATGCGTGTGTCTTGGACTCATAGCATCTGAAATAAATCCAGCATCATAAGCAGCTGCGCTTCTCTCTGTCTCACTTGCTCTCGCATCTGTCCGAAGTCTGAACATAAACTAAAGTAGTAATCCTTATGTATTTGTTCAGTTTTATGAGTTTCATGCAAGCTGAGGCAAACTATCCTTTTGTTTAAAATATAACCCGCTGCATCTTTGCGCCTCCCTCACTATCGCGCACGTGCAGTGAGCTGCGCTCTGTCCAAAGTCAGATCACTGTTAATCCTGTTTATGATATGCATTTCAAGGAGTTGTAGCAATACATCCCTCGTGTTTAAAATATGATCGCTTTCTGCAGGACAGATGTTTTTAAAGGCATCTCTGAGAGTTTTTTTCCTCGCTTGGCAAGCCGACCAGACGTGAAATGGGGGCGTGGCAGCATCGACGATCCCATTTTTTAATTCGAAGTTCGAAGCTGTGACTTAATTTCGATCGATTTCGATTTAAAATCGAAATCGTGACACCCTTAATCATTTTAAACCCTTAAACAGACTCCAAATAAGAGCCCGGAGCAAACGAAAAAACGCATCTACATAACCGACTGCTCAGTCAACATATAAATATCTTCTCAGTTTAGTTTGACATGTATTTGTGAATAAAGAAACCATCTTTACCCTACCTGCTTCGGTGAAAGCCCGTTCTTCTGACTAGATACAATAATGCCGGTGCTGCGGAGAAAACTCTTCCTCGTGTTGCACGTGATGATGGTTATCCGATAAAAACAACAGACGGATTGAACAAGATTGAATATCTGTATTTAACATTATTTTACATATAACGTAAGATGGCTCGATAGATTATTGTTGACTGTGCAAAGTTACTAACATTAGCTTAATTTAACAAGATTTCACAAAGACGGTGCTTTGCTTTAAACAGCCATGTGCAGTTATCCGGTTCATTTTTGAAAGAGCACCACATATTAAAAATGTTCTCCGTTTCATTTCGTTCTCCGTGACTGTCTCGTTATTAACAAAATAAAGTAGACTTTATAACAGAAAGCTTACAAATCTTTCATGATGTGTTGATGCGGGCGGCGGAGAAGCACGTTTAATAACACGTGAGCCCTCACTGAGCCAGTTGCCAAATATGCTGCGGCGCGGGCAAACCCGGAGATAAAAGAAAAAAAAATTAAATTCGTCTGCAATCTGCATTGCCAAACAATCAGAAATATATACAAATTAATGTTCATGTATATCTTACATTTAAGTCTGTAAAAGAGTATAGATGAAGTGAAAAAGCATTAAATAAGTCGTAACCCTTTGGTGGCACATTAAAAACAAACAAACATTCGAATAGCATTTTTTAAATTCGAATTATTATTGCTGATCGAATATTCGAATATTCGAATATCCGTGCCCATCCCTACTGGAAACCGCACACCCAACTTGTCAAATGTCTTAAAAATAGGCACCAGAGCAATGTTTGGGGTAACCGTGGTAAAAGAGGAATAATCCTTTGAATTATTTGAAAATAATGCACACCCGCGGTGTAACCGAACTCTGCTTCGCGTTGTACTGCATTGCACCTTGGGTGTGCATTATTTTCTTATAATTCAATGGCGCGTCGTCAATTATTCCTTACTTAAAGGGTTAGTTCTAGGGATGTGCACTTATGTCATTTTTTCATTTCGATTAATCCATAGGTCTGAAGAACGAGTACTCGATTAACTGGGGGCGGGGCAATCAAAGGGGCGGGGCGTACACGTCATGGTGAAAATTAAAATATTTTTATTAAAAACACTCAAATAAAACTTAATTTTGAATAAACTATGAGAGAACAATGAACACATACTAGATTATTAATCAATTAAATGCTTTTTAACAGAAACCTCTTACAGGAATAGCTGCGTGATGAAGTGAAACTAAAGGGTTAATAAACACAAACCGAAGCGCTTTCTACATGACGCACTCTACATAATATTAAGCCTTTATACAACATAAATGTACAACGTGCATCTGTCTGCATAAAATGCAAGACTTCATCTAAGTTTTCAACTAAGTTATGTACAGAAAGTTTAACTCCCGTTGTTGCTGTGCATCATAAACAGTGCGCTTTTAAACACGTCCAGTCAAAGCACAAGCTTCATAACATTAAGCAGCTTTAAGTCTTTGCTATCATTTTAGCGATTAACTGTGTCATGACGTCGTCCCTTACCTGTTCAAGATGCTCGTATGGCTCTCTGGTATCTGTTGATATTTGATGATAACCCATTGAACTTTCGACGGCGCATCTGACATTTTGCATCTGACTGACTGTATTTCCGAAAATCACGGCATCCTTTTCAACCATATGCCTCGGTGAGGTGAGGTGAGGTGTGGCCGGCTTCACGGGATCGGCGGGCTGCCGTGCATTGCGCGCATCGGCGGGTTGCTTCACGGGATCAGCGGGTTGCCGCCGCGCCGTTTGTTTTTGAATCACGCATGGTAACATAACTGATGTCATATGCCGGTCTGCGTAGCTCGACACGACGTCAAACACGCATCTCCAGACCCAGTTTTCACTATCAGATGCGCTTGTAATGCTAACCAGCTAGCCAAATGCCGCCATATCCATAATACATAAATAAATAAACCCACATGATCATCGTTTTCATGATCGATCATCGATGCTACGTTCGAGTACTCGAGCAATCGAGTACTCGTGCCCATCCCTAGTTAGTTCACCCCACAAGTATAATTTTATCTTAAATCAATTACACCTGTGTCATCCTAATAAAAATAAAGTGCTCTCTTCAGAACAAATTTTTAGATTTTTTTTTATAAAAACCGATAGCCCAGCAAACACAGACCGTTTCCCTAACGTTCCCATATGGTTTCCATTGGGTTCTTTTTCCCCAGAACGTTTCCTGTAGGTTCTTTAAGAAATATAAAAACTTTAATAGCATAATGGATGGCCTTTACTCAGACAACTACGTAAATGCCCACTGCTCCGTGTGTGTTAACTACTGCTGCTATCCATCAAATTTTTAAGGAAATTAAATGAAAACATGAATAAGTCCATTGTGTTCTTTATTACTGCGCACGTCGTGTGTGCTACACTGCTGCAGCACTCGCTTTTCTACTCTGCTCCTTCAGCGCGCGCTGGCGAACTTGCGTCACGGTTGTTTAATTTTACCTCAGAAACAAACATTATTTTACAGATTTCTTTTCTCTCTTTTGTCATTTAGTTACTTAAATATGAGAGAACAATATATATTTTAGTGGTTTTCTATTGATTTTAACGTTTTTATGAAGAGGATATGATGTTAAAAGAAGCTTTTGATTGATGTAAGAACGGAGATCGCTAACGTTATGCGGATAAATAAACTGGGTTGTAAGATCCGTTAACGTGAATGAAATGTTTTATTTCTCTCTTTTTACCTCCGAGACTACAATATTTTTATCTCTTTCTTTATTCAGCAACGTTAACTTAAATATGTGTGTACAAAAATATATTTTAATTATTTCCAACTCCACAGTTTCAGTCCTCAAGAGGTGTAATGAACAATATAGATCATATAATAACCTCCTTTTTATTTATTTTTAGTTCACTGTTTTGTTTAAGATAGATGTAAGAAATATTAAAGTTAATTTTATCCCACTAAGCCTTGGCATTATCATGTAATGATACTTTATTTTATTTCCATCCCCAGAAATTGGGGGTGTCAGGGTGAGGCATTCGGTGCATCAGGGTTTTTCCTAAGTCATTTATTTGATTTCCTTTAATAAAATTCTGAATTTTGGTGCTGAACATTTTTATTGGTGTGTCTTCTGTATACTGAAAGTATAATTTCCTTAAAGGGGACAGAGAATGAAAAAACACTTTGTTGAATAATGGTAGTGTGGTATTGTGTAATGTAGTTATTAAAGAAAATGGTCAAAAGTTTGAATGCTGATACTGATATGCCGATAGAGAATTCAAAATTAATTAAATATTAGTCGATACAATGGTAATAGGTAAAGGTACAAGGTGTTTCAATGTATTTAGGTTTCCTTCTTTCGCGCACACTCGCCCTTTCTTGCGCATTTTCTCTCTCTCTCTCTCTGTCTTTCTCGCGCACTTTGGTTCTCTCTTCGCTTCACATTTTTCCACAACCGCGGCTCATATTTGTGAGTGAGAGGGAGGGAGGGGTCCGCCCTTCACTATCTCCGATTTAGTTTAGACCACCGTGTGTGTGTTTCTAATGTGTATCACCGCTCCGGCAGTGACAATGTGGGTTTGTAATGATTCGTAACATTTGAATGTAACGAGTAACTAACTATGCAGCACATAAAAAATGTATTGGAGTAAAAGTATTAAACTCATCGAAAATATGTACTGAAGTAAAAGTGGAAGTAGGAGAAAAAAATAATACTTCAGTAGAGTACAGATAGCCTACTGTTATTTAGTACTTAAGGACAGTAGTGAAGTAGTTCTACTTCGTTGCTATACATCTCTGTTCAAAAGTATACTCTTTATAAAGTATGTAGGGTCAGCTTACATAATGACTGTTTGACCGTTTGAGCTATAATGGCTTGTTCGCGAACGCACAGCAAACTCATCTGAAAAGACACAACGTGCTTGCACGCATAATGTCATTATCACGGGCAAAAAAGACAAAATTTCATGCTAAATATACATGGCCGGCTGTTAATATTCCTGAGAGAGCCGCCCAAGTAAAGTAAATGTGTGGGAAACACCTTCTGATCGGTGTAATTTGGACAATCTAAGCATGCAACACACAAATGATAGACACGTAAAATAAATGTAAGTTATCGCAGCTCCATGCGATATGTATATTGCACACGCCCATCGCGATGATAATGAATTTTTCGAATATATCGTGCAGCACTACTTTTTTGTGTAAATAAGAATGAAATGATGACAATTTAATTGGTTCATGTTTCTTTCAAAACACACAGAACAGAAACTCTTCACCAGATCTGAGACCAGCTTTACTACCTTACAAGAGAAGAAACATCATTCAGAAGACCACAGAGAGAAGAAGAAGAAGAAAAAGAAGAAGCAGTTTCACTGTGAGCAGTGTGGGAAGATCTGTGTCTCTTCCTCTAATCTAAATGTTCACATGAGGACACACACTGGTGAAAAGCCTTTCAACTGCACTGAATGTGGAAAATACTTCAAAACCAAAGACCATCTTAAAGTTCATCAGAGACTTCACACTGGAGAAAAACCTTACAAATGCTCTCAGTGTGACAAGACTTTTTCTCAGTTAGGACAATTAAAATCCCATCAGAGAGTTCATACTGGAGAGAAACCTCATCGCTGTAGTGTCTGTGGGAAGAGTTTTAGTCACGGGTCTTCATTAATAACTCACCAGAAAATTCATACAGGTGAAAAACCTTTCAAATGCTCTGAGTGTGACAAAACGTTTGCTTATTCAAGTCACTTCAAAGCCCATCAAAGAGTTCATACTGGAGAGAAACCTTATCACTGTAGTGTCTGTGGGAAGAGTTTTAGTCTAAAGCAGAATTTACTAAATCACAAGAGAATTCATACAGGTGAAAAACCTTTCAAATGCTCTCAGTGTGACAAAACGTTTGCTTATTCAAGTCACTTCAAATCCCATCAGAGAGTTCATACTGGAGAGAAACCTTATCACTGTAGTGTCTGTGGAAAGAGTTTTAGTCACGGGTCTACATTACTAACTCACCAGAAAATTCATACAGGTGAAAAACCTTTCAAATGCTCTCAGTGCGACAAGACGTTTGCTTATTCAAGTCACTTCAAAGCCCATCAGAGAATTCACACTGGAGAGAAACCTTATCACTGTAGTGTCTGTGGAAAGAGCTTTAGACAACAGACTGCCTTATTAAATCATAAGAAAATTCATACAGGTGAAAAACCTTTCAAATGCTCTCAGTGCGACAAGATGTTTGCTTATTCAAGTTACTTCAAAGCCCATCAGAGAGTTCATACTGGAGAGAAACCTCATCACTGTAATGTCTGTGGAAAGAGTTTTAATCTAAAGCAGAATTTACTAAATCATAAGAGAATTCATACAGGTGAAAAACCTTTCAAATGCGCTCAGTGCGACAAGACGTTTACTTGTTTAAGTAACTTACATTCCCATAAGAGAGTTCATACAGGAAAAAAACCTTAACACTGTAATGTTTGTTGGAAGATTTAATAAACAGTCTTCGTAAAGCACCAGTGACCTTAAGGTTATGACACCAAAAACTTAACATTTAAAATATTGTTAAAAACAAGTTAATAGTAAAATAAGAACAAATAACCAAATTATGATCAATATCACAAGTAACCAGGCTTAAAAGTAATGTAACTGATAACTTTTGGATTACTTAAAACAACAACTTTTATTTATTAAGAATTTAACAGAATTTTATGTAATGGATTATACATACATCTAGTGGCTACAATGTGGTATTACAGATTATTTTGTTTTATTTTTAACTAACATGTAGGCTACAAGGAAATAATAAAAACACAACATGTAAAAATTCTACACAATCTACATATTAGTTTAATATAGGCCTACATGTAGCCTGGGTGCCATCCGATCTTACCCCCGCCCACAAGATTTTGAAAACGGGAATATCGGTCTGGGGTTTCTGCGTTGAGGAGCTACTATGCTTGGACAAAAGCTGGTCGAACCAATCAAATTGTCAGGGCGGGCTTTATACGACGATGGACAGATAATCAACAGTAACGTAATGAACCACGTCACCAAAGAGCGCGTGTGTTAAATGGCTGCCACTGTAGAGTTCAGATGTGTGGATTCTGACATTGAGTCTGTTCTAAAAGATATCGACAGAGCATTGATTTTAAAAGAGGAAGTTACAGAGAAACGCGAGCAGGGCATTTGTTGATGTTTTTGCCGTCCTTCCTATTCGGCAAAAGTTGGTCGCAACTGAAATGGCTAACGGTATCACGGCGATGCAACTCAGCGTGCACGACGAGATGAATATAATTAGCGGTCGTTGCCAGCTTCTTTTCGGAAGCCCGGAATCGTGGTTGCTGAATAAGTGGAGGGACATGCTAGGCTCCAATATTTTCAAGCCAACGTAATTGGCAGGCCCGGAGTGGGTAATCGGGAGAACCGGGAGAATTCCCGGTGGGCCGCTTCACTTTGGGGCCGGTCGAGTTTTTTTTTTTTTACATTTGTCACGTTAGTGAGTCTATCTTCTCTTAAATGACACTTCACACGTTTCGCATTGACACTGCAGCGCGCAGCCTCTGCATGGGTTGTACCATGTGAAGGAGTTTTCCCCTCCCCTCCCATAGAGTTGGTTCGGTCCATAGCAGGTCTTTTCCAAAACTTTTCTCCGGTAGGGCCGGCCCTGCCGTAACAATACGCGTCTGAGAGGAGGAGGATGCTGCCAAATGTGCCAAACTTACAGATTTATTTTCAAGAGGATAAACAAAAGTGACAACAGGTAACTTAAAGAGAAATAAGCCTAGTAATGGTTAGCATTAGCAACGTAATTATTCGGCTAATACCGTTTTCAAACTATTTACAAGTCAATTTTTTTTTTTTTAAATATTAGCCTTTTGTGTATACATGCGATTCATAGACTTTTCAGCTTCTGAGCAGCATATATGCCAGTTCGCCGCTGAAACTGAGGAGGCAATGAGTAAACAATATGAATTAAAGTTATTTAACCCTCAGGTTGTGTTCAGAACCATATAACACCTTTTGTGTTCCCAGTCAAAAATGACCAGCCTAAAAAAAGATTATAAATCACTTTTTATGCTATATATTTACCCAATATTGGATTCAATATTTTTTTTCAAACTGTTTTCTTTTTTAATTAGGACTGGGTTTTATATTTCTATTTGCATCTGATTAATCATAGCCCTCATAGCATTAGCAATGCTAATAATTTATCAACATTTCCTTGTGGAATAGACTCTAAAAAGAGCTGGGTTATTTTTGACCCATAATGGGTAAATATTGGACAGAACACGCTGCTGGGTTAAAATTGACCCAATGCTGGGTTGTTTTAACCCAACTGTTGGGTTATTATAATCCATGGTTGCATAACAACAACCCAACATTGGGTTATTTTTAACTCAGCATTTGTTCTGTCCAATATTTACCCATTATGGGTCAAAAATAACCCAGCTTTTTTTAGAGTGTAGAGGAATATTTTTGTTAACTTCTCATCTTAAGTGAAATATTATGTAACTTTTACCTTGTTTGTTGAACCATGATATTAATAAAAACTATAGTAAGAGCTGAACTGTTGCTTTATTTATCCAATTTGAAAAAAGTGCTAATTTGGAATAACACTATGGAAAAAGTGGGCCGGTCTTGGGCCTGAAACTCCCGGGCTGAAAAGTGGCCCCACTCCGGCCCTGGTAATTGGTATCGTCGTGGATGAAGTTCACCTAACGTACAAATGGAAAGAGATAGTCTTACTCTATGACTTAGTAAATACTTCATGTTGTGATATAAACGAAATGTTGTAAACGTAATAGGGGTTGATGTACATTCGCTAACTCAGTATAATCACAATGTTAGTGTCATTGTAGCGAAATAACTAGCAGTTTGGTCAGGCTGCAAAGACGTAATTTCAACATACGTCACACACTCCGTTGCTCTGATTGGTCGTAGGTCTATCCAATTGAGTGCAGAGGCATTTTTCGGTTGAGACACGCCTCATAATATTAGCTCAATGGAGCTATAAATTCTGACTAGAATTGAGTATGACAACGTTAGGCTAGCCTACATGTTGACTAAAGCCGTGATCTTTCTTTAATTTGCCTGACTGAACTTGGACCGTTGGCAGTGGGAGTTCCCCTGCGTTACATAGCAGCGAACAACGCGTTAAGTGAGAAGAGATTATGAAAGGAAATTTTAGGTACTAAAAAAAGGTACTCAGCAGTACTAAAAAAAGGTACTGCTGAATTTTAAAGCAGTAATGAACACTACATACTAGCAGTGGCGGCGCCAGGGAGGAGCTAGGTGGTGCTGTAGCTCCGGCTATAATATCCATAGCACCCGCCCAGCACCCCCAAGAAATGTCTGTAATTTTTTATATTTATATTTTAATGTCATGTTTGAATAGTGTTTTCATGCTGTTAAAAAAGGGAGTTAACTAATCATTTAAAATATATATTTAGCTAAAATATCATGACGCCCAAACATGTGATCTTCTTTGGCCAATGGGTGCAGCACCCGGTGAACTTTTGACCTTAATGCACGGCATTTTGCTTTTGATAGCGTGTTTAGAAATTGAGCCAATTACACCAAAATGGATACACAAGAAACTACCTGAGGAACAGCAGTGGACACACTAGGACCAGTAATCTGGCACTTTTGGCTATAAATACGGAGAGAACGAGGACCCTTGCGTCAACATCATTGATGATGCTGTTTTGTTGTGAAGACGTCTATGATAAGTGCTTGATTTTCCCCTCTCTTATTACAAATTGAATTAATTTGGTGTTTAAAGAACAAATCTTGGCTCTGCATTCATTGTTACATCTATACTGCCCTACAAAGCGAAAGCGCAGTAACTACGCATTTGGTCAAAATTGAGTTAAGGGTTAAAATGGGCTTTGTGAGATCTGTTGTGTCTTGTGACAAAGTCTCCTGGTTAAATTTTGTCCCAATTCAGAGAAATGTGTGTGCCAAAATTGCAGTAACATGTTTGACTTGCTGGTGTAAAAAACTTTAAAGCCATTTTTCTCAGTTTCAGTGTTTGCGTAGATACTGCACTTAGCCTTTGGAGGGCAGTATAGGGTGCCCATACGTGTCATTCTTCCCGGATGCGTCCTGTCCAGGATTTCGGTCATAGATTTCGGTGCGTCTTTCGGAAGTCGTATTTGTTGACCAGCATGGGAATTATTCTGGTCTATGCTGGTTTAGCTGGTGGTCACCAGCATACCAGCACCAAAGCACAACATATGCTGGTCTTGCTGGTACGCAGTTTTTTTCAGCAGGGTAATGTAACTTAAAATGAGGGCTGCATGATAAATCGCATGCGATTGATTTACGCTTTACTATTAATCTATGGCGGGTTATCCGTGTATGGCAGATAAAACATGCAAAAAATAAATGTCCGATCGACCGACGAACGGCTAATCTAACGTTTGTCCGAACGTCTTCAACTTTTAGCACCTAGCAGCGTGTGTGACCCACGTGATGACCTGCCATGACGTCAACGCCTTAAATTTGGTGGGGTTTTTCATTAGCTAAGGTGCCAAGCTGTTAAAGAGTATATGCGTGTATGTGTTCGGAAGCAAACATACTGTTCATAACTATATACAAGTGTTAATTCATGTTGTTTTTCATACAACAATTATAAATGTGTAAATAAAGTATCACATTTATCTCTTTTATAAACACTTTTGTTACGTGTCAAACTTGTTTATTTTATATTGTGTGCTATGTGATTTTCCGAATTGGTTTTAAAAGTCTTAATGTCACGTGACGTGACCATAATGTCATTAATTGTCCATTAACTTTGCTTGTACACTGAGAAAGGAACTGTTCAGATTATTCAGTAAATGCTTTGTTCATTTTTACAATGATTATGTCTTTTGACTTCTGCTATAGGCCTATTTTCTCGGCTGGTAAATGAAATTTTACATAATTATTCAGTATTTTGTCATTCTTTTTATTCTTTCTAGGAAAGTTAAAGGACCTGTTATTGCATTGATATCATCTTGTCCAGATGCACAGTGTGATGTGGTAGCACAATAGAAATGAACTGCAAGAGCTTGTAGAGAGGAGTAAAGACTGCTGAGAGGAACAGCACTATATTTTGAGTATATGTTGCATACTTGACAAGCTTGTCACACTTTCACTGCACAGACACCATATATTGTATAACAGGTTTCTTTTTACTTTATTATTATGACGATCACAGTTGAATGTAATGTGGTAATAAAAAAGGAAGTTGTTGTACAGGTATCTATACAGATGAAAATAAGGGCTTTAAACTTCAACGTTTCATTTGCATATTAAAAAGAGAATAATTTAAAATAATTTCTTTAATTCATTTAAAAATATTATTTTATCTTAGCGAAGAAAAGGAAACCGTAGAATGCATAATCTTAAAACGGAAGTTATGATATAAATAGAAAATAACAGCCTAGCAGGGATGATGCAATAGAAACTGTTGTGCTACTGTGTTGGTATACAGCCATGTATTTGTAGTAAATCAATCAGCTTTACTGCGTGTTTATTTTTCATAAGAGAATAATAAGGCAACCTGACTATGAATTTAGGTCCTATAAATAAAGTTCTTGACTTCAAAATGTAGGTGGATACACCTCTGAAACACATGAACACACACAGACCAGACGTCCACATTTCATGTCTCATTCACCAATGAGAAAACTTTGCTGAACAAAGTGAATAACAACATAAACAACTGTTTTAAATACAGCATGTTTTCGGTTGTGTAGAGGTAATAGTTTGCTTGTATTTTTGAAAACATAAATATTGTTAAGCTAATTCTTAAAAATACACGAGTAACACAATAGCTGCTCATGTGCAGCTTGTCAATTCAGCAGGAAAGTTTGTTTGCCTCTGTTTACAAAGTGCACGTGAACACGCTGATGATGTATGATGTCTGCGTGAACAGGTTGCGTAGTGGCATGCAAAACACATTCACAGAAGAGGAGCAAAAATTGCATGTGTCCAATTATTGCGTTCGGCCCAACTTCAATGATTTGTTGAACATTTAATAGTCTTATGTCTTTCACAGATGACATATATTTATACAAATACATTTAGACATTTTAGCATAGTGATTGGTATCAGGATGTGAGGAGACTTTCAACAAGCATAACTATAAATGTTTCTGGATCAAATCAAATATCTTGCCTTTAAATGACTGAACACATGCGGGACGGCACATTAAATGTGTTGTCCCTATACTAACACACCTTCTGTGTTATTATTTATTGTGCCCCCCACCCCCATGGTCCTGCGACGTTAGATCAGAAATGTCTTGTCTTCAAGTGTTCATTTATCACAAAATAGAGTAACACGAGTAACCAACTCATTTAAATTTCACTCATTTTAACTGCGTTACTTGATTTAAAAAAGATACTTCGTTACATGTTTATTACCGCTAAAAGTAGTGGAATTACAGTAACAGAATTAATTGTAATGCGTTACTCCCATCACTGTTTTTAACACAACTTGTGTTGTCCCTTTCATTTATTTTATAACACATTAAATGGCATGAAACACACAATGTGTAAAAAATTAACACATCATTTTTTGCAGTGTACCTCTAAAATAAATAAAAACATGCAAGATTGTGTAGACTGCTGTGGTGGAAATTCAGCAATAATCTGATATACTGAGACAAGACAGAATGAATGCTTAAAAAAGAAGAATTTAATGTTTTACTTGCAAGGGCTTCAACATACAAAGCAATCAAATCAATGTACAGCAAAAGCAACTCTCAGTATTCTTGCTGGCCTTTTTATGAGCCCGCTTACCTCAAACCCCATGTTTTTTTAATGATAATTTAATAATTAAATTACTGTAGTATTCTAAAGTGATAATCATGGTAAGTCACTAGTAATGACTCAAGTGTTACCACATCATTCTAGTAATAAGTCATAATGTGGATCAATATTCTAAAGTGACGATCATAGTTAGCCACCAGTGATTCTTTTAGAAGGATGTAGTAACACTTGAATCATATGTTTTCATATTTAAAATGACTGTCACCTCTGTCTCTCGTGCACGCTCTCTCTCCCTGTGTGTATACAGATACAAAGAGGTGACAGTAATTTTAAATATTATTATGAAACCTTTAATGAATATAGCTTTTACTACAAAAAACTAATCACTACACAAAAAACACCTTTACCACATTAAAACCATTGTTAATTTTCATAAGGGAGGTACAGTGGATCACAATGTGTTAATAATTATCCGTTCACTAAATTCCATTGCAGTTTAATTGTCTCCTGCAGTGTTTGAATCAACAGTAAATATCTACACATATTTTAATATTTGGTGCAGATCATTATACTATTTATCTTATATTGTGTACACTCTCACACACTTTCCACACTACTGACACACCAGAAACAACAGAGCCGTAAATCTGCCTCCAGATCTGCAGCCTCCTCATACTCACTTGTAAAGCAGTGAGCGTCTTCTGTCTCCAGTACAGCAGGAGGCGCTGCAGCTCTTTAGTCCGCAAATAAACTCACTAAAGAAAGAAAGAAAGAGCGCGTGTGATGTGTTTGTGTATCATCAGTGTTTTTCTCTCTTGCGTGTTTCATTGAGTGTAAACAGAGTCTTGTCTCTGTGTATTTAAGTGTTGAGACGATGATGATGAGATGTGCTGTAAATGAGTAGGAACTGATCTGTCCGTGCTGGATATATTGATGATGTCATCACAGAAATCTCTCAGCTGAAGAAAGAGGTGGCATTAGTGGAGACAAAGCTGAGGTCAAGAAGAGATTTAGCAATGAATCGAGAGGTTTGTACAGCTTAAACATCATTTACCTGAATCAGACAACATCAGATCATTTCTAATCTTACTGTTTGTGTGTGTTGTGTTGTCAGGATGTGGATTGTTGTGAATCTTCAGTGTATGTGACTGATGATGGGAGTCTGGATTCAGTGTGGATGAGCAGAGATCAGAGCCGCACACCACAGACACTGCTGGACTCTAAACTCTCTGAAGAGAAATCCAGACACACACAGGACTCCGATCTCAGTCTGACTTTACTCTGTTATACTGAGTCAAAGCTCACAGACACTCAGGACACTACAGTGTGTGACAGTAAACAGAGCTTACAGGAGGATCAAACCTCCACAGAGTCTCTGGATTCTGTCTGTAACGCTGGAGAACAGCAGCAGATCCTGCAGACCAAACTGAAGATGTGTTCAGTTAAACTCATCGACTGCACGAACCTCATGATGAAGATTAAAACTGAACCCACAGAAATCAAAACTGAACCCACAGAAATCAAAACTGAACCCACAGAAATCAAAACTGAACCCACAGAAATCAAAACTGAACCCACAGAAATCAAAACTGAACCCACAGAAATCAAAACTGAACACACAGAAGAGGAAGATCGCACTGAGGAAGATGATGATTTTATTCCATCAGGTATGTCTCCTTAATTGTTGTATTTTTAACAATTTTAACATGTGAGCACATGTTTTGGGTTTTCAGTCACAAAAAGACCCCACAAAAATGTAAGTACTACAATTTTAAAGGAGTTTAGGATATCTTTTAAAACTTATTGAGAAACAGCATGTAGGCTTAAAGGGTTAGTTCACCCCACAAGTATAATTTTATCTTAAATCAATTACCCCTGTGTCATCCTAATAAACCCCCAAGTGCTCAGACTGTCTTCAGAACACATTTTTAGATATTTTTTTATTAAAAACCGATAGCCCAGCAAACACAGACCATTTCCCTAACGTTCCCATATGGTTTCCATTTGGTTCTTTTTTTCCAGAACGTTTCCTGTAGGTTTTTTAAGAAATACAAAAACTTTAATAGCATAATGGATGGCTTTTACTCAGACAACTTCTTAAAGCTGCAGGGCAGCTCTGTAAATGCCCACTGCTCCGTGTGTGTTAACTACTGCTGCTATCCATCACATTTTTAAGGAAATTAATTGAAAACATGAATAAGTCCATTGTATTCTTTATTTCTGCGTTTGCGTGCTACACTGCTGCAGCACGCGCTTTTCTACTCTGCTCCTTCAGCGCGCGCTGGCGAACTCGCGTCACGGTCGTTTAATTTTACCTCAGAAACAAACATTATTTTACAGATTTCTTTTCTCTCTTTCGTCATTTATTAATTTAAATATGAGAGAACAATATATACTTTAGGGGTTTTCGATTGATTTTAACGTTTTTATGAAGAGGATATGTTGTTAAAAGAAGCTTTTGATTGATGTAAAAACGGAGCTCGCTAACGTTATGCGGATAAATAAACTGGGTTGTAAGATCCGTTAACGTGAATTACATTTTTATTTCTCTCTTTTTACCTCCGAGACTACAATATTTTTATCTCTTTCTTTATTCAGCAACGTTAACTTAAATATGTGTGTACAAAAATATATTTTAATTATTTCCAATTCCACAGTTTCGGTCCTCAAGAGGTGTAATGAACAATACAGATCATATAATAACCAGTTGTTATCCTTTTTATTTATTTTTAGTTCACTGTTTTGTTTAAGATAGATGTAAGAAATATTAAAGTAAATTTTATGCCACTAAGCCTTGGCATTATCATGTAATGATAGCCTACTTTATTTTATTTCCGTCCCCAGAAATTGGGGTAGTCAGGGTGAGGCAGTCGGTGCATCAGGGTTTTTCCTAAGTCATTTATTTGATTTCCTTTAATAAAATTCAGAATTTTGGTGCATAACATTTTTATTGGTGTTTCTTCTACAAAATAGTACTACTGACACTGAAAGACTGTATAATTTCCTTAATCTACCATGATACAATGGAAACATTCACTAACGCTCGTAACTCCTTCTGCCCAAACAGTTATGAACGTTAAACTATGAATCTAAAGGAAACAGAGATATAATTTTCCATGTAATTCTATCATTAGAAACGATAAAAACATATTGTGTAGGTGAAATTTTTATATGCGTTGCTAAATTATGAATTGTTCATAAATCGTGTTTAAACCGGGGCAGAGAGTTTCTGTCAAAAATCATAACGTTCGAACATTTTATTCTGACATTAAATTTCCATCTCCTAATTTCTGGGCGGTTCTCGAGTCAGATATAAAATTGTCTAGGTCACGCATGCTCTGCGTGGGAGGAAGAGTTGACAGGATTTCACGGATTTCGAAAAATGTGGGCAAGTTTGTGGTTTCTTTCCAAAAGTTTACGAACGTTAAAATGTTACGAATGTGATAAACTTTGGTTAAGTAAACATTAAATAGGATCATTGTGGTGGGAAAGGATAAAGAGTGTGCAAGTCGGATGATTGCTAATGCTTTCAGACCGAAAGCGCCGTCGTGTTCATCTTGAAACAGCATGCATGATGGTTGTATACATTTTGAGATTCGGCACTCCTACCAGTGCATCTGCAATCACATTGCTGTCATTAGAGTTTGACCATACAGTACTTCTAAAACACAATCGATCAAAGAATTGCAGAGGTATGACTTTTAGGGATGCGGTTGACCGGCCATAAATCGGAACCGGACGTTTTTTGATTATAATGCGCGATCTGCATCCTGCCTGTTTTTGTATTTATTCGGCCGATTTTTCCAGAAGTGCGCCTACTAGGGGAGCTAGGCGTGGAAAATACATGTCTAGCGCCCCCTAGTGGCCAAAAGTTCTGCGGTGTGCCTTTAATGAAAGGACTAGAGATGTATTTCATTATTATTGCCATGTAGTACTGAACATGTAACCTTATCTCTCTCTCTTAAACACAGCTTAAAATACATGCTTGGTAAATTAACACTTGCTTGGCTAATTGACATCCTATTAGCCTAAATAGACTACCTAAAGCAAGGAAATGTTGCTTCTTTTGAAGTAGCCTAATGTAATAAATAAATGACGGTGGATTATGAACTCGCCAAAACGGAAAAGAAAGCCCAACTGGACGCAGAATCAGTTACTGCGGCTGGCCCAGTTGGTGCTTGAAAAAATAAACACAATAAAAGGGAAATTCGGCAAACCTAAGGGTGAGACATGGGAGACAGTGATGCGCGGGTATAAACAACCCGCACCCGACCGACGTTTTCAACTAATCCACCCTCAACTCCGAACGCAAAAAATAAAAATTAAATAGTGTAGTAATTGTTCAAAGTAGTTAACTGGCATCTTTATTTCAAACGACCCGACCAACCGCGACCCGAAAATCACAAAAAATATTTTTGGATGACTAGTAACCGCGGGTGACCGCAGGCCCCCGCTCATTTCGGATCAACCCACGCATCACTGATGGGAGAGGCTTTGTTTGCAGATCAATGCAGCATTCCTGCTTGTGTCACGGACCCCCGACGACTGCGAGAGGTGGTGGTATTCACTACAATCACAGTCGATGGTTGATATTGCAGCCTTTAAAGGGGCAAGCATGACAACAGGATGGCCTATAATATTAAATATATAATATCATTATTGCTTCATGTAATTCTAAAAATGTCCTGCTTGTCATGAATGTAATGAATTATGAAACAAATGTCATAAACAATGCTTTTGAGTTGGTGAAACTGTACGTGTTAAGGAGGATCAGCACCTAAGCCATTTTATGATCCTTTGTGAATAGGTCTTAGTGAGTTAGGAGTCCTCCCGACTTCTTTAAAGCTGTTCCAGACTTAGGTGCTACTTTTAGGGCTAAAATGCTTCGTGAGTTACTCTTAGTGAAAAAAATTAGGAGTCCTAAAGTTAGGAGTGACAAGCACATTATTTTTAGGAGTTGCTCCTAAATTCGCCAGTTAGGAGCAGTGTTGGGGGTAACGCATTACAAGTAACTTGAGTTACGTAATAATATTACTTTTCTGAAGTAACGAGTAAAGTAACGCATTACTTTTTAAATGTACACATTAATATTTGAGTTACTTTTTCAAAAAAGTAACTCAAGTTACTTTTTTATATTAATTAATTTGATTAAAAAATATGTACTTAATTAAACTAAACGTATGCACTCTCTGTGCCTGTGTGGAAACAGTTTGAGTCAGAAACTGAGATGGCAGACCAGAGCTAAACATTTTTGTGATGAAATATGCAATTTCTGAAGGCAGAACTTTTCAGTCATAAAAACACCTGCAAGGCCTGAAAGAGATCAAGCTTTAGCCAAGAAAAAGTAACGCAAAAGTAACTAAAAGTAACGTAAGCATTACTTTCCATGAAAAGTAACTAAGTAATGCAATTAGTTACTTTTTTTGGGAGTAACTTAATATTGTAATGCATTACTTTTAAAAGTAACTTTCCCCAACACTGGTTAGGAGGCACTACTTTTAGCCTTAAAATTCTTTGTGAATACTAGGGATGGGCATTTTCCAGTAATTTACTATTCAAATATTTAAGCTCATAAAGAACGAATATTTGAATATTCGTTTATTAAAATTGTTAATTAAGACATGCATGTTTTGTATTTTTCAACAAGTTAAACTTATATTCTGTATGTATGTATGTATGTATGTATGGTTTGTATGTATGTATGTATTTTTAAGCTGAAAACATTGTAAAAATTTTAAATTTTTCTTAAAAAATATCCTACAGAAAAACGAGGTGTTAAAACCCCATGCGGAGCGCAGTCTGAGTCAAATCCTTAGTTTCAAGTCGGTCGTTTCATTACTGTTTGATCTTACATTATATTATACCAAATATTATACACTAACCTCAAATCTAAGCGAAGTTTGAGGACTTGCAAAGTTTAAAGTTTGAGGACTTGACAAAGTAGGCTATCATCATTTAAACAGACTCAAAACACCAAATAAGAGCCCGGAGCAAACGAAAAAACACATCTACATAACCCACTGCTCAGTCGCCATATAAATATCTTCTCAGTTTAGTTTGACATGTATTTGTGAATAAAGAAACCATATTTACCCTACCTGCTTCGGTGAAAGCCCGTTCTTCTGACTAGATACAATAATGGCGATGCGTGTTGTGATACGTAATACGTTGTGTACGTAAGCAGGAAGTGATGTTGTGTATGATGCATGGATGCTGAGACACACAGTAAAGTTGTTACTAGTTCATCTACCTTGTGGTCGAGTATTACTTCATGGTAGCAGCGGTTAAAACCTCTAATATTAATAGCATGCACATCTTGTCAACGCAAGTACAGAAACGTGCAACAAGATTAAACTATATTGACGACCGCGCTGAAGTTTTAACGGAGTTAACAATGCGACTTCACCTGTTAACGTTACACGTGTTGCAGATCGGAGAAGGCACTTTGTCCGTGGATAATTGTGAATCGGTCTAAGAAACACAACGAAAGCAAAATGGAACACACAAGGAAAATTTACAACAAAAAAAATGTTAAAGAATGGCAGCGGATCTACCAATGATGAACTGGTCTGATCCTGATCTAAGTGAGGCAATGTCTTTATTTAAACAAAAAATGAATCTATATCTGGAAGATGATGAAATAACAGATGCAGATAAAAAGCTAGGAAAGTGTGTAGAGGCATTGGAGATGAGGGTTTAAAATGACTTAATGCAAGTGGTCTCAGTGATGCAGATAAGATAAATCCTGACAACTTGTGGAACTTCTTTGAAGGACAACTAAAGTGAAATGTTAACTTCAGAATTCACAGGCTACATCTCATGCAATACAGACAGAGAACAGATGACTAGCATTGATGATTTTGTGACCAGAGTCAGAACACTAGCATTGAAATGCCAATTTAAGATGAAGAGCTTAATGAAAGATAAGTTGAGCTTATCATTGCAAGTACTCCCTTTGATGCTTTAAGAAATGATCTTTATAGCAAGCCTCAAGGGCATCCAATTGCTGAAGTACTAGCAGGGGGACGAAAACACGAAGCCTTAGCAGCTGGAAATGAACAAATTCAACAGCTCAATGTGCCACACAAGGATAAAGTCCATGTAATAACAAGAGGACGAACCTGTCAAAACTGTGACAGGAACCACAAACCAAGGCAAAGCCCTGCATATAATGATACATGCTCTATGTGTGGAAATAAAGGCCATTAGGCAAAATGCTGTAAAAAGACGAGACAACAAAGACAGTTCTCCGCGCAGCGCAGAAGCAAGTCACGACCACGCACCGGATACCAAAGACATAACTACCCAAGAAGAGACTACAAGCACAAGGATGAGCCCAGCATCAATGTAGTAGACAATACTAAAGAAGATGATGTGAGTACATACCGAAAGCACTTTTACTCCAGTGCAATGTGCTTACATAGCATCCATGTGAAGCCACCCAGAGATGAAGCATATACAACTCTGAATGTTAAATCACCAAACTTACAAGGACAGGGATACACACTTTGTTAAAAATAGACACCGGTGCATCAGGAAACACGTTACCACTGCGTACATTCCAGCAGATGTATGGAACAGCACCACAAAATATGCAACCCCTGAAACCAGCATCCAACATAAAGCTGACGTTGTATACCGGTGACATAATACCCTGTTATGGAATTCTCAATATGCCGTGCCAGAACAAAGAGTCCAGATGGATAGATGCAAAATTCTATGTTGTTGACGTACCTGGACCAGCTGTTGTCGGATTACCCACAAGCGAACTGCTTAGACTTGTGACTGTAAATGTAGATACATGTCTGAAAAAGAAAACAAACATGTGAAACAACCAACTAATACGTGCAAACCACAACACATAAGAGGCATTAAGGAACTGAAGGACAATTTTCCAGACCATATTTGATAAAATAGGCAGTTTTAGCGGCACAGCAAAGCTGATCCTGAAAGAAGGTGCCAACCCATTCATCGACCCACCACGTAAATGCAGCATTCACATTAAGGAAAACCTTCAGAGTGAGCTGAATATGCTTATCGATCAAGAAGTCCTACGAAAAGTGGAAGAGCACACAGACTTTTGCACTTTACTGCAATACTTGTGAATAGGACCCCCTTTAAAGGGATTTATTAACATTGTGAGAGGTGTAGAAAGACTAACTTTATACAATAATATGTAAAGTATTAATGATAGACAATGTATGTCTAAAGATTACAAAGTTGATAGGTTTGTGTAGAAGCAGTAAAAGTGCCTCTCTTTCTATTCCTCTCTTGCAGATTAAAAGAGCTTAATCCGTCATTATTTCAGATTCAAAAGTATACTCTTTATAAAGTATGTAGGGTCAGCTTACATAATGACTCTTTGACCGTTTGAGCTATAATGGCCTGTTCTCGAATGCACAGAAAACTCATCTGAAAAGACACAACGTGCTTGCACGCATAATGTAGTTATCACGGGCAAATCGACAAAATTTAATGCCAAATATACATGGCCGGTTGTTAATATACCTGGGAGAGCCGCCCAAGTAAAGTAAATGTGTGGGAAACACCTTTTGGTTGGTGTAATTTGGACAATCTAAGCATGCAACACACAAATGATAGCCACGTAAAATAAATGTAAGTTATCGCAGCTCCATACGATATGTATATCGCGCACACCCATCGCGATGATAATGAATTTTTTGAATATATTGTGCACCCCTATTTTTTTGTGTAAATAAGAATGAAAAGACGACAATTTAACTGTTTCATGTTTCTTTCAAAACACACAGAACAGAAACTCTTCACCAGATCTGAGATCAGCTTTACTACCATACAAGAGAAGAAACATCATTCAGAAGACCACAAAGAGAAGAAGAAGAAGAAGAAGCAGTTTCACTGTGAGCAGTGTGGGAAGATTTGTGTCTCTTCCTCTGATCTAAATGATCACATGAGGACACACAGTGATGAAAAGCCTTTCAACTGCACTGAATGTGGAAAATACTTCAAAACCAAACACACTCTTAAAACTCATCAGAGACTTCACACAGGTGATAAACCTTTCAAATGCGCTCAGTGTGACAAGACTTTTTCTCAGTTAGGTCACTTAAAATCCCATCAGAGAGTTCATACTGGAGAGAAACCTTATCACTGTAGTGTCTGTGGGAAGAGTTTTAGTCTAAAGCAGAATTTACTAAATCACAAGAAAATTCATACAGGTGAAAAACCTTTCAAATGCTCTCAGTGTGACATGACGTTTGCTTATTCAGGTCACTTGAAAGCCCATCAAAGAGTTCATACTGGAGAGAAACCTTATCACTGTAGTGTCTGTGGGAAGAGTTTTAGCCAAGGGTCTACATTACTAAATCATAAGAGAATTCATACAGGTGAAAAACCTTTCAAATGCTCTCAGTGTGACAAGACATTTGCTTATTCAAGTCACTTCAAAGCCCATCAGAGAGTTCACACTGGAGAGAAACCTCATCACTGTAGTCTCTGTGGAAAGAGTTTTAGTCGCCGGTCTTCATTGCTAAATCATAAGAGAATTCATACAGGTGAAAAACCTTTCAAATGCTCTCAGTGCGACAAGATGTTTGCTTATTCAAGTTACTTCAAAGCCCATCAGAGAGTTCATACTGGAGAAAAACCTTAACACTGTAATGTTTGTTGGAAGATTTAATAAACAGTCTTTGTAAAGCACCAGTGACCTTAAGGTTATGACACCTGTAGTGGCTGTTTGTCCTTTTACTTAACCCATTTGTGCCTGATGCTGCATGC
The DNA here is from genome assembly GCF_027580225.2 of Misgurnus anguillicaudatus. Lineage (NCBI taxonomy): Eukaryota > Metazoa > Chordata > Actinopteri > Cypriniformes > Cobitidae > Misgurnus > Misgurnus anguillicaudatus. Next base: position 2,512,188 of record NW_027395283.1, read on the forward strand.
CGAAACATTACATCTAATGCCGGTTACTTTTATTTCATGTTTCTAAGTGCTACAAAGGCTTCGATATTAAGTTTTTGGTAGACGTTGACAATTCTTAGTATTTTTTCTGAAAACCCTCTGGAGATAACGGTATTTATCCTAGATATAACATAGGTTTTAAGCGTTTTAGGAGTAAATGGGTTAAGCAAAACTAATAACAACAAAACTTTTCCAAATGGCCACTAAGGCTGCGTCATGGGTAGGCTTTACGCATGGTTAGAGGTACAAAAATAAACTAATGTCCATAGCCAAAGACGAGTTCGAGGAGGTTTATTTACACAGATAAGCAAGCTCACAGACATTTCCTGCTGCCTCTCTCACCCTGTGGTAAAAAACCATATGCCCTCGCAGCCTTTTCGGTTCCTCCCATCTTAACCCATTTATGCAAATTAACATAGCACCACATGCCCAAACTAAAGACTATATAGTAGACTATAACTTAAGCCTAAAAATAAACAAAGTGCAAAAATAGCTCCAACAACCCAGCCCCTAATTGTGACGGTAAGTTGCCCACAATTAACCTTAGCTGTTAGCACAAAGGAGCTATAATTATAACCCAAACACTAAGCTTAAATCTTGCATCTTCAGATTTTCCATGCCTGCAAAAAAAAAACCAAATAGACAGAAAACAGAAGAGAGAGAGAGTGAGATGCATTGTCAATTGTTAGCCTCCAAGAGAAGACAGAGCTTGGTTATTGGTCTGTCCAGGATGCTGGTCTTCGTTTGGACCTTCACAGAGCGAACCAGTCCTCTTGAGTCAGCTGTAGTACTTAGAACTTTACCCATCATCCATGAGCCTCTTGGAGCTGTAGCATCAGCGATTACAACAATATCTCCTGGAATGAAGTTTCTTTTTTGCCTTGTCCATTTTTGTCTTTCTTGCATCACAAGCAAATACTCTGAGGTCCACCTTTTCCAGAAAAGCTCCGCAATGTACTGCACTTGCCTCCACCTCCTCTTAATATACAGATCAGAATTTTCAAACAGACCTGGTGACAGAATGGGCTTGCCTTTCAGCAGAAGAATGTGATTTGGAGTGAGCGCTTCCAAGTCATTGGGATCCTCTGAGACCTTAGTTATTGGCCGGTCATTGAGTATTGCTTCGACCTCACAAAACAGTGTTTGCAGGCCTTCCTCGTCCAGCAGTTGATGTCCAAATACAGAGGTAACTACACTGCGCACAGAGCGAATCAGACGCTCCCAAACCCCACCTTGGTGAGATGCAGCTGGGGTGTTAAAACTCCACGTCACTCCTTCCTGCACAAAAGTCCTTTCAATTTTAGAATGATTTAAAGATTTTAGAATGATTTAAAGCAGCCAGGGCCTGCCTCAGCTCCTTCTGCTCACCAACAAAATTTGTGCCGTTATCTGACCTCATACTTGTAACGGGTCCTCTTCTGCAGACGAATCTTTGCACAGCATTGATGCAGGAGTCTGTGTCGAGGGAGTTCGCCACCTCCAGATGTAATGCACGGCTGCTCAGACAGGTAAATATCACTCCATATCGCTTCAGCACAGTTCTACCTCTCCTCACATCCAGTGGTCCAAAATAGTCTACTCCTACATTTGTAAAGGGCACGTTATCAGGCACAACTCGTTCCTTTGGTAAATCTGACATCTTTTGTTCTCCAAGTTTTCCTCTGTACCTTCTGCACACTGTACATTGTGAGAGAATCTTCCTGGCCGCAGAGTTGGCATTTATAACCCAATACTTCTGTCTCAATCTGTAAAGCATTTGATTGCGTCCAGCATGTCCAAGTTGATAATGGATGTGATGGTATATGAGCTGGGAAACATGCAGATCTTTTGACAGAATCACAGGATGTTTAACCTCCAACGGCAGGACAGATTTAGACAGGCGTCCACCAACTCTGAGAATGCCATCTTTAATGAAGGGGTCGAGGCGATACAGAGGGCTGTCTTTGGAAACAGTCTTTGGATCGTGTTTTAGTGAGGAAATTTCAGTGCTGAATCTTTGGTTTTGTGCAAACTGAATTATTGCCCTTTCGGCTTCCTCCAAACGCTCTGGTGTCAAGCTGGATGTTCCAAGCACGGCTTTGAATTTTTTAAGCTCCTTTTCCACATTTTCATTCTGCTTGACCACATAATCTTTCCTCTTTCGGCTTAAAAGTAAAAGTCTTTCTTTCAACACCAACAACCAGGCCACTAATGTTTTAAGCTTTCTCCAGGATGAGAAATAGTGAATGAGCCGACTGAGGGGGTTGTCACTGTGCGTTGCGACAGCATTCATTTTAAGTTCCCTTTTTACCTCTGGATCATCAGATGGGATGGACGAGAAATCCAAGTCGAGTTTTGGCCATTTGGTGGAAGACAAATGCAAAAAGTCTGGTCCCCTTAGCCATTTTCCTTTCCCAAATTCCTGAGCTCTTAGTCCTCGAGATGCTTCATCTGTAGGATTATCCTTGGTATTTACATACCTCCATTGATCTTTATCCGTGGCTTCTCTTATAGTGCTGACACGGTTAGCAACATATGTGTGAAAGCGCTTTGTTTCGTTGAAGATGTACTTGAGAACAGTAGTGCTATCAGTCCAAAAAACTGACCTTTGCGATGGCAACTGTAATTCCTGGTAATTCATGGTATTTACTCGAACTGCAAGCACAGCTGCCGCAAGCTCAAAGCGTGGGATGGTTAGTTGCTTTAGAGGAGCAACACGAGCCTTGCCTGTGATGAATGAAACATGCACACTGTCAGCACTCTCCAATCTCAAGTATGAAACAGTGCCATGTCCTGATTGACTGGCATCTGAAAAATTATGTAATTCTGCTTTCACTTGTGTTCCAAAGTTCTTGGGTTTAATGCACCGTTCCACTTTAAATCCACTCATATGCTGAAGTTCAGAGAGCCACTCAGACCAATGTCTGGAGACGGCACTAGGGACTGGCTCATCCCATTTGAAGTTCATTCTACACAGCTCCTGTAACAGTACCTTAGCAGGGATTATGAAAGGAGACAAAAAACCCAGTAGATCATTGAGAGAGCTCACCACAGAAAGGATGCCCCTCCTGGTGTGTGGACGTTCTTGTACCGCCGTTCTGAAGCTGAACGTGTCTCCTTGAACACACCATTGCATGCCCAGAGCTCTTTCCACAGGGAGTTGGTCCCTATCCAAATCCATGCTCTCCAAACCCACTGCTCTGATATTGATGGAAATAAGTGCAAACACATTTTTGCTATTTGTGACCCACTTTTGGAGATAGAAGCCACCTTTTTTACAGAGAGATGTTAATCCATGTATGAGCTTCACTGCATCTTCCTCTGTTGCAGTGGACTTGAGACAGTCATCTACATAGAAATTTGTCTTGACTGTGCTGAGGACGTCGGGTGAGTATCGCAATGCATTATCCTCAGCAGTTCTTCTCAGTGCATAGTTTGAGCAGCTTGGAGAGGATACAGCTCCAAACAAATGTACGCACATCCTGTATTCCTCTGGCTCAATTGTAACGTCTCCATTGGGCCACCATAAAAAGCGCAAGAAGTTGACATGCTTGTGTGGGACCCGGACCTGATGGAACATGGCATTGATATCAGCCATAATAGCGATGGGCTCTTCTCTAAACCCGGAGGAGGACACCAATAAGCGTGTTAGTGAAGTCTGGGCCCTGCAAGAGCTGGCTGTTTAATGATGTACCTTTATAAGTACAGCCGCAATCAAACACAACACGCAATTTACCTTTGGTTGTGTGATGTACACCATGGTGGGGAATGTACCACACCTTTCCTTGTTTTGGAGCGGGCTCATTTGTGGGAACCTTTTCTGCATATTCTTGCTCCAACATGTTGTTGACAAAATCAGTATATTGAGCCTTGAATGAAATATCTCTGTTAAATCTCCTCTTCAGGCTTTGGAGTCTTTGTAATGCAATGCAGCGATTATTTGGCAAAATAGGATCTTCAACTCTGAAAGGTAAGTCAATACAATAATGTTCATTGTTAAGCACTGCTGTATCCTTCACAATTTTCATAAATTTAATGTCTTCTCTTGACATTTCAAGTTGTTCGTCGTATGTTCTTTCAGCAAAGCCATGATTGTACTGCTGCATCAACATATTTTCCAAGTGCTCCACAGATATATGATTAGCAGTTACAACAGTGCATCCTGATTTGACACCAGCACCTCCAGAATCTCCAACACGAAGAGGCCCGTTTATGACCCAACCAACTCTGGTCCTCACTGCATACGGTCCACCACATTGGCTGTTTATTAGTTCCCATGGCTCCAAAACTTTGGGAGAGTCAGTTCCAATGAGCAAGTCCACATCTGCATCAACTTCATGTAGCTTAATGCTACTCAAATACGCCCACTTGGCAACATCATCCTGACATGGCAGATTAACTTTGGATACAGGCATTTCTGTTTGTGCCAGAACAGATGGCAGCTCAATAAAATCCTCTGTATCAAAACCAGAAACCTCCAGACCCGTTATCACAGTGGTATTTATGGTTTTAGTCTGTCCCAGTGTCTTTAATAGTATGTTACAATTTTTACCTGATACTCCCAGCCTTTCAGCCAGACTTGCAGTGCAGAAGGTACCAGAGCTCCCAGGGTCCAAGAAAGGGTAAGTATGCACAACCTTATTACTTTTCTGACTTTTCACCCGCACAGCCACAATGGAAAAAACAGCAGTATCCTCTTCACCAGCCCCAATATGACCACACGTCTGCTGCTGCTCAGGTACAATGCTCACAGTTTCTTTGCAGGTTATCCTTGTAGTATCCTCCTTCTCCACATGCAGGACAGATGGGTGTTTCCTGTGACACACTTCACAATCCAAACGACTCCTACAGTCTTTGCTTGTGTGTCCATATTTCAAGCACCCAAAACACACACCTTTCTCCTTTAGAAAGTGAATCTTGTCCTGTTGTGTCTGTCTTTTAAACTGAAAGCATTTTTCCAGAGTGTGATTAATGAAATGGCAGAACAGGCATTTGAGCTGATTACTATGGGCTGTTAAATTTTCCTTTTCTTTATGTCCATCCTTTATTACATTGATGCTGGTGGCAAAGGTACCACTTTTCCTTTTCTGCTTAACTTGAGTGGATAGCTTTGTGTGGCTGGTGGGGGAACATCATTAATATTTCCAAACAGCGGGTCTGAAACAATTTTGACTTGTTTTTCAATAAAATGTACAAAATCAACAAACACTGCTCTGCTTCCAGTTTGTTCCAGTATATCACATGCCACATTTCTCCACTTTTCCCTCAGTTTGTATGGAAGTTTCATTAGAATTGTCCTGAGGTTAGCTGGCATGTCCAACTCCTTCATATACTTTATATGATGTACTATATTGGCGCAACCTCGAAGGAACAAAGCATATGACTGCAGAGCGTTAACATCCTCGGGTTTTATCGAGGGCCAATTATTGATTTTGTCCATATAAGCAGAAGAGATTTTGTGTTCACTACCAAAATGTTCAATCAAAATTGTTTTTGCTCTTTGGTAACCCAGTTCAGAGGGCAGATGCTGACAACTTCTTATAATGTTTCTTGGTTGCCCCCTAGTGTATTGTTCTAGGATGTACAGACAGTCACTGAAATTTTGAGTTTAATCCTCTATACAATTTTCAAAGGCTCTGAGAAAAGATTTAAAATACAGGGGATCACCATCAAATACAGGTATATTTCTCATAGGCAGAGCAGAGGCTGTGTTTTGTTGGACCAACAGGGCAGTAATCTCATTTTGACGCTGCATGATGTTCAAAATGTCTGGAGAATTGGTGGATTGATTATTGTCGTGAGCATTTTGCAAAACCAGTGGCTGTGTACTTTGTCCCTGAGAAGCAGGAATAACATTAGGTATGGGTGGTTGCATTACAACATGTTTAGGTTTAACACCAACAGGGACAGAATTTAATAAGCACCTAGGAGAAGGTTCAGAGTTTTCATTGGTGGGCACAAAATGGTCAGCAGTTGGATTTAGTTAATATTTTCCTGGAATTTCTGACCTTTCCAAGTAAGAGTTCATGCCATCTGATGTTGTAGATGCACATTTTGACACTTTAGAGCCACACTTTGAATTTATTTCTAGAACCTTAAATTTTGCGTTTGTTACCTTCAATTCTGCCTCCAAAGCAAGTTGTTCCTTTTCTCTCCTTAAACGTTCCTGTTTCTTCCGTAATTCCTCTTGGTCCTTTTCCTGTTTCCTTCTTAATTCCTCTTGTTCAAGTCTTATTTGTTCCTCCTGCGCCTCCAAAATGTGCTTTTGTTTTAGACCAGCCATACGCTCCTGTAATGCTGCTTTATCTGCTTGCGCTAATATTTTTGCAGATGCACTAGATGAAGTTCTTGACAGTTTAGAGGCAGCTTTTGAGCGTGCTGCAGAACCTTTATTGGATACACTGTCCTCAGGCCTAATATCAGTTTGATTATCAGGCGGTTTATATGGAAGTTCATATAAATGCCCTGTATTTGATAACCACCCTTTGACATCATCAATAAAGTTTGAAAACAGTTTTTCCTTTTGTTCAAAATATGTATTCTGTCTTTCCTTTTCATCCTGAGGTATGTTCAATGACACAAATGACAAATGATGTTGTTTTGCCTCATTAACACATGTTATCATTTGACCCAAAAGAGACTTGACTACACCGATATTGTCTGCAGAATGCATGAATTCATCCATTTGATTCATGAACAATTTGGCTTGTCTGCATTTCTTCTATCTCTTTTCCTGACACGTTTGCATGAAAAACATCATTCCTTTAACAGTAAAACGTGTACGCCTCTTTATCGCAAGCGCCGTGTCACTTGTGGCTTTGGATACAACGTCAGACATTTTTAATTTCTACTGATGTTGGGCAGGTGCACACAGTTATTTTCAAAGGTTAAATAATACACGTACCTTGCGGAACTTTGTTTGTAGCGTTGTTGCCTTTGCGCACGGAGTTGAATGCGTGCAGTGATTGTTTGTTCACTGTAAAAAGTGTTTCTGTGCCTTAGTAGATTTTAAAAAAATTAATTGAGTAAACTGTATTAAAAAAAATTAATTCTTGTTTTTTTAATCAAAATATGAGTTAAAATAAAATAAAAATTGGAATAAATTGATTAATTCTAAATGAGCACATTATTGAGTAAATTCAACTTAATTTTATTATCTATAATCGATTTAAATTTGTAAGAAAGAAATTAACTTATTAATTTTGTGTTAAAACTACATGAATTATTTGAGTAAACACAACTAACTAGGCAGTGGACTTGCAGTTCCCAGCATGCTTTGCATGGGACTGCATTTGGAGAGTGAAATTTGAATTGAAACTTTTTTTGTTTTGTTTTTAACTAAAAAGAAAGACTTGTTAGTGTTAAATGTTCATTTATCTTCGATATTTGCAAGAGTTTCTGTTTCTTCTTTGAGTTTTGTAGTTACCATTGTTTAGAAGACTGGTGCTTGTGCATAGACTGCATACTGAAGTATGTCGCGCTTTACAGCTGTCCAAAACGAAACTGAGTGGGTGTGTTGTTTGAATAAACGTTTTTTAGCCCTCATCTGACGGCATAAAAAACAACAACTAACCATAAATACGCTACCTGTACCAAGAAAAGAAGGTTTATCTAACTGAGTAATACTAGCACAATTAGTTATCTCAACTCAATTTTATTGCATTCATTTTAAGTAATGTTAGTGTGTTCAATATACTTAAAAAAGGTTGAAAGTTGACTCAACCTAAAACTTCCCATGCAGTCACTTGCCTCACTTTTTATAAGTTAGATCTAGGTATTACTTTTTACAGTGTTGCGCGCGTCGGTGCGCGTCACCTGTGAAGGCTTTGGACCAGCTTTTGCGAATCCAAATGTAACAAACATCAATCCTCCATTCCGTAAATGCAGCTCCAGCGCTTCAGTAGCGTCACCGTTATCCAGTACGGTGTCCAATGAAGCTTTACACTGTAGGATGGGTCGTGGCTTGATGTTTGCGCTATATCCAGCCCGCACCTTCGCCACTCCTAGGGCCCAGCGTTGTCTCGAGCATCCAGGTAAGTAATCCACTTTCAATGGGGTAATTCAGCGAACAACGAGTCCAATTTTCCAGGTAAACCAACGATATACATCTAGGGGCGGGTTTTTTACTTATGTAGTGGCTATTTGTCCTTTTACTTAAGCAAAACTAAAAACAACAAAACTTTTCCAAATGGCTTCTAAGGCTGCGTCATGGGTAGGCTTTACGCATGGTTAGAGGTACAAAAATAAACTAATGTCCATAGCCAAAGATGAGTTCAAGGAGGTTTATTTACACAGATAAGCAAGCTCACAGACATTTCCTGCTGCCTCTCTCACCCTGTGGTAAAAAAAACCATATGCCTTCGCAGCCTTTTCGGTTCCTCCCACCTTAACCCATTTATGCAAATTAACATAGCACCACGTGACCAAACTATAGACTATATAGTAGACTATAACTTAAGCCTAAAAATAAACAAAGTGCAAAAATAGCTCCAACAACACCAAAAACTTAACATTTAAAATATTGTTAAAAAACAAGTTAATAGTAAAATAAGAACAAATAACCAAATTATGATCAATATCACAAGTGACCAGGCTTAAAAGTAATGTAACTGATAACTTTTGGATTACTTAATAAATAAAAGTTGTTGTTTTTAGAATTTAACAGAATTTTATGTAATGGATTATACATACATCTAGTGGCTACAATGTGGTATTACAGATTATACAACAGTTCTTTCTGGTTCTCGAATCTGATTGGCTAAGAGGCGTGCAATATTCTACTGGTAACGGCACAGTAATCGCTTCACCTTTCGTATCATTCCGCCACCTAGTAAATGGAGGTCCTCCAAACAGGGTCATCTCTGAATGGAAACACTGCAGACACACACAACCGCGCTGTTTTGAATCACTCTCTGTGTGTCTCATTAGTTCACTAGCTCATAAATCAGTCTGTGAATCCCCAATCAGAAGTTCCATCAAAGATCAGCACTCTTGGATGTTACGTTAAACTTAATGGGAGTTATGTCTTGTCACATCGTGTGGACGATTAACACTTGGAAAGAGGAATATAAACACTCGTTTTTTTCTGGAGCTATATCTCTTCTCAGAATGCGAAAACACTGTGGAACTGCAGGTAAGCACCGCAGCTTTTAAATGTGGACATTGATAATTTATTTAATCGCGACGTGACTATTAAAACATGTTATGAGATATCGCCACTGGTATATTTATAAGCAGCATGCAAAAACATCTCTCTGGCACTTATAAAAAACTGTTTTATATAGTACCGACAAGAACGAAGTCTAATAATAACCGAGTGCTCGTATCGCGTTAAGATGAAATGATAAACCAATAGTAACATTATAGTAAGGTGACCAGATTTTTAAAATGAAAACCAGGGACATTTCCTAGTTAAATGGTGAAAATATCATTAAAATCTCATTTGTTGTTATCTATGAATTAAAAAATGGGGACAAAATTTTTTCTTTTTTTATTGTTGTGGGTTCACAGCAAAAAAAAATGACTTTCTTCTTACTTAATAGAATTTTTGTCTTATTTTCAGTACAAATATCTAAAAAGTCTTAAAACAAGATGCATTTGATCTTGATAAGCAAAATCCCCTAAGAAAAATCTAGCTGTAAGACAAAAACAAAAATAAATAAGTGAATTTGTGCTTAAAACAAACAATATTTTTCTTGAATTAAGTAGTGGTAGATTTTTTTGCTTGTTTTAAGCACAAGTTTGATATTTTGGTCTAAAAATTAGAGTTATATTCTTAGGTCATTTTGCCCATCAAGAAAATGCATCTTAAGAATTGTTTTTTATTTGTACTGAAAACAAGAGAAAAATACTAATAAGAGTCATTTTTTGCAGTGTTTCTAATTCAATAAATTGAACAATTTCTATAGCCTAAAAATCTATTTCTCCCGTTTTTTTACACAAGAGACATACCTCATCAAAAATGAATTCTAAGGTACTACTTCAGCTGATTTCATAAAATTGTGAACGTGAAGAACAGAAGGAATCAGGCAAAATGTAAACATATTTAGCCTACAGAAAACAAATGCTCGGTAACGTACTGTGATCAGTTCACTTCATTGGTTTATTATTTTAATTTAACATGAGTAGTTAGTACCTTAAGCCCCCATAACTTTAACTGTTTTCATATCTTATGATAACTTGATTGATGATAATGATGCTTTCTCATGTGTCTCGTTGTAAATTCTTCATTGCTAAATCAGTGGCGTGCGCAAGTAATAAGTAGCTCGCGGCCCCCTCTGCTGGTGAAAATAATCATTACATGATTGCTCCGGTCTGGTACTACAAACGCTATGTTGATCAGGGTTTTCAGTGTATTTGCTGGTTGTTTTAGACATGCTGTAAAACGGGGACATTTCCGGGGACAGCTTCAGTCGGGGACAGAACACCAAAAAACGGGACTGTCCCCGGAAAACGGGGATGTCTGGTCACCTTACATTATAGAAGTATAGTTTTATTAACTTTTACCTCGCGCCAAAACAATAACAACACAAAAGACACTAAATATGAATAAGAAAACAAGTAGTAGTTTCATCATGACACCAAATACTGGTGATTTGATCAAATTTTTGACCATCAGGCCACCATGAGAGCCAGGGAATCCCTGTCAGAGATGTAGCCCAGAGAGGGCGTTGGTCAGCGGGGCGAGTGAACACTGACGTCCGCTCATGCTTTGGTTCTCATACGTACCGAATCTCACTAAGCAAACGTTCAAACAGGCGCTATCTTTACTAATCGACTGTAGATTTAAATATAATACATATATATTCTCGACTGAACTAATTTTAAAACTACACTTTGTGACCAAGAAATTGTAATATTTAAAACGGCGAATCCGTCCATTGAGTTAATATGAGATTCAAAGCAGCTGAAAGTGTTACCTGTCATTCTGGCCACCTTCAAATCCGTGGCGGAAGAAGTAGTTCTCAAACAAAGAGGCTTTTAAAATTACTCCGTTTTCGTTTTTCAAATGTGTGCTGTCGAACTGTTGTATAAAAGCAATATCGCTCTCGGAGAAGATTATTATTATTATTACAGAAAAGCAACTGTTACATTTTAAGGTAAGAATTAAACTACGATTGTATATCTTATGTTTTTAACTGAATGGCGTATGCGGTCAACAAATACGACTTCCGAAAGACGCACCGAAATCTATGACCGAAATCCTGGACAGAATGCGTCCGGGAAGAATGACACGTATGGGCACCCTATAGATGTAACAATGCAGAGCCAAGATTTGTTCTTTAAGCTGGTGGTCACTAGCATACCAGCACCAAAACACAAAATATTTGTATGCTGGTCTTGCTGGTATGCATATTAAATATATGATAAATAGTTTTTAGTGTGGCCGGAGTGCATGACTAAAGACTGAAAGCACGGCTATTATCAGGCGGGTCTGATAATAGCCGTGCTTTCAGTCTTTAGTCATGCACTCCGGCCACACTAAAAACTATTTATCATATATTTAATATGATTCAGCGCTCAAAATGTATCTGGCCGCAACACTCTCTCTATAAGCCCGTCTTCCCTGAAATTCTATCAGCCAATAAAAAAAAGAAAGAGGCTACACAATAGCCAATCAGAAAATAGCACTGTTGTATCTGGGTAAGATTTAACGCAACAACCAATAAAAAGCATAGCCTCGCACACACATCCACAGGGGAATGGAGCTCCGAGCATCACTTTGAGCAGCACAGAGTAAGTCTGATCTCCTATTTTAATGTTACAACAAATGCACAACTTTGACTCAAACAATGACAACTTGGCTGCTGTTAGAGAATGTTTCCCAGATAATCAGCATCAGTTTTTCACGAGTGTCTGTAACTTAGCCAACAGTTTACAGACTGTTCACTGACAACACCTGCTCAGAACATGTAAGTTAGTCTAAGCCTCGTTATATTTTCGTTATCACACGATGACTGACATTTTGTCACATAAAACATCTCTCTCCAAACAAGCTTAATAATTTTATAAGCAACTGCTTTGCAACCATAGTAAGCTTAATCTTACCTAAAACTAGGGAACGGTTGTTAACTTTAAGATCTTTTATAATAATTATTACACTTGGTATTTCATGTTGTTGTGCAGTCATTTTATTGTAATTTTAGATTTCAGCATTTGCTTATTTACAGGGAACCATTTTCTTTTTTTGACCACGGAGGGCTGGTGTTCTATGAAATTTCCCAGTAGATTTTTGGGTCCCACTCCGCCCCTGTATGCTGTTCTTGCTGGTATGACCAGCATGGGATGCTGGTGCTAATGCTAGTTTGGTGCTGGTTTAGCTGGTGCTAATGCTAGTTTGGTGTTGGTTTAGCTGGTGCTAATGCTGGTTTGGTGCTGGTTTAGCTGGTGGTCACCAGCATACCAGCACCGAAACACAACCTATGCTGTTCTTGCTGGTATGACCAGCATGGGATGCTCTTGTGCTAATGCTGGTTTGGTGCTGGTTTAGCTGGTGCTAATGCTGGTTTGGTGCTGGTTTAGCTGGTGCTGATGCTGGTTTAGCTGGTGTTCACAAGCAAACCAGCACCAAAATGCAACATATGCTGGTCTTGCTGGTACGCAGTTTTTTTCAGCAGGTTAATGTAACTTAAAATGAGGGCTGCATGATAAATCGCATGCGATTGATTTACGCTTTAATATTAATCTATGGCGGGTTATCCGTGTATGGCAGATAAAACATGCAAAAAATAAATGTCCGACGAACGGCTAATCTAACGTTTGTCCGAACGTCTTCAACTTTTAGCACCTAGCAGCGGGTGTGACCCACGTGATGACCTGCCATGACGTCAACGCCTTAAAATTGGTGGGTTTTTTTCATTAGCTAAGGTGCCAAGCTGTTAATGCGTGTATGTGTCCGGAAGCAAACATACTGTTTATAACTATATACAAGTGTATATACAAAAATTATAAATGTGTAAATAAAGTATCACATTTATCTCTTTTATAAACACTTTTGTTATGTGTCAAACTTGTTTATTTTATATTGTGTGCTATGTGATTTTCCGAATTGGTTTTAAAAATCTTAATGTCACGGGACCATAATGTCATTAATTGTCCATTAACTTTGCTTGTACACTGAGAAAGGAACTGTTCAGATTATTCAGTAAATGCTTCGTTCATTTTTACAATGATTATGTCTTTTGACTTCTGCTATAGGCCTATTCTCTGGGCTGGTAAATTAAATTTTACATAATTATTTAGTATTTTGTCATTCTTTTTATTCTTTCTAGGAAAGTTAAAGGACCTGTTATTGCATTGGTATCATCTTGTCCAGATGCACAGTGTGATGTGTTAGCACAATAGAAATGAACTTGTAGAGAGGAGTAAAGACTGCTGAGAGGAACAGCACTATATTTTGAATATACGTTGCATACTTGACAAGCTTGTCACACTTTCACTGCACAGACACCATAGATTGTATAACAGGTTTCTTTTTACTTTACATTCAACTGTGATCGCCATAATAATAATGTGGTAATAAAAAAGGAAGTTATTGTACAGGTAACTATACAGATGAAAATAAGGGCTTTAAACTTCAACGTTTAATTTGCATATTAAAAAGAGAATAATTTAAAATAATTTCTTTAATTCCTTTAAAAAATATTATTTTATCTTAGCGGAGAAAAGGAAACCGTAGAATTCATAATCTTAAAACAGAAGTTATATGATATAAATAGAAAATAACAGCCTAGCAGGGATGATGGAATAGAAACTGTTGTGCTACTGTGTTTGTATTAAGGCATGTATTTGTAGTAAATCAATCAGCTTTACTGCGTGTTTATTTTTCATAAGAAAGAATAATAAGGCAACCTGAATATGAATTTAGGTCCTATAAATAAAGTTCTTGACTTCAAAATGTAGGTGAATACACCTCTGAAACACATGAACACACACAGACCAGACGTCCACATTTCATGTCTCATTCACCAATGAGAAAACTTTGCTGAACAAAGTGAATAACAACATAAACAACTGTTTTAAATACAGCATGTTTTCGGTTGTGTAGAGGTAATAGTTTGCTTGTATTTTTGAAAACATAAATATTGTTAAGCTAATTCTTAAAAATACACGAGTAACACAATAGCTGCTCATGTGCAGCTTGTCAATTCAGCAGGAAAGTTTGTTTGCCTCTGTTTACAAAGTGCACGTGAACACGCTGATGATGTATGATGTCTGCGTGAACAGGTTGCGTAGTGGCATGCAAAACACATTCACAGAAGAGGAGCAAAAATTGCATGTTTCCAATTATTGCGTTCGGCCCAACTTCAATGATTTGTTGAACATTTAATAGTCTTGTGTCTTTCACAGATGACATATATTTATACAAATACATTAAGACCAGGGGTGGGGAACCCTGGTCCTGGAGGGCCACTGTCCTGCAGAGTTTAGTTCCAACCCTAATTAAACACACCTGAAAAAATCAAATTAAAGTCTTCAGGATTACTTGGAAATGAAATCAGGTGTGTTTGATTAGGGTTGGAACTAAACTCTGCAGGACAGTGGCCCTCCAGGACCCAGGGTTCCCCACTCCTGATTTAGACGTTTTAGCATAGTGATTGGTATCAGGATGTGAGGAGACTTTCAACAATCATAACTATAAATGTTTCTGGATCAAATCAAATATCTTGCCTTTAAATGATTGAAAACATGCGGGACGGCACATTAAATGTGTTGTCCCTATACTAACACACCTTCTGTGTTGTTATTTATTGTGCCGCCCCCCCATGGTCCTGCGACGTTAGATCAGAAATGTCTTGTCTTCAAGTGTTCATTTATCACAAAATAGAGTAACACGAGTAACCAACTCATTTAAATGTAACTCATTTTAACTGCGTTACTTGATTTAAAAAAAATACTTTGTTACATGTTTATTACCGCTAAAAGTAGTGGAATTACCGTAACAAAATTACTTGTAATGCTTTACTCCCATCACTGTTTTCAACACAACTTGTGTTGTCCCTTTCATTTATTTTATAACGCATTAAATGGCATGACACACACACAATGTGTAAAAAATTAACACATCATTTTTTTGCAGTGTACCTCTAAAATAAAAAACATGCAAGATTGTGTAGACTGCTGTGGTGGAAATTCAGCAATAATCTGATATACTGAGACAAGACAGAATGAATGCTTAAAAAGAAGAATTTAATGTTTTACTTGCAAGGGCTTCAACATACAAAGCAATCAAATCAATGTACAGCAAAAGCAACTCTCTGTATTCTTGCTGGGCTTTTTATGAGCCCGCTTACCTCAAACCCCATGTTTTTTTTTATAATAATTTTATAAGAAAATCACTGTAGTATTCTAAAGTGATAATCATGGTTAGCCACCAGTAATTCCTTTAGAAGGATGTAGTAACACTTGAATCATATGTTTTCATATTTAAAATTACTGTCACCTCTGTCTCTCGTGCACATACTCTCTCCCTGTGTGTATACAGATACAAAGAGGTGACAGTAATTTTAAATATTATTATGAAAACCTTTAATGATTCTAGCTTTTACTACAAAAAACTAATCACTACACAAAAAACACCTTTACCACATTAAAACCATTGTTAATTTTCATAAGGGAGGTACAGTGGATCACAATGTGTTAATAATTATCCGTTCACTAAATTCCATTGCAGTTTAATTGTCTCCTGTAGGCAATGTTTGAATCAACAGTGAATATCTACATATATTTTAATATTTGGTGCAGATCATTACACTGTTTATCTTATATTGTGTACACTCTTACTCACTGTACACCCTACTGACACACCAGAAACAACAGAGCCGTAAATCTGCCTCCAGATCTGCAGCCTCCTCATACTATCCTCATACGCACTTGTAAAGCAGTGAGCGTCTTCTCTCTCCAGTACAGCAGGAGGCGCTGCAGCTCTTTAGTCCGCAAATAAACTCACTAAAGAAAGAAAGAAGGAAAGAAAGAGCGCGCGTGTGATGTGTTTGTGTGTCCTCAGTGTTTTTCTCTCTTGCGTGTTTCATTGAGTTTAAACACAGTCTTGTCTCTGTGTATTTTCGTGTTGAGACGATGCAGGACACTACAGTGTGTGACAGGAAACAGAGCTTACAGGAGGATCAAACCTCCACAGAGTCTCTGGATTCTGTCTGTAACGCTGGAGAACAGCAGCAGATCCTGCAGACCAAACTGAAGATGTGTTCAGTTAAACTCATCAACTGCACGAACCTCATGATGAAGATTAAAACTGAACCCACAGAAATCAAAACTGAACACAAAGAAATTAAAACTGAACCCACAGAAGAGGAAGATCGCACTGAAGAAGATGATGATTTTATTCCATCAGGTATGTCTCCTTAATTGTTGTATTTTTAACAATTTTAACATGTGAGCACATGTTTTGGGTTTTCAGTCACAAAAAGACCCCCCAAAATGTAAGTACTACAATTTTAAAGGAGTTTAGGATATTTTTAAAACTAACTGAGAAACAGCATGTAGGCTTAAAGGGTTAGTTCACCCCACAAGTATAATTTTATCTTAAATCAATTACCCCTGTGTCATCCTAATAAACCCCCAAGTGATCCGACTGTCTTCAGAACACATTTTTAGATATTTTTTTATAAAAACCGATAGCCCAGCAAACACAGACCGTTTCCCTAACGTTCCCATATGGTTCCCATTAGGGATGCACGATATATCGGCCGACATATCGTTATCGGCCGATAACTGCTTATTTTTAATATTATCGGTTATCGGTATGATAGCAAAATTAGGCCGATAAATGAAAGCCGATAAATTATGGATTATTTTGGATTGTTGAACCATGGCTCATTGCTGGCCATGTGGAGTTTTGATTGGTGCTTTCTGTGACATAGCACGAAGATGACACGTGTTGCGGGCTTAAGAAGAGTATGCTAGTCTAGCGCAAAGACAAGATGTCCGTGCTCTGCGAGTTTTTCCTTGTGAAAATAATATGAATATTTATCGGCCTATAGATATCGGTTATCGGCCCCTAAATTCAAAGAGTTATCGGTATCGGCCAAAAATTCCATATCGGTGCATCCCTAGTTTCCATTTGGTTCTTTTTTCCCAGAACGTTTCCTGTAGGTTTTTTAAGAAATACAAAAACTTTAATAGCATAATGGATGGCCTTTACTCGGACAACTTCGTAAAGCTGCAGGGCAGCTCTGTAAATGCCCACTGCTCCGTGTGTGTTAACTACTGCTGCTATCCATCAAATTTTTAAGGAAATTAAATGAAAACATAAATAAATCCATTGTGTTCTTTATTACTGCGCAAGTCGTGCGTGCTACACTGCTGCAGCACGCGTTTTTCTACTCTGCTCCTCCAGCGCGCGCTGGCAAACTCGCGTCACGGTCGTTTAATTTTACCTCAGAAACAAACATTATTTTACAGATTTCTTTTCTCTCTCATTTGGTAACTTAAATATGAGAGAACAATATATATTTGCCCAGTTTTTCCTTAGTCATTTATTTTATTTCCTTCAATAAAATTCTGAATTTTGGTGCATAACATTTTTATTGGTGTGTCTTCTACAAAATACTACTACTGACACTGAAAGTATAATTTCCTTAATCCACCAATGCAATGGAAACATTCACTAACGCTCGTAACTCCTTCTGCCCAAACAGTTATGAACGTTAAACTATGAATCTAAAGGAAATATAATTTAAGATCATTGTGGTGAGAAGGGAAGGGATAAAATAGTGAGCAAGTCGGATGATTGCTAATGGTTTCGGACCGAAAGCGGCGGCGTGTTCATCTTGAAAGAGCAGGCATGATGGTTGTATACATTTTGACAGATTCGGCACATCAAAGCTCCTACCAGCACATCTGCGATCACATTGCTGTCATTAGAGTTTGAGCATACAGTACTTCTAAAACACAATCAATCAAAGAATTGCGGAGGTATGACTTTTAGGGATGCGGTTGACCGGCCATAAATCGGAACCGGACGGTTTTTGATTATAATGTGCGATCTGCAACCTGCCGGTTTTTGTATTTTTTTCGGACGATTTTTCCAGAAGTCCGCCCGTGTGCACGGACTACATTTTAATAATTCGCAAACATGTCTTTTGTGTAAAAGTATTTCAAAATCTGTGCGCAGGACGTTTAGATTACAAGCCAATGTCCGCAAAGGGCAAGTTAATCGCTGAGAAACAACAGTACATTCACAGGGCTTTCAAGTCTCACGCTAGTGATGGGTCGTTCGCGAACGAGCCGGCTCTAAGAGCTGATTCTT
Organism: Misgurnus anguillicaudatus; assembly: GCF_027580225.2. Classification (NCBI taxonomy): domain Eukaryota; kingdom Metazoa; phylum Chordata; class Actinopteri; order Cypriniformes; family Cobitidae; genus Misgurnus; species Misgurnus anguillicaudatus. Next base: position 2,530,453 of record NW_027395283.1, read on the forward strand.
TGTAGCGAACGAGCAGAGACGAATCTTCAGACGCAGACCGTAAAAGCCGGCTCTTCTAAGGGAGCCGAGCCAGAAGAGCCGAATCTATGAAAAGAGCCGGACTGCCATCACTAAAATGTAGAGCCGGAGCTTGAGCCGAAAGAGCCGGACTGCCCATAACTATCTCACGCACTCACTGACTGTGAGATACACGCATTTCAGTCAGTTCACACACTCACACCTTGTATTTCTAAAAGACTGATAACTTCTCCTGCTATATACAATTAATGTAGTACTGAACATGTAACCTTATCTCTCTCTTAAACACAGCTTAAAATACATGCTGATGGCAAGTGGTGCAATCAATTTTATTTTAATTCTGATACTTTTTTTTTTTTTTAATATGTAGAGCAATTTATTTAATTTGAATAAATTTGTCTGTCTTTTATCAGACTTACCAATTGTTATAATTATATTTTTGCTGGTCAGTTATGAACAATAGCAAAAACTTGGGAATTTGGTGGGGCAGAGGGGTCCTTCCCCTAACAAATGTTGTCTCACTCCAAACTTTTAAATAAAACCTGAGAGCCCTGCATTAGTCACAACAAACTTGGTCAGACATTTATTAAGTTCATCACCTGATAGAACACAATAAGTATCAAAAGTTGATAATGCAAAACAGGCAATAATAATAATAAACTTTATTTTATATTGCGCCTTTAAATTTGCATCTCAAAGCGCTTTACAGAATCATAAAAAATACATTATAAAATACACATACATCAAATTTAAGAACATATAAAAGAAGATGCATACAAAGGGAGTAAAATCACTTATAAGCTAGCCTAAAAAATAAGTTTTAAGTGTGGATTTAAAAGTACTTAGAGAGTCGGCCTGTGGAATCTCAATGGGAAGAGTATTCCAGAGCCTGGGAGCAAACGAAGAAAATGCCCGGTCACCCATAGAACGTAAGTGCGTTGAAGGAACCATTAAAAAGCCAGAGATAGAGGATCGAAGATTGCGTCTTGGGGCATATGCAGTTAAAAGTTCAGACAATATTGTGGCGCTAAACCATTCAAGGCCTTGTAGGTGAGCATGAGGATTTTAAAATCAACACGATACCTAACTGGGAGCCAGTGCAAGGACTCCAGAATAGGAGTAATGTGCTCACCTTGCCTAGTTTTTGTCAGAATTCTGTTTTGGACATACTGTAATTTGCTTAGTGTAGATTTAAACCCCATTCACACAGACCTCTGGTCCCAGAAAATACCCGTAAAATTGCCAGACAAGCGTCTGTGTGAACAAAAACTTGTTCCATTAATCTTCTGGGATCGTTGCCGGAAAGAGGACCTAGTAAGATACGCGGGTAACCCTCTGTGTAAACAAGAAGCCGCAAGAATGCCGTAATGGGCGTGTCGAAGTGAGGACGCGCGCGTCATCATCACAACACAAGTTATGGTTCAGCTCCTTACAACGAGAGATAACATGCATATAAACATTCACCACGAGAAATGTTGCAAACTAGATTGAAGCAGTTATCAGGAAATGATAAATGAGACGTATAAACAATGACGCACGTGCCGTAGTGAGGACGCGCGTGTCATGGCAACATGAAGTTGGTTCATCTCTTTAAAATGAGGGATTTACAACATTCACGACGAGAAATGGCAGCAAACTGGACTGAAGCAGATATCAGGTAAGTTAGCTTATTACTTACTGCGTTGAAACGGAGATCATTCAGCAGCATAAAAGAATATCGCGTCACATGCTCATTTGAGCTATAATAAACGAAAATACCCGCGCGTCATCCCAACAAGATAATATCGTTCAGCTCCTCAAAATGCGGGTTTTAAATGCATATAAACAATCACGATGAGAAATGTCTGAAAACTGTATCAAAGCAGAAATCAGGGAGCTCGTCAAATATCCACTCTGAAGCTGAGATCATTCACCAGAATAGAACTGTGCGTTCACGCGCTCCTTTGTAGTCTCTAATATAGCAATGCATTAGCGGCTGTAAGTGATGATGTTACAGAATATTTATAAGTGATAATGATAGGACCCTTAGCCAGAACTACCACACTGTTTTTATATACAGTGTATGAACTAAATCAACAATCATTTCAAATGATGAACGACAGACTCGCCTTCAAAACGGTACATTTCATGCCGGGTGTAATGCTCTGCCCCTGGCTTGGCTGATAGCTTTCTTCTGTAGTGGATTTCTGGCGCTGTTGTCAACTGGGGAGTTGCAGACCTCCCTCTGGTGGGCAAACTATGCAACTCTCATAACATCTCAATATGCGTTCTTATCTGTACTTGCGTTCTTGTGGACTTGTGAAACGTCATCACTCGCGACCCAAGTACTGTTCCAATTCAAAGTTTGCATCAAGCCCAAGTTCACATAAAATCCCCAGATGTGTTCTTGATCCGCCCATTTTATCAAGGATGCATCAGAGGAGACTTGTGTGGACTTATGACAGCGAAGTTTCCCATAATGCATTTCGCGTCAAGAGTTCGTTCTTCTGAGTCTGAACTTGCAAGTTCGAACTACGAAGGACACAAGTCCAAGTTTGGCATACTTGGTATTGAGAAACGGCTTCTGTTTCTCATGTTTTATCTGCCGTTATAAACGCAATTAGCTCATATCGGCCGATAATGCCGGCCGATATATCGGTCGGGCTCTAGAAGTGATGTATGATTAAAGTATCAAGTATCATTTTGGTGTGAACTATCCCTTAGTGTTAAAAGACTTAATCTCATTCTAGAAGTGTCACCATATAATGCAACAAGAATTGTGAAAGTCTTTGTGCAAATAAAATATATTGCTCCGTTTGACAACTCATCCAAATAGTGGATATATATGTTTACAAATGTTGGTTTATTTAATTTGCAATGACCCAGCTGTAATAACAGGACTGACACCTGTCTTCTGTCTATATGTGTAAATCTAGAAAAAGATACAGAATCTCAATTCTTCATCCTTTTTCGTAGGGCTGCACGATAATGAGAAAATATGCGATAGTTCCGTTGGGTGTTGCAATGTCGATATGTATTTCTTAGAGAAATTAAATTTTTATTTGCTTTTATTTTTATCATTTAGATATGTAATGAAAAACAGGTAATGCATATTCTAAAGATATAATTACATCTAATTCAGGCATAAAAAACTGCTATACATGTGACAAACAACTAGTAATGTGTGACCATAACCCAGTACTTGAATATTTACATCAATTTCATAAATCCAACCACTCCAAACTCTCTTTGCTTTCTCTTTGACATGAACAAAGCTGAATGCACTTTACTGCAATACTTGTGAAGATGACCCCCTTTAAAGGGATTTATTAACATTGTGAGAGGTGTAGAAAGACTAACTTTATACAATAATATGTATAGTATATTAATGATAGACAATGTAGGTCTAAAGATTATAAAGTTGATAAGTTTGTGTAGAAGCAGTAAAAGTGCCTCTCTTTCTATTCCTCTCTTGCAGATTAAAAGAGCTTAATCCGCCATTATTTCAGATTGAAAAGTATACTCTATATAAAGTATGGAGGGTCAGCTTGACTGTTTGACCGTTTGAGCTATAATGGCTCGTTCAGTGCAATGGGCTTGGCATTAACATTGGTTATTGCTACCATCTTTGTAGCAAACATTTTAGATATAAAAAGACGGTTCATTAATAATAATATTTTTAAAATGGGAGAAAGAAAGTGCAGCGCGTGGCCGTGAGTTTATATAGACAAGAGTCAGTTTTCATTGCCACAGAAACCAGGGGCACGCTTGAGACTGCACATGCGCTATAGAGCGTTAGTGCTGTCTGACTCTGTCCACGGCCGTTCTCTGATCGAATCGGGTATAATCAGTCCCGGTACCTGAAGTAATTAAAATGAGGCCGACTTGGACTCGAATCACCGTGTAGACCTCTACTGGATACAAATATGATCAAGTTCAGGAACATGGAAGGAGACAATGTGACACTGAGCTTGCTTTGCGTCACACCCAATTAATCAAGAAATGGAGAGCACGCGAACGCACAGGAAACTCATCTGAAAAGACACAACGTGCTTGCATGCATAATGTCATTATCACAGGCAAAAAAGACAAAATTTCATGCCAAATATACATGGGCAGTTGTTAATATACCTGGGAGAGCCGCCCAAGTAAAGTAAATGTGTGGGAAACACCTTCAGATTGGTGTAATTTGTACAATCTAAGCATGCAACACACAAATGATAGACACGTAAAATAAATGTAAGTTATCGCAGCTCCATGCGATATGTATATCACACACACCCATCGCGATGATAATGAATTTTTCGAATATATCGTGCAGCCCTACTTTTTTGTGTAAATAAGAATTAAAAGATGACAATTTAATTGTTTCATGTTTCTTTCAAAACACACAGAACAGAAACTCTTCACCAGATCTGAGATCAGCTTTACTACCTTACAAGAGAAGAAACTTCATTCAGAAGACCACAGAGAGAAGAAGAAGAAGAAGAAGAAGAAGAAGAAGAAGAAGAAGCAGTTTCACTGTGAGCAGTGTGGGAGGATTTGTATCTCTTCCTCTAAACTAAATGTTCACATGAGGACACACAGTGATGAAAAGCCTTTCAACTGCACTGAATGTGGAAAATACTTCACAACCAAACACACTCTTAAAATTCATCAGAGAATTCATACAGGTGAAAAACCTTACAAATGCTCTCAGTGTGACAAAACGTTTGCTTATTCAAGTCAATTCAAAGCCCATCAGAGAGTTCATACTGGAGAGAAACCTCATTACTGTAGTCTCTGTGGGAAGAGTTTTGGTCAACAGTCAATCTTAATAATTCACAAGAGAATTCATACAGGTGAAAAACCTTTTAAATGCTCTCAGTGTGACAAGACGTTTGCTCAGTCAAGTTCCTTAAAATACCATCAAAGACTTCATACTGGAGAGAAACCTTATCACTGTAGTGTCTGTGGGAAGAGTTTTAGTCAACAGTCACCCTTACTAAATCACAAGAGAATTCATACAGGTGAAAAACCTTACAAATGCTCTCAGTGTGACAAGACGTTTACTTATTCAAGTAACTTAAAAGCCCACCAGAGAGTTCATACTGGAGAGAAACCTCATCACTGTAATGTCTGTGGGAAGTGTTTTAGTCACGGGTCTGCATTACTAAAGCACCAGAGAATTCATACAGGTGAAAAACCTTACAAATGCTCTCAGTGTGACAAGACGTTTACTTGTTCAAGTAGCTTAAAAGCCCATCAGAGAGTTCACACTGGAGAGAAACCTCATCACTGTAGTGTCTGTGGGAAGAGTTTTAGTCTAAAGCAGAATTTACTAAATCACAAGAGAATTCATACAGGTGAAAAACCTTTCAAATGCTCTCAGTGTGACAAAACGTTTGCTTATTCAAGTCACTTCAAATACCATCAAAAACTTCATACTGGAGAGAAACCTCATCACTGTAATGTCTGTGGGAAGAGTTTTAGTCAAGGGTCTTCATTACTAAAGCACCAGAGAATTCATACAGGTGAAAAACCTTTCAAATGCTCTCAGTGTGACAAGGCGTTTACTTGTTCAAGTAACTTAAAAGCCCATCAGAGAGTTCATACTAGAGAGAAACCATAACACTGTAATGTTTGTTGGAAGAGTTAATAAACAGTCAGTCTTTGTAAAGCACCAGTGACCTTAATAAGGTTATGACACCAAAAACTTGTATAACATTTTAAATATTGTTAAAAAACAAGTTAATAGTAAAATAAGAACAAATAATCAAATTATGATCAATATCACAAGTAACCAGGCTTGGGAGGGTTACTTTAAAAATGTATTCCTTTACATTTACAAATTACTTAATAAAAAAGTATTTAGTAACCACAATATAAAAGTAATGTAACTGATAACTTTTGGATTACTTAAAACAACATCTTTTATTTATTAAGAATTTAACAGAATTGTATGTAAAGGATTATACATACATCTAGTGGCTACAATGTGGTATTACAAATTATTTTGTTTTATTTTTAACTATGTAGGCTACAAGGAAATAATAAAAACACAACATTTAAAAATTCTACACAATCTACATATTAGTTTAATATAGGCCTACATGTTGACTAAAGCCGTGATCTTTCTTTAATTTGCCTGACTGAACTTGGACCGTTGGCAGTGGGAGTTCCCCTGCGTTACATAGCAGTGAACAACCGAGATTATGAAAGGTTTAGGTACTAAAAAAGGTACTCTCCTAATTTCTACAGATTCCAGCATCACTAGAAGACTTACAACTGCGATCATACAAACCACTGAATTTTAAAGCAGTAATAAACACTACATACTAGCTAACGTGATTTCTTTTATAGTCTTACCTGCAAATGCTTATTTAGGTTGGATGTCGAGTGACGAGTACTTCGATATAGAACGTGTTTTTGTAGCTGGAAGGCACTGTTTGCGTTGTACAACCATGTTGCTGGCATTTTCTTTTTTTAAAACAAAATAGCAGCGGAATTTCCAAAAAATGAAAGCATTTTCCACACGGACAGTGTCGTTTGCGCATGCACCAGCGGGTGCCACTCGTGAGTCGTTAATCAAGCAACGCTTAATATAGTGTTGTTATGCAAACATGCTGATTTATTTCGTTTTAAATATAACCATTGTAATGCTGAAAGTATTCCCGCTTTTTTCAAAAAGTAACTATAATCTGATTACTACATTTTTTCCAACAAATATTTTATCAAAACTTGTGACTACCAAAGACTTTAACATAAGAAACAATTAAAACAACATGTTTGCTTCACATAACCATTTACAATATATAATTTTAGTTTTCTCTGACTTCATACCCTGCTGAAAAAAAACAGCACACAAGCACCAAAACGCAACATATGGTTGACTTGGTTTGATGCTGGTTTAGCTGATGCTGATTCTGGTTTGGAGCTGGATTAGCTGGTGTTTGTTGTGGCAAAAAGTCTTAGCTTGAATCTTCATAAGAAAAAATACTCAGGAGACAAAGGTTCCAGGTGCCAAACAAAAATTACTTTATTCGCTCGAGCCAACAAAGTGAGACAATCAATACCCCTCATAGAGGCGCTAAAAGATCATCTGCCCTCCCAACATCTGACTCCATTTTTATACAGTAAGATCAAACACTTCTTATCTGAGATGACGTATGTTCTTCTCATTGGTCTCAGTCTGCCACAATTAATCTGTTTGTTTTATGTGCAGCTGAATCCTTCTTCATATCTAAAATGACAGCTGGACTTCTTAAATCTTAAAGTGACGTTCTCTGTTTATTATTTCGATTGGCCTTGGCTTTCCCTGACATAACCAACTTTTTGTTAATGTAGCAAAGTACAGCCGGACGAATTCTCTAATCTAAAATGACGTACTCTTGTTTATTGGTTGTTTGACCTTGTTTCTCAAACTAATCGTGGCAAGAACAATCGGGCTATAGTTGCAGGATAGCACCTGGTCTCTTTTAATTAGGAAACGAAAGTTAACTGAGAAAACGAAAGTTTAACTGGGTGTCATATAGCCTTGTGTAGAAACAACAGGCCTTAGGCCTAATATAATATTAATACAGCATATGATCAGTAATTTACCCAACAAAAACTACTATATGTTCACTAGCAAACCAGCACCAAAACACAACATATGCTGGTACGCAGTATTTTTCAGCAGGGTAATGTAACTTAAAATGAGGGCTGCATGATAAATCGCATGCGATTGATTTACGCTTTACTATTAATCTATGGCGGGTTATCCGTGTATGGCGGATAAAACGTGCAAATAATAAATGTCAGATCGACCGACGAACGACTAATCTAACGTTTGCCCGAACGTCTTCTACTTTTAGCATCTAGCAGCGTGTGTGACCCACCTGATGACCTGCCATGACGTCAACGCCTTAAAATTTGTGTTTTTTTCATTAGCTAAGGTGCCAAGCTGTTAAAGAGTGTATGCGTGTATGTGTCCTGAAGCAAACATACTGTTTATAACTATATACAAGTGTTAATTCATGTTGTTTTTCATACAACAATTATAAATGTGTAAATAAAGTATCACATTTATCTCTTTTATAAACACTTTTGTTATGTGTCAAACTTGTTTATTTTATATTGTGTGCTTCCGAATTGGTTTTAAAAGTCTTAATGTCACGTGACCATAATGTCATTCATTGTCTATTAACTTTGCTTGTACACTGAGAAAGGAACTGTTTAGATTATTAAGTAAATGTTTTGTTCATTTTTACTATGATTATGTCTTTTGACTTCTGCCTATTCTCTGGGCTGGTAAATGAAATTTTACATAATTATTCAGTATTTTGTCATTCTTTTTATTCTTTCTAGGAAAGTTAAAGGACCTGTTATTGCATTGATATCATCTTGTCCAGATGCACAGTGTGATGTGGTAGCACAATAGAAATGAACTGCAAGAGCTTGTAGAGAGGAGTAAAGACTGCTGAGAGGAACAGCACTATATTTTGAATATACGTTGCATACTTGACAAGTTTGTCACACTTTCACTGCACAGACACCATATATTGTATAACAGGTTTCTTTTTACTTTATTATTATGACGATCACAGTTGAATGTAATGTGGTAATAAAAAAGGAAGTTATTGTACAGGTATCTATACAGATGAAAATAAGGGCTTTAAACTTCAACGTTTCATTTGCATATTAAAAAAAGAATAATTTAAAATAATTTCTTTAATTCCTTTAAAAAATATTATTTTATCTTAGCGGAGAAAAGGAAACCGTAGAATTCATAATCTTAAAACAGAAGTTATATGATATAAATAGAAAATAACAGCCTAGCAGGGATGATGGAATAGAAACTGTTGTGCTACTGTGTTTGTATACAGCCATGTATTTGTAGTAAATCAATCAGCTTTACTGCGTACTTATTTTTTATAAGAGAGAATAATAAGGCAACCTGAATATGAATTTAGGTCCTATAAATAAAGTTCTTGACTTCAAAATGTAGGTGGATACACCTCTGAAACACATGAACACACACAGACCAGACGTCCACATTTCATGTCTCATTCTGAGAAAACTTTGCTGAACAAAGTGAATAACAACATAAACAACTGTTTTAAATCAGAATACAGCACGTTTTCGGTTGTGTAGACGTAATAGTTTGCTTGTATTTTTGAAAACATGAATATTGTTACGCTAATTCTTAAAGGTACACAAACTACACGAGTAACACAATAGCTGCTCATGTGCAGCTTGTCAATTCAGCAGGAAAGTTTGTTTGCCTCTGTTTACAAAGTGAACGAGCTGATGATGTATGATGTCTGCGTGAACAGGTTGCGTAGTGGCATGCAAAACACATTCACAGCAGAGGAGCAAAAATTGCATGTGTCCAATTATTGCGTTCGGCCCAACTTCAATGATTTGTTGAACATTTAATAGTCTTATGTCTTTCATAGATGACATATGAAGAGTTTCATTGCAAAACGAGATAACCACCGTTTTGTTAATTGTTCAGAAATATAGTTTTTTGGTTGTGCATTCCAATTAATTTCAATTCAACTGCAGTTGGTTTGTTTTAATTTAAACCTTCATAACTACAATACAGCTACAATAAATGTATTACAATAAAATGTATTACAATAAAATACAGCTAAGTAGCAGCATAAAACAAAATAATAACATGATAACATAATAATAAACATGTTTTGACAAAAATGTTAAAAAATGGATTTATCTCGTTTTGCAACGAAACTCTTCATATATTTATACAAATATATTTAGACATTTTAGCATAGTGATTAGTATCAGGATGTAAGGATACTTTCTAAAAGCATAACTATAAATGTTTCTGGATCAAATCAAATATCTTGCCTTTAAATGACTGAACACATGCGGGGCGGCACATTAAATGTGTTGTCCCTATACTAACACACCTTCTGTGTTATTATTTATTGTGCCCCCCCCCCATGGTCTTGCGACGTTAGATCAGAAATGTCTTGTCTTCAATTGTCTTTATCACAAAATAGAGTAACACGAGTAACCAACTCATTTAAATTTCATTGTAACTGCATTACTTGATTTAAAAAAAGTACTTGTTACATGTTTATTACCGCTAAAAGTAGTGGAATTACAGTAACAGAATTAATTGTAATGCGTTACTCCCATCACTGTTTTTAACACAACTTGTGTTGTCCCTTTCATTTATTTTATAACGCATTAAATGGCATGACACACACAATGTGTAAAAAATTACCACATCATTTTTTGCAGTGTACCTCTACAATAAATAAAAACATGCAAGATTGTGTAGACTGCTGTGGTGGAAATTCAGCAATAACCCGATATACAGAGACAAGACAGAATGAACGCTTAAAGAAAAAGAATTTAACGTTTTACTTGCAAGGCCTTCAACAAACAAAGCAATCAAATCAATGTACAGCAAAAGCAACTCTCTGTATTCTTTCTCGGCTTTTTATGAGCCCGCTTACCTCAAACCCCATGTTTTTTGATGATAATTTTATAATAAAATGACTGTAGTGTTCTAAAGTGATAATCATGGTAAGTCACTAGTAATGACTCAAGTGTTACCACATCATTCTAGTAATAAGTCATAATTTGGATCAATATTCTAAAGTGACGATCATAGTTACCCAACCAGTAATTCCTTTAGAAGGATGTAGTAACACTTGAATCATATGTTTTCATATTTAAAATTACTGTCACCTCTGTCTCTCGTGCACATACTCTCTCCCTGTGTGTATACAGATACAAAGAGGTGACAGTAATTTTAAATATTATTATGAAAACCTTTAATGAATATAGCTTTTACTACAAAAAACTAATCACTACACAAAAACACCTTTACCACATTAAAACCATTGTTAATTTTCATAAGGGAGGTACAGTGGATCATAATGTGTTAATAATTGTTCCATTCACTAAATTCCATTGCCGTTTAATTGTCTCGTGCAGTGTTTGAATCAACAGTAAATATCTACATTTTAATATTTGGTGCAGATCATTACACTGTTTATCTTACATTGTGTACACTCTCACTCACTTACACCCTACTAACACCCCAGAAACAACAGAGCCGTAAATCTGCCTCCAGATCTGCAGCCTCCTCATACTCACTTGTAAAGCAGTGAGCGTCTTCTGTCTCCAGTACAGCAGGAGGCGCTGCAGCTCTTTAGTCCGCAAATAAACTCACTAAAGAAAGAAAGAAAGAGCGCGCGTGTGATTTGTTTGTGTATCTTCAGTGTTTTTCTCTCTTGCGTGTTTCATTGAGTGTAAACAGAGTTTTGTCTCTGTGTATTTAAGTGTTGAGACGATGCAGGACACTACAGTGTGTGACAGTAAACAGAGCTTACAGGAGGATCAAACCTCCACAGAGTCTCTGGATTCTGTCTGTAACGCTGGAGAACAGCAGCAGATCCTGCAGACCAAACTGAAGATGTGTTTAGTCAAACTCGTCGACTGCACGAACCTCATGATGAAGATTAAAACTGAACCCACAGAAATCAAAACTGAACCGACAGAAATAAAAACTGAACCCATAGAAATCAAAACTGAACCCACAGAAGAGGAAGATTGCACTGATGAAGATGATGATTTTATTCCATCAGGTATGTCTCCTTAATTATTGTTGTGTTTTTAACATTTGTAACTGTCATGTGAGCACAGTTTTGGGTCACAAACTCATAATCAAAACATCAAGAAATGTAAGTACTAAAAATTTTAAAGGGGTTTAGGATATCTGTAATACTTATTGAGCAACAGGCATGTAGGCTTAAAGGGTTAGTTCACCCCAAAATTATTATCATAAATCACTTACTCATGTGTCCTAATAAACCCCCAAGTGCTCAATTTGTCTTCATTTCCAGATATTTTTGATGAAATCTGTGAGGCTTCTGTTTGTCCTACTGACTTTAGTTATTTTCACAATTGTTTTTAGTTTCCCAGAAAATAATGAAGGACATCACCAAAAAGGTCCATCAGTCTTTCAATATTAATATTATGAAGTGACAAGAACACTTTTGTACGCAGAGATACCAAATTGAATTATTTTATTCAATAATTTGTTCTCTTCTTTAGTTGTTCTTAAGCAGACTACGACATGTCACCTGCTGACGTAGTTTATCCACTTTTTTATTTAAGTGATTATGATTGTAAACAATACCTTAACAGCCTGTTGTCTGTACGCTGGCAACTCCGTCAGTAAGAGATGTCATCAGCATGCGCCGTTGTCTGGTTGTGAACGCACACTGAACAACCAAGGAGGAGAACAAATTGTGGAATAAAATGATTTGTTTTGTTTTCTTTGAGCACAGAAGTGTTCTTATTACTTTATAACACTTTTATTGAATGAATGATAAACCTTTTTGACAATGTCTTTCATTGTTTTCTGGGGGAAAAATGTGAAACTAGCTGAAGCCAATGGGACCGACAGAAACAAAAATATGTAAAAATGTGTTCTGAAGACAATCTGAGCACTTGGGGGTTTAGAACAACACAGGGGTCAATTGTGATTTATGATCAAATTAACATTTTGGGGTGAACTAACCCATTAAAAAAAAGACTTAATCTCATTCTAGAATTGTCACCATATAATGCAACAAGAATTCAAAGTCTCTGTACAAAAAAATTGCTCTATTTGACTCCTACAAAATTGTGGATTACTCCAAAATAATCATGCATTGCTTTATATGTTTCTTTGTCTTTATCGATCACTTAATCGAAATGTCATTATTGTTTTATCTGATAAATTTATATTGCCCAGCATTACAATATATACAGGTGCTGGTCATATAATTAGAATTTCATAGTTGATTTATTTCACTAATTCCATTCAAAAGTGAATAAAACTTTTAAAATCATTCCGTTGTTGTTTTCTAGTTTTCTTTTTTCAAACGTGTGCTGTCGAACTGTTGTATTAAAGTAATATTGCTCTCTTGAGTCGTGTGATATAGCTTTATATAATCATGGCTGTTATTGCCTTTGCACATATCACACTCCTTCTCAAGCGATATTGCTTAAATATATTCTACTACTAATAATGAACTCTGCAACACATACTACTCCTGACACCTATCTGACACTAAAACAAACAACCACAAGATGGTGCGATTTTCGAAACTCCTTTATCCAGATTCGATACTCAGACCGAACCAAGGCCTCTTTTGTCATTGGTTACGTGATTTCTACATAAACGACACAAGCCCTGAATCAAGTCTTACCCCCCATTAATTCTCAACACGTGCTCTGTACTTTCACTTCAAATATCCCATCACTAGCAATGACCCAGCTGTAATTACAGGACTGACATCTGTCTTCTGTCTATATGTGTGAATCTAGAAAAAGATACAGAATCTCAATTCTTCTTCCTTCTTTGTGTAAATAAGAGTGAAAAGACAATTTAATTGTTTCATGTTTCTTTCAGATGTGAAGAGTGATTCATGTTTGGATATAGAAATAACGTCCTCACAATCAAAAGAGCGACTGACAGCACAAACTCTTTCCTGCATCACCTGTGAAAAGACATTCAGCTCACAGAGACATTTAGAGAGACATGAGAGAAAACACACAGAACAGAAACTCTTCACCAGATCTGAGATCAGCTTTACTACCTTACAAGAGACGAAATGTCATTCAGAAGACCACAGAGAAAAGAAGAAGTTGTTTCACTGTGAGCAGTGTGGGAAGAGTTTTGTCTTTTCATCTAAACTAAATGTTCACATGAGGACACACAGTGATGAAAAGCCTTTCAACTGCACTGAATGTGGAAAATACTTCAAAACCAAAGACGATCTTAAAGTTCATCAGAGACTTCATACAGGAGAAAAACCTTACGAGTGTCTTCACTGTGAGAAAAGATTTAGCCGTGAACGTGTTCTGAAGACACATGTGCTTTCACACACCAATGAGAAACCGTATCAGTGCAATGAATGTGGAAAAACCTTTAGGGATTCAGGTTTGTTAAAAAAACACCAGGATATTCACTTTAAAGAGAAACTCTATCGGTGTTCACACTGTGATAAACGCTTCTGTTATAAATATCAGCTGATAGTCCATGAGAGAGTTCATACTGGAGAGAAACCTTATCACTGTAGTCTCTGTGGGAAGAGTTTTAGTCTAAAGCAGAACTTACTAAATCACAAGAGAATTCATACAGGTGAAAAACCTTTCAAATGCTCTCAGTGTGACAAGACGTTTACTTGTTCAAGTACCTTAAAAGTCCATCAAAGAGTTCATACTGGAGAGAAACCTTATTACTGTAGTGTCTGTGGGAAGAGTTTTAGTCAAGGGTCTACATTAATAAAGCACCAGAGACTCCATACAGGTGAAAAACCTTACAAATGCTCTCAGTGTGACGAGACGTTTGCTCACTCAGGTTCCTTAAAATGTCATCAGAAAGTTCACACTGGAGAGAAACCTCATCATTGCAATGTTTTGGGAAGAGTTAATCAAAAGTCAAACTTTGTAAAGCATCAGTGACCTTAATAAAGTTATGACATCAAAAACTTTTAAAGTTTTAAATATAGTTACAAAACAAATTCAATAATAAACCTAACAATTACAAAAAAATAATAGTAAAATAAGAACAAATAATGAAATTATGAGCAATATTGCAGATAAATACAACAGAACAAACATACAAATGAAATGCAACAGTGCTGTTTAGGTTTTTCAGATTGATGTAATAGTATTACTGTATTATGGAGGACGAAAAATGACTTAAAGTTCTTATTTTTCAAACTTTCTAGATTTTTATTTTGGTTATGAATGAGGTTCTTAAAGGGATAGTTCATGCAAAAATGAAATGTCTTTCACTGTTGAAATAACGTTACCCATGGAAGTACACTCAGGGTGGGTTGCACCAACAAGGATTAAATTAAGCTTAAAGTTTAGAGCTAATGTAGGCTTTGTTGATCTCAGTTTAATTTTTATTCGAGTTGTGTTGCACCACTTAAATTTAAACACACATTATTGTATATATAAATGTTCATCATGTTTGAGAGCAAATCCAAGTACTTATGTTTTTCACAGATGACATATATTTATACAAATACATTTAGACATTTTAGCATAGTGATTGGTATCAGGATGTGAGGAGACTTTCAACAAGCATAACTATAAATGTTTCTGGATCAAATCAAATATCTTGCCTTTAAATGACTGAACACATGCAGAACACTGAGCAGAGGTCTAGTGCCCTGCAGTAAATCCCTCGATGTGCTGCTGGGAGAAGTGGTTGTGTGCTCACTGGTAAACACGTAGGGGCAGTTTCCCGGACCAGGATTAGCTTAATCCAGGACTAGGTCTTAGTTTAATTAGGAAATATAAGTAGTTTTAACAAACATGCCTTACTAAAAATATTACCTGTGTGCATTTGAGGTAAAACAAAGGGCCCTGATGTATTTGAAGATATGTAAGTGCAAGTTGTTTTCAGTTTGAAGAGCTCTTAAAAGTGTTTAAGTCTAGGACTAGTCTAATCCCTGTCCGCGAAACCGCCCAGTAAAGTATAATAACACAATAACCTTACTGTTTTTTATCATTGGGCTAAATTTTAAAGCAGGTTCAAGCCGAGCAAGAATTGATGCAATAAGTGTATTCACGCTGCGGACTACTGTGGTGGAAACGCAGCAATAATTTGATAGACTGAGACAAGACAAAATTAATGCTTAAAGAAGAAGAATTTAATGTTTTTTTTATGAGCCTGCTCACCACAAACCCCATGTTTTTTGATGATAATTTTATAATAAAATGACTGTAGTATTCTAAAGTGATAATCATGGTAAGTCACTAGTAATGACTCAAGTGTTAACACATAAATCTAGTAATAAGTCATAATTTGGATCAGTATTCTAAGGTGACGATCATAGTTAGCCACCAGTAATTCCTTTAGTAACACTTGAATCATATGTTTTCATATTTAAAATTACTGTCACCTCTGTCTCTCGTGCACATACTCTCTCCCTGTGTGTATACAGATACAAAGAGGTGACAGTCATTTTAAATATTATTATGAAAACCTTTAATGATTATAGCTTTTACTACAAAAAACTAATCACTACACAAAAACACCTTTACCACATTAAAACCATTGTTAATTTTCATAAGGGAGGTACAGTGGATCATAATTGTTCCATTCACTAAATTCCATTGCAGTTTAATTGTCTCATGCAGTGTTTGAATCAACAGTAAATATCTACATTTTAATATTTGGTGCAGATCATTACACTGTTTATCTTACATTGTGTACACTCTCACTCACTTACACCCTACTGACACCCCAGAAACAACAGAGCCGTAAATCTGCCTCCAGATCTGCAGCCTCCTCATACTCACTTGTAAAGCAGTGAGCGTCTTCTGTCTCCAGTACAGCAGGAGGCGCTGCAGCTCTTTAGTCCGCAAATAAACTCACTAAAGAAAGAAAGAAAGAGCGCGCGTGTGATTTGTTTGTGTGTCCTCAGTGTTTTTCTCTCTTGCGTGTTTCATTGAGTGTAAACAGAGTCTTGTCTCTGTGTATTTAAGTGTTGAGACGATGCAGGACACTACAGTGTGTGACAGTAAACAGAGCTTACAGGAGGATCAAACCTCCACAGAGTCTCTGGATTCTGTCTGTAACGTTGGAGAACAGCAGCAGATCCTGCAGACCAAACTGAAGATGTGTTTAGTCAAACTCGTCGACTGCACGAACCTCATGATGAAGATTAAAACTGAACCCACAGAAATCAAAACTGAACCGACAGAAATAAAAACTGAACCCACAGAAATCAAAACTGAACCCACAGAAATCAAAACTGAACCCACAGAAGAGGAAGATTGCACTGATGAAGATGATGATTTTATTCCATCAGGTATGTCTCCTTAATTAATGTTGTGTTTTTAACATTTGTAACTGTCATGTGAGCACAGTTTTGGGTCACAAACTCATAATCAAAACATCAAGAAATGTAAGTACTAAAAATTTTAAAGGGGTTTAGGATATCTGTAATACTTATTGAGCAACAGGCATGTAGGCTTAAAGGGTTAGTTCACCCCAAAATTATTATCATAAATCACTTACTCATGTGTCCTAATAAACCCCCAAGTGCTCAATTTGTCTTCATTTCCAGATATTTTTGATGAAATCTGTGAGGCTTCTGTTTGTCCAACTGACTTTAGTTATTTTCACAATTGTTTTTAGTTTCCCAGAAAATAATGAAGGACATCACCAAAAAGGTCCATCAGTCTTTCAATATTAATATTATGAAGTGACAAGAACACTTTTGTACGCAGAGATACCAAATTGAATTATTTTATTCAATAATTTGTTCTCTTCTTTAGTTGTTCTTAAGCAGACTACGACATGTCACCTGCTGACGTAGTTTATCCACTTTTTTATTTAAGTGATTATGATTGTAAACAATACCTTAACAGCCTGTTGTCTGTACGCTGGCAACTCCATCAGTAAGAGATGTCATCAGCATGCGCCGTTGTCTGGTTGTGAACGCACACTGAACAACCAAGGAGGAGAACAAATTGTGGAATAAAATGATTTGTTTTGTTTTCTTTGAGCACAGAAGTGTTCCTATTACTTTATAACACTTTTATTGAATGAATGATAAACCTTTTTGACAATGTCTTTCATTGTTTTCTGGGGGAAAAATGTGAAACTAGCTGAAGCCAATGGGACCGACAGAAACAAAAATATGTAAAAATGTGTTCTGAAGACAATCTGAGCACTTGGGGGTTTAGAACAACACAGGGGTCAATTGTGATTTATGATCAAATTAACATTTTGGGGTGAACTAACCCATTAAAAAAAGACTTAATCTAATTCTAGAATTGTCACCATATAATGCAACAAGAATTCAAAGTCTCTGTACAAAAAATTGCTCTATTTGACTCCTACAAAATTGTGGATTACTCCAAAATAATCATGCATTGCTTTATATGTTTCTTTGTCTTTATCGATCACTTAATCGAAATGTCATTATTGTTTTATCTGATAAATTTATAGAAAATTAGAGTTAGAAAATTATTATTATTGAATTATTGCCCAGCACTACAATATATACAGGTGCTGGTCATATAATTATAATATCATAGTTGATTATTTCACTAAGTCCATTCAAAAGTGAATAAAACTTTTAAAATCATTCCGTTGTTGTTTTCTAGTTTTCTTTTTTCAAACGTGTGCTGTCGAACTGTTGTATTAAACCAATATTGCTCTCTTGAGTCGTGTGATATAGCTCTATATAATCACGGCTGTTATTGCCTTTGCACATATCACACTCCTTCTCGAGCGATATTGCTTAAATATAATCTACTACTAATAATGAACTCTGCAACACATACTACTCCTGACACCTATCTGACCCTAAAACAAACAACCACAAGATGGTGCGATTTTCGAAACTCCTTTATCCAAATTCTATACTCAGACCGAACCAAGGCCTCTTTTGTCATTGGTTATGTGATTTCTACATAAACAACACAAGCCCTGAATCAAGTCTTACCCCCATTTATTCTCGACATGCGTTCTGAACCCTTACTTCAAATATCCCATCACTAACAATGACCCAGCTGTAATAACAGGACTGACATCTGTCTTCTGTCTATATGTGTGAATCTAGAAAAAGATACAGAATCTCAATTCTTCATCCTTCTTTGTGTAAATAAGAGTGAAAAGACAATTTAATTGTTTTATGTTTCTTTCAGATGTGAAGAGTGATTCATGTTTGAATATAGAAATAACGTCCTCAACATCAAAAGAGCGACTGACAGCACAAACTCTTTCCTGCATCACCTGTGGAAAGACATTCAGCTCACATAGACATTTAGAGAGACATGAGAGAAAACACACAGAACAGAAACTCTTCACCAGATCTGAGATCAGCTTTACTACCTTACAAGAGAAGAAACTTTATTCAGAAGACCACAGAGAGAAGAAGAAGTTTCACTGTGAGCAGTGTGGGAGGATTTGTGCCTCTTCCTCTAAACTAAATGTTCACATGAGGACACACAGTGATGAAAAGCCTTTCAACTGCACTGAATGTGGAAAATACTTCAAAACCAAACCAAATCTTAAAGTTCATCAGAGACTTCATACAGGAGAAAAACCTTACGAGTGTCTTCACTGTGAGAAAAGATTTAGCCGTGAACGTGTTCTGAAGACACATGTGCTTTCACACACCAATGAGAGACCGTATCAGTGCAATGAATGTGGAAAAACCTTTAGGGATTCAGGTTTGTTAAAAAAAACACCAGGATATTCACTTTAAAGAGAAACTCTATCGGTGTTCACACTGTGATAAAGGCTTCTGTTATAAATATCAGCTGATAATCCATCAGAGAATTCACACTGGAGAGAAACCTTACGTCTGTGATCAGTGTGGAAAGAGCTTCATTAATTCATCTCAATTAGGAGTTCATCAGAGAGTTCATACTGGAGAGAAACCTCATCACTGTAGTGTCTGTGGGAAGAGTTTTAGTCTAAAGCAGAACTTACTAAAGCACAAGAGAATTCATACAGGTGAAAAACCTTTCAAATGCTCTCAGTGTGACAAGACGTTTACTTGTTTAAGTACCTTAAAAGTCCATCAAAGAGTTCATACTGGAGAGAAACCTTATCACTGTAGTGTCTGTGGGAAGAGTTTTAGTCAACAGTCACACTTACAAACTCACAAGAGACTTCATACAGGTGAAAAACCTTACAAATGCTCTCAGTGTGACGAGACGTTTGCTCAGTCAGTTTCCTTAAGATGTCACCAGAAAGTTCACACTAGAGAGAAACCTCATCATTGCAATGTTTTTGGGAAGAGTTAATCAAAAGTCAAACTTTGTAAAGCATCAGTGACCTTAATAAAGTTATGACATCAAAAACTTTTAAAGTTTTAAATATTGTTACAAAACAAATTCAATAATAAACCTAACAATTAAAAAAATAATAGTAAAATAAGAACAAATAATGAAATTATGAGCAATATTGCAGATAAATACAACAGAACAAACATACAAATGAAATGCAACAGTGCTGTTTAGGTTTTTCAGATTGATGTAATAGTAGTACTGTATTATGGAGGACGAAAAATGACTTAAAGCACTTATATTTCAAAATTCCTAGATTTTTATTTTGGTTATGAATGAGGTTCTTAAAGGGATAGTTCATGCAAAAATGAAATGTCTTTCACTGTTGAAATAATGTTACCCATGGAAGTACACTCAGGGTGGGTTGCACCAACAAGGATTAAATTAAGCTTAAAGTTTAGAGCTAATGTAGGCTTTGTTGATCTCAGTTTAATTTTTATTCGAGTTGTGTTGCACCACTTAAATTTAAACACACATGATTGTATGTATACATGTTCATCATGTTTGAGGGCAAATCCAAGTACTTATGTTTTTCACAGATGACATATATTTATACAAATACATTTAGACATTTTAGCATAGTGATTGGTATCAGGATGTGAGGAGACTTTCAACAAGCATAACTATAAATGATTCTGGATCAAGTCAAATATCTTGCCTTTAAATGACTGAACACATGCAGAACACTGAGCAGAGGTCTAGTGCCCTGCAGTAAATCCCTCGGTGTGCTGCTGGGAGAAGTGGTTGTGTGCTCACTGGTAAACACGTAAAGTATAATAACACAATAACCTTACTGTTTTTTTATCATTGGGCTAAATTTTAAAGCAGGTTCAAGCCGAGCAAGAATTGATGCAATAAGTGTATTCACGCTGCGGACTACTGTGGTGGAAACGCAGCAATAATTTGATAGACTGAGACAAGACAAAATTAATGCTTAAAGAAGAAGAATTTAATGTTTTTTTTATGAGCCTGCTCACCACAAACCCCATGTTTTTTGATGATAATTTTATAATAAAATGACTGTAGTATTCTAAAGTGATAATCATGGTAAGTCACTAGTAATGACTCAAGTGTTAACACATAAATCTAGTAATAAGTCATAATTTGGATCAGTATTCTAAGGTGACGATCATAGTTACCCACTAGTAATTCCTTTAGAAGGATGTAGTAACACTTGAATCATATGTTTTCATATTTAAAATTACTGTCACCTCTGTCTCTCATGCACGCTCTCTCTCCCTGTGTGTATACAGATACAAAGAGGTGACAGTAATTTTAAATATTATTATGAAAACCTTTAATGATTCTAGCTTTTACTACAAAAAACTAATCACTACACAAAAACACCTTTACCACATTAAAACCATTGTTAATTTTCATAAGGGAGGTACAGTGGATCACAATGTGTGTTAATAATTGTTCCATTCACTAAATTCCATTGCAATTTAATTGTCTCCTGCAGTGTTTGAATCAACAGTAAATATCTAAATTTTAATATTTGGTGCAGATCATTACAATGTTTATCTTATATCGTGTACACTCTGGCCGCATTTACACTGCAAATCTTGATGCCCAATTCTGATTTGATGCCTATATCCGATTTTTTTTTTCTGTGCGTTTACACGTTCTTTCAATTGTGACCCATATCCGATTCATGCGTTTACACTTGACATACATCTGAAACATTGCACATGTGTAATAGTGTTCTTGCCCCACACATCAAGATGGATGAATAAAACACAACGAAAATTCTTCTGTGTATTTTTTATGATTTGCTTAAAGCCGCATCACAAAACCCTGCGTTCTTGATTTCTTAATTATATGTATGAGATTTTTAATGTGTGAATTAAACGCAATTCCAAAACATTTCCCCGCAATCTTTCAAACACTTTAAGGTCAGTAAAATGTTCTATGATTGGTTGTTAATAATCTGTTCAATGATTGCTTAAGGCCTACGCGGCTACCGCTCACAAAAAGATAAAGGGCGTATTTCAATAGAAATCCCTATGCCATATTCCCTTCGAAAATCAGAACACTTGATGTATAAACTCTAGAGAAAGATGCACAATTGTCTCATAGTGTGGCCAATTCAAATACACTTGGCGCATAGAGCAATGAAATACACACATCAGTTTCTCTATTTGGATCGACTGTGTGACATTCCCTTCCTGAAGTGCTCTTAAAGGGCGCTAAAACGCCATTTGGAATTCACCTCGCTTTTCGCATGAACTTGACTGCGCGTCCCATCTCAAAGGCCGATAAAACAGCTGGAGTACTAATAAAAACATCAGTAAATTAATAGGTTTCAGCCATTCTTCTGAAGAAATGTTACCATAGCTTTCTCTGGCAAAATAAGCTGCCTTCAAAGCAAGTGTAATTGCGGCATTCACGCGCTTCTCTGATATCATTTTCCAAATTGTTATTTTAAGTAAGAATGTAAAAATAACACGGAGACTTACGTTCTTACAGAGATGTGTTGTATTTTTATTATTAGGGATGTGCAGGTAGAGATTTTTTCACTCTCTGAACTTATTAAACACACCGCATATTTTAAACGAAAATATTTGGCAAAGACATTTATTACTAGATTACTTTTGTTTTTAAAGTTATTATCAATTATTTCCATTTCTTGAATAAAAAGATTTTTTTAAAATGTTTGTTTATTATTATTCTTAACGAAAAACTCAAAACCAATAAAACAGTATAATGATAAACTCGCTAAACAGCTTGTTTATTAATAAAACAAATTCGACGGATGGTATCTGCGTTATAAAACAAATAAATGAAAGACATAATTTTCCATTACTACGAATGCTTAGTATTTGTTTATTATTATTTTATTATAACAGAACAACAATAAATTACTAAAATGACTCGCTTATATAAAGGAGAAGGTTTAACAAAAACGAATAGATGGAAAACATTTTACCTGCCTTATTACATAAGATCCTTAGATTTTTAAAAAATAAATGATTGGTTTGCTTTTTTCATCTATATAAAACTACAGCAATAAAAAAGTTAAGGGAAGAAATGCAACTTGAATTCTATGTATTTTCAAAGCTTTACGACTTTCAAATTTACGTGAATGTTGTAAGTCAGGAAATTATTTACACCGAGTGCAGTATAATTCTGTATAATAATCATGTGCCGTGCTGGTGTCATTATACTTTTTTCCAACCGCAGGGAAGTACTAAATTGTCGCAGTTTTAATGATGTACAGAACGTAATGCCTCAGAAAATCCGATCTGCCCGTTTACACTGCAGTCGCATAGGCACATATCTGATTTATATCTGATTTATTTCCACATATGAATGAGGCCTGAAACGGATCTCAAAATATCCGAATGTATGCGTTTTTTTCGTGTTTACACTGCCACAGAACACATCCGATCTGTGTCACATATAAGCAAAAAATCGGAATTGGGTCACATTTCACTGACAGTGTAAACGAGGCCTCTCACACACTTTACACCCTACTGACACACCAGAAACAACAGAGCCGTAAATCTGCCTCCAGATCTGCCGCCTCCTCATACTCACTTGTAAAGCAGTGATCGTCTTCTGTCTCCAGTACAGCAGGAGGCGCTGCAGCTCTTTAGTCCGCAAATAAACTCACTAAAGAAAGAAAGAAAGAGCGCGCGTGTGATTTGTTTGTGTGTCCTCAGTGTTTTTCTCTCTTGCGTGTTTCATTGAGTGTAAACAGAGTCTTGTCTCTGTGTATTTAAGTGTTGAGACGATGCAGGACACTACAGTGTGTGACAGTAAACAGAGCTTACAGGAGGATCAAACCTCCACAGAGTCTCTGGATTCTGTCTGTAACGCTGGAGAACAGCAGCAGATCCTGCAGACCAAACTGAAGATGTGTTCAGTTAAACTCGTCGACTGCACGAACCTCATGATAAAGATTAAAACTGAACCCACAGAAATCAAAACTGAACCGATGGAAATAAAAACTGAACCCACAGAAGAGGAAGATTGCACTGATGAAGATGATGATTTTATTCCATCAGGTCCCAGCGGGCATATGACCGACCTTCAACGTTTAAATTTGGTTGAAATTAGGTCAGTTGTTTGTTCAACGTTGAAACAACGGTGAATGGTAAACGGTTGAAAAAGGTTAAAAAAATGCTTAAAAATCAACGTTGAAATTTGGTTGAAATAGCGTCAGTTGTTTGTTAAACGTTGATTCAACGTTGAAACAACGTTGAAACAACAGTGAAGTAAACGGTTGCAAAGAAACAATAAAATAATGTTTTATCATTTGTGAATCATTCAGGAAAAAAATAAAAACTAATTTTATGAAATTGATGAAAATATTTAAAGATGTAACAAATAATTGAATATACAGGTAGCGATGTAATCTCGCGAGATTACACGAGACTGGACTGTTTTAACGGGTGTCTGCGAGATCTTGCGTATCACACGAGAAAATGCTTCGGAGAAAGAAGAGGTAAGGAAATATAAAGTCAATAAGTCAATGTTTTAAACACATAACGTTATTTTATTCACATATTCAAGGTGGTATGACTAAAAAGCACGATGCCAATTCGTTTTTTTTTTCTGTTAGTTGCGAATGTATCCGTCATAGTTAATTTGCTAGTTCACGGGATGTTCCCGCCGAAATTGGACTTCGTTATTATGAATATTAATAAATTAATATGATATGTGTTGTTATCAACTAACCACTTGGTTGTTTTTGCTTCAGAAAAGCAACTAGTTTAGCCTGACGTTGTCATACTCAATTCTAGTCAGAATTTGAGTCTGATACCTCTCCATTGAGCTATAATTATGAGGCGTGTCTCAACCGAAAAATGCCTCTGCACTCAATTGGATAGACCTACGACCAATCAGAGCAACGGAGTGTATGTTGAAATTACGTCTTTGCAGCCTGACCGAACTGCTAGTTATTTCGCTACGACACTAACATGGTGATTATACTAAGTCTGAGTTAGCGAATGTACATCAACACCTACTATGTTTACAACATTTCGTTTATATCACAACATGAAGTATTTACTAAGTCATAGAGTATGACTATCTCTTACCATTTGTACGTTAGGTGAACTTCATCCACGACGATACCCTACGTTGGCTTGAAAATATTGGAGCCTAGCATGTCCCTCCACTTATTAGACAACCACGATTCCGGGCTTCCGAAAAGGAGCTGGCAACGACCGCTAATTATATCCATCTCGTCGTGCACGCAGAGTTGCCTCGCCATGATAAGGTTGTCCATTTCAGTTGCGACCAACCTTTGCCGAATCCCATAAGAAGGACGGCAAAAACATCAACAAATGCCCTGCTCGCGTTTCTCTGTTCCTCTTTTAAAATCAATGCTCTGTCGATATCTTTTAGAACAGACTCAATGTCAGAATCCACACATCTGAACTCTACAGCGGCAGCCATTCAACACACGCGCTCTTTGGTGACGTGGTTCATTACGTTACTGTCGTTTATCTGTCAATCATCGTATAAAGCCCGCCCTCACAATTTGATTCGTCGGCCTGTTTTGATATTCTCATAGTAGCTCCTGAACGGTGAATCCCCAGACCGATCTTCCCCGTATTTCAAATCGTGGTGGGCGGGGCTAAGATCGGCTGGCACCCAGGCTACAACTAGTTATAAATGTAAGGGCTTTTTTGGACAACTTTGGTTAAAAAGTGTTGATATCGTAGTTCAGTCAGTGTATATCCGAGAGGTCTTTCAGGCGCCACAGACACCTATCAGCCTTTGGTAAGGAGCAGCAGCAGCTCGAGTGTGGTGCGGTCAGTTAAGCTGCTCTATTTCTCAAATTCATATACTGATTAAGTCTTAAAACATAGATGAGATGTTGGTGTTTTATGGCTCACGAATTCGCAATAACGGATACGTTTAGCAGTTCGTGTAATTGACATTAATCTAAACTTATTGATGACGTTATAACATGGGCGTCGAATCATGCTGAGGTTTTCACGAAGGGGTAACGTTAATGTGTATAAATGCAGTTATAAAATTAAAAGGGACAAGATAGTCGACGTGACCTTCATGTTTCCATGTCAATCAGTCAATCACATGTTACGTTTATGCTGCGGTCATTCGCGCAGTATCCATGATTTTAAGCGGCATGAAACACTTAAGTTAACTACTTTGTACGAAAATGTCATGTCGTGTAAGTTGGCATGTTCTATTCGAATTGAAATAAATTGTAATGGTGTAATTTTGCTTAGTTCTCTTGTTGAATAGTTAGCAAGTTTTCATGGAAATAGAAAATATTGGTTATCTAGACAAATGTGCTCTTATTTTCAGTATATTTTTATAACTCTTTTGTAATGTCTTCGTTATCAGAGCCCTTCAAATTAGAAAAGTGATGATGATCTTGTCAATGCTGAGATTTTCATGCATCAACAGCCATTACATCTGTCTGGATCAGGTAATGTTGTATTAACCCTGCTATTCTACAATATTTACTTAAATACAGTATGCAAGTGTATGCATACATTCTGATAAAGGTCATTATAGAATTCTCTTCCAATATTGCACTAATTTTACTTTTTTATATTTTGTCAGGATTGAACAAGAAACAGACAGCAAGGGGTGTCAGGTCAGAAACTGAACGACACACACAAACACAAGAAACTTCACAGGTGAGAAGTGAGAGTGGCTTTTTAAAAACACCTGCTACTTGTTTCTCAAGACTGGTTTATCATTGTCATTAGAAAAATATAAGAAACTAATTTAGGACGCTTTTTTGTGAAGCGACTCCCATAAAACCTTACAATGCATTTAATATTTGTTTTGTAATCAAATCAAATTCTACTAATCCTAATAATTGAGATACAGTGTTTTGTATTTCACAATTTATGTTTTCTTTTTAAAAGGGGCTATGACTTGTTTTTTTATTTTATTATGTGTTTTAAATTGTAGGCAGATCAACATGCAATTTGAAGACGTGTGATAAAATACAGAGAGGTGAAGTCGTGTGTCTTTCCAGATGCCCAAATCATCCCCGTTAAAAGGTAATGAATAGTGTTATGACAAAAAATGTATTTCAAACTAAAACATTACATTTATGTTTCTATACTAATGAAATATGTTTTTCTTTTTCCAAACTTTATCAAATGCAATGATCGCTAAGATGAGCCTGAAGGGGAGATTTGGGAAGATGCTGTTTCATAAGTCGCTTTGCCAGATCACCTGTGGTAAGTTTGTAAAACGTATATTAAAAATAGGATTAGAACATCTCCTAATCAAAAGTTTTTGATCAGGTCGGGATGTCTGCTAACAAGATGCCTTGCTGGTCTGGGCAAGTTTAAAGTCTTACACAGACAGTCCAGAGGTTCTGAAGTCCATCTTCGATTTCATTGGTAAGGGACTACACAAAAGGCTGTTTGACCCACACGTAAAGCAACCTAAAAAAGCTTTGTTAAAGGAACACGCCCAGATTTTGGGAATTTAGCTTATTCACTGTATCCCCCAGAGTTAGATAAGTCCATACATACCTTTCTCATCTCCGAGCATGCTGTAACTCTGTCTGACGCAGTCCCCGCTAGCTTAGCTTAGCACAAAGACTGGAAGTAAATAGCTTCAGCTAGCATACTGCTACCAATAAGTGAGAAGCTAAGCTAGCGGGGGCTGCGTCGGACAGAGTTACAGCAAGCACGGAGATGAGAAAGGTATGTATGGACTTATCTAACTCTGGGGGATACGGTGAATAAGCTAAATTCCCAAAATCTGTGCGTGTCCCTTTAATCATATAATTTGGGGGGTGTTGAAAATATAAAGTTGATATCACTTAAGCATTCAGTATTGGATTCATTTGTAACCAAATTGACCAGAAGCACCATTCACTATCATAGTATTCTTTTATGCTACTATGTAAGTCAATGGTGCTTCTGGTCAGTTTGGTTGCAGACATTCCTTAAAAAATCTTCAGGTTCATCAGGACGCTTTAAAGGGACACTTCACCCATTTGCATTAAGCTTTGTATAGTTAGAACCCCAGTCATGTTTTTGAATGGTCGTGCATCATTTCCTCAGTTGCCGCTGAGACAGGAGAAATACAGATTTCAGTGTTGCACTTCCTTCTTTCAATGATGTAAAAATCATCATTTTGCATCATTGAAAGAAGGAAGTCCAATATCTTTGTTGAGAGGGTGAGACTGCAAACACCCCTTTTCTCGGTCAAATAGGCACCAAATTCTAAATGTATGTTACATTCCGACTACAAATATGACACACTTTCAATAAAGATTAATGTTTCTATGGGTGAAATGCTCCTTTAAGGTGTAGAAACATCTCAGCAACCTCTAGAGAAATTGGAGGCAACTGAGCTAAATTGCAGATGTTGTTGCAAAGGGTCTGAATATGTATAATGCAAATATGATGTTTTCTTTTTTCATACATTTGCAAAAGTTTCTAAAATTCTGTTTTTACTTTGAAGAAAAAATCTAAACAATTACAGTATCATGCAACAACATAACATTTGAAAGTGAAAGGTATATGATAATTTCTGAATGCACTGTAGATGATCTTAATTGAACCTCATTGTTATCTTCATAAACACAACAGCTTTCTTCCTTCATCAGATGGCTATGCAATGTTTCAAGTCAGACTATCAAAGAAAACACATTTTTTTGTACATGGGCTAAAATGCAGCATTTTTTGAAAATTAAATATATTGTGTTTTTTTTCTCTCTTTAGATGATGTCATCGTCATATTAAGTACAGCATGAGCCAGAATGGATGGGTGGTGGTGGCCATAAGAAGACTGTCAACTAAATCAACAAAATTCATATTTGCAGTTTTTCTTGAATAAAGTTTTTCTATTCAGATGAATAAAATGACTTTTAAACATGATTTTGTTTTCATATTTTATGATTTTATTCTATATTTAGAATATTACACTTCTGCACTACTAACTGGAAACCTAACTGTTTGAAAGAATGTGTTTTTATCTTTAAAAATATTTTTAACAGCTGCTTTCATGTTTATTTGTAAAGGGTAGCCACCTGCCATCTTATTTGTCCACATTTAAACTTTACCTTCTTTAGGTGTTTAGTTTTATTAATGCGGTTGTACTGTAAGTTATGCGCAGCAAGTTGTATTCATATGATAATTGCTTTAAAAATAACACGTTTACAGTAAATCATTTAGTGAGTATTGCAGTGTCAAGTAAAAATCGATATTTAGTGTTAAAAACAACAAGGAAATAGAAGGTTGAAATTGCGTCATGATATCAACCTTAATTCACCTATGTTGAAAGTGTGACGTTGAAACAACGTCGTGAAATCAACGTTGAAATTTTTTGCAAAACCAAAAGGTAATCCAACGTTGATTCAACGTTGGTACCTGACGTTGATTCAACGTTGAATCAACGTTGAAATGCCGACTGGGGTATGTCTCCTTAATTAATGTTGTGTTTTTAACATTTGTAACTGTCATGTGAGCACAGTTTTGGGTCACAAACTCATAATCAAAACATCAAGAAATGTAAGTACTAAAATTTTAATGGAGTTTAGGATATCTGTAATACTTATTGAGCAACAGGCATGTAGGCTTAAAGGGTTAGTTCACCCCAAAATTATTATCATAAATCACTTACTCATGTGTCCTAATAAACCCCCAAGTGCTCAAATTGTCTTAATTTCCAGATATTTTTGATGAAATCTGTGAGGCTTCTGTTTGTCCTACTGACTTTAGTTATTTTCAAAATTGTTTTTAGTTTCCCAGAAAATAATGAAGGACATCACCAAAAAGGTCCATCAGTCTTTCAATATTAATATTATGAAGTGACAAGAACACTTTTGTACGCAGAGATACCAAATTGAATTATTTTATTCAATAATTTGTTCTCTTCTTTAGTTGTTCTTAAGCAGACTACGACATGTCACCTGCTGACGTAGTTTATCCACTTTTTTATTTAAGTGATTATGATTGTAAACAATACCTTAACAGCCTGTTGTCTGTACACTGGCAACTCCGTCAGTAAGAGATGTCATCAGCATGCGCCGTTGTCTGGTTGTGAACGCACACTGAACAACCAAGGAGGAGAACAAATTGTGGAATAAAATGATTTGTTTTGTTTTCTTTGAGCACAGAAGTGTTCTTATTACTTTTTATTACACGGCTCTCTGGAATGCTTGATTCTGATTGGTCAGTTGAGACATTTGCAGGTTCGTTCTTTTCAAATAATAACCGCTCCAAATTAATAACGCATAGCCGGCACTACTTGTACGAGTAAAATCGCTCCGCGCCATATAAAGATCAATAAAGATTACCTTTTGGCGCCATCTTGTGACAAACACTGGAACATTTTGACATTCATTTTAACATGTACGGAAAAAACAAAACATTAAAGCAGTGGATAGAAGAACGAACAGTGACAAGACACAGAGAGCTTACTGAGACTGAACTTGACAAAATAGAGCATGACAGCTACGAAGCCAACACCAAAAAAAAAAAAAAAACAGAATGGGCATTAAAACTTCTCAAAGACTGGCTAAAAGAGAAAAAATTGAGACAGACAAGTATGAACAGAGGATCTTAATAAGGTATTACGATCATTTTATGCATCTGTGCAAAGTTTCGCGGAAGGATAAAAATGTTAATTTAAAACAAATATGCCAATATAATGTTTCAAATTCATATTCATGTCCAGTTTTTTTCTTAAGTGGCAAGTAGCCGTGTAATAAGCGGGATAATGTAGAGTCAGCCGGTAGTTATTGGGAAATAAGCCCCTTCAGTGTGATACAAGACCCTCCGCTTCGCGTCGGGTCCTGATCACACTGTCGGGGCTTATTTCCCAATAACTACCGGCTGCCTCTACATTATCCCTTACATAACACTTTTATTGAATGAATGATAAACCTTTTTGACAATGTCTTTCATTGTTTTCTGGGGGAAAAATGTGAAACTAGCTGAAGCCAATGGGACCGACAGAAACAAAAATATGTAAAAATGTGTTCTGAAGACAATCTGAGCACTTGGGGGTTTAGAACGACACAGGGGTCAATTGTGATTTATGATCAAATTAACATTTTGGGGTGAACTAACCCATTAAAAAAAGACTTAATCTCATTCTAGAATTGTCACCATATAATGCAACAAGAATTCAAAGTCTCTGTACAAAAAATTGCTCTATTTGACTCCTACAAAATTGTAGATTACTCCAAAATAATCATGCATTGCTTTATATGTTTCTTTGTCTTTATCGATCACTTAATCGAAATGTCATTATTGTTTTATCTGATAAATTTATAGAAAATTAGAGTTAGAAAATTATTATTATTGAATTATTGCCCAGCACTACAATATATACAGGTGCTGGTCATATAATTATAATATCATAGTTGATTATTTCACTAAGTCCATTCAAAAGTGAATAAAACTTTTAAAATCATTCCGTTTGTGGTGATAGTTGTAATTCAGGATACGTCCTGTAGGTGGCTAGTTTTCTTTTTTCAAACGTGTGCTGTCGAACTGTTGTATTAAACCAATATTGCTCTCAGAGTCGTGTGACATAGCTCTATATAATCACGGCTGTTATTGCCTTTGCACATATCACACTCCTTCTCGAGCGATATTGCTTAAATATAATCTACTACTAATAATGAACTCTGCAACACATACTACTCCTGACACCTATCTGACACTAAAACAAACAACCACAAGATGGTGCGATTTTCGAAACTC
Organism: Misgurnus anguillicaudatus; assembly: GCF_027580225.2. Lineage (NCBI taxonomy): Eukaryota > Metazoa > Chordata > Actinopteri > Cypriniformes > Cobitidae > Misgurnus > Misgurnus anguillicaudatus. The sequence continues at coordinate 2,561,937 of NW_027395283.1, forward strand.
CTTTATCCAGATTCGATACTCAGACCGAACCAAGGCCTCTTTTGTCATTGGTTACGTGATTTCTACATAAACAACACAAGCCCTGAATCAAGTCTTACCCCCCATTAATTCTCGACACGTGCTCTGTACTTTCACTTCAAATATCCCATCACTAACAATGACCCAGCTGTAATAACAGGACTGACATCTGTCTTCTGTCTATATGTGTGAATCTAGAAAAAGATACAGAATCTCACTTCTTTATCCTTCTTTGTGTAAATAAGAGTGAAAAGACAATTTAATTGTTTCATGTTTCTTTCAGATGTGAAGAGTGATTCATGTTTGGATATAGAAATAACGTCCTCACAATCAAAAGAGCGACTGACAGCACAAACTCTTTCCTGCATCACCTGTGGAAAGACATTCAGCTCACAGAGACTTTTAGAGAGACATGAGAGAAAACACACAGAACAGAAACTCTTCACCAGATCTGAGATCAGCTTTACTACCTTACAAGAGAAGAAATGTCATTCAGAAGACCACAGAGAAAAGAAGAAGTTGTTTCACTGTGAGCAGTGTGGGAAGAGTTTTGTCTTTTCATCTAAACTAAATGTTCACATGAGGACACACAGTGATGAAAAGCCTTTCAACTGCACTGAATGTGGAAAATACTTCAAAACCAAAGACGATCTTAAAGTTCATCAGAGACTTCATACAGGAGAAAAACCTTACGAGTGTCCTCACTGTGAGAAAAGATTTAGCCGTGAACGTGTTCTGAAGACACATGTGCTTTCACACACCAATGAGAGACCGTATCAGTGCAATGAATGTGGAAAAACCTTTAGGGATTCAGGTTTGTTAAAAAAACACCAGAATATTCACTTTAAAGAGAAACTCTATCGGTGTTCACACTGTGATAAACGCTTCTGTTATAAATATCAGCTGATAATCCATGAGAGAGTTCATACTGGAGAGAAACCTTATCACTGTAGTCTCTGTGGGAAGAGTTTTAGTCTAAAGCAGAACTTACTAAATCACAAGAGAATTCATACAGGTGAAAAACCTTTCAAATGCTCTCAGTGTGACAAGATGTTTGCTTATTCAAGTACCTTTAAAGTCCATCAAAGAGTTCATACTGGAGAGAAACCTTATTACTGTAGTCTCTGTGGGAAGAGTTTTAGTCAACAGTCACACTTACAAAATCACAAGAGACTCCATACAGGTGAAAAACCTTACAAATGCTCTCAGTGTGACGAGACGTTTGCTCAGTCAGGTTCCTTAAAATGTCATCAGAAAGTTCACACTGGAGAGAAACCTCATCATTGCAATGTTTTGGGAAGAGTTAATCAAAAGTCAAACTTTGTAAAGCATCAGTGACCTTAATAAAGTTATGACATCAAAAACTTTTAAAGTTTTAAATATTGTTACAAAACAAATTCAATAATAAACCTAACAATTACAAAAAAATAATACTAAATTAAGAACAAATAATGAAATTATGAGCAATATTGCAGATAAATACAACAGAACAAACATACAAATGAAATGCAACAGTGCTGTTTAGGTTTTTCAGATTGATGTAATAGTAGTACTTTATTATGGAGGACGAAAAATGACTTAAAGCACTTATATTTCAAAATTTCTATATTTTTATGAATGAGGTTCTTAAAGGGATAGTTCATGCAAAAATGAAATGTCTTTTACTGTTGAAATAACGTTACCCATGGAAGAACACTCAGGGTGGGTTGCACCAACAAGGATTAAATTAAGCTTAAAGTTTACAGCTAATGTAGGGTTTGTTGATCTCAGTTTAATTTTAATTCGAGTTGTGTTGCACCACTTAAATTTAAACACACATTATTGTATATATACATGTTCATCATGTTTGAGAGCAAAACCAAGTACTTATGTCTTTCACAGATGACATATATTTATACAAATACATTTAGACATTTTAGCATAGTGATTGGTATCAGGATGTGAGGAGACTTTCAACAAGCATAACTATAAATGTTAATAACTACAAATATCCTGCCTTTAAATGACTAAACACATGCAGAACACTGAGCAGATGTCTAGTGCCCTGCAGTAAATCCCTTGGTGTGCCGCAGGGCAAAGTGGGTCGCCTTGCTGGTAAACACATAAAGAATAACAACACAGAAACCTTACTGTTTTTTTATCATTGGGCTACATTTTACAGCAGTTTCAAGCCGAGCAAGAATTGATGCAATAAGTGTATTCACGCTGCGGACTGCTGTGGTGGAAATTCAGCAATAATTTGATAGACTGAGACAAGACAGAATGAATGCTTCAAGAAGAAGAATTTAATGTTTTACCTGCAAGGGCTTCAACATACAAAGCAATCAAATTAATGTATAGCAAAAGCAACTCTCAGTATACTTTTTATTTGCTGCAGATCATTACACTGTTTATCTTATATTGTGCACACTGTCACTCACTGTACACCCTACTGACACACCAGAAACAACAGAGCCGTAAATCTGCCTCCAGATCTGCAGCCTCCTCATACTCACTTGTAAAGCAGTGAGCGTCTTCTGTCTCCAGTACAGCAGGAGGCGCTGCAGCTCTTTAGTCCGCAAATAAACTCACTAAAGAAAGAAAGAAAGAGCGCGCGTGTGATGTGTTTGTAACGTTATATCCTCAGTGTTTTTCTCTCATGCGTGTTTCATGGAGTTTAACCAGAGTCTTGTCTATGTGTATTTAAGCGAAATTTAAGCAAAAATCTCTCCGCTGAAGAAAGAGGTGGCGTTACTGGAGACAACGCTGAGGTCAAGAGGAGATTTAGCAATGAAACGAGAGGTTTGTACAGCTTAAAGATCATGTACCTGAATCAGACAACATCAGATCATTTCTAATCTTACTGTCTGTGTGTGTTGTGTTGTCAGGATGTGGATTGTTGTGAATCTTCATTGTATGTGACTGATGATGTGAGTCTGGATTCAGTGTGGATGAGCAGAGATCAGAGCCGCACACCACAGACACTGCTGGACTCTAAACTCTCTAAAGAGAAATCCAGACACACACAGGACTCCGATCTCTCAGAAATCAAAACTGAACACACAGAAATCAAAACTGAAGAGGAAGATCGCACCGATGAAGATGATGATTTTATTCCATCAGGTATGTCTCCTTAATTATTGTTGTATTTTTACAATTTTATGTCATGTGAGCACCTATTTTGGGTTTTCAGTCTCAATCTCACTAATCAAAAGATCAAGAAATATAAGTACTACAATTTTAAATGAGCTTTTAGGATATCTTTAGTACTTATTGAGCAACACGCATTTGCGCCTGATGCTGCACGAAAAATTACATCTATAGACCCTTTGCAAACACGTGACCTAGACCACGTGACGACGCCATGCTGGACGGCAAAATCACTGACGCACTAGGTTGATTAGTAATAGACGAGCGGGATTTTTGATTAGTTTTAAACAGTTTAAATATATAAAATACATAACTTCTTATATTAAGGAAGTTGTTGTGCAGTTATCGGTAAAGGTAGGGCATTTGGTAGGTCCTCACAAAAAGCGCTATTTAGAGAAGTTAGAGATAGCGGGACTGGATACCGACCCTTACCTTCTTCCTCCTTCAATTTTCACGGACCTCATTAAATCGCCGAGTCTGCCCGACTTCAGCCCGCATGATTTGTACTACTATGTGGTAAACTGGATACCCACATACACTGGTGCTGAAAAGTCTGCAGAGCTGCCAACTTCTGAGTTCAGCTTGGAGTGAGAGAGGTCCTACCTAACCATTTGCCAATTGATAATAGTGTGGATTTTAGCTATTTCTGTGTTAAATAGTTGGAAAAGACTGCGTTAAAATGGTTCACTATACAAATCGAATCATATTTTAGAAATTAAATTGAAATAAAAGCTTTTACTGAGTTTAAATGCCTGAGATAAGAGTCTTTACTATTATTTTATACACTTCTATTATGCTTTTCTTCTGATAAAAGTGCCAAAAAAGTTCTGAAAATCTAATGAATGCTACTGGTCTCTGTAAAATGTATAACTGCAGATAACAGCAGCTTTGATTCAGTTTATCCACTGAGAAAGAGAAGCGTAAAGTGATGATTTGTGATTGGTTACGGACTGTCACAATGAAATAAACCAAATGAGTAGTTTATATTAAACTAAAGCAACAGATAATGTGTATGTCAAGACCATATAATTATATTTCGTATATATTATTGTTTATAGATGTCAAATATCAATTGACTTTTTTCTCTTTTATTAAAACCTGTCACCGCAAACATCACGCAGGCTTGTACTGCTTGCAAACATGCACACGCGAGTGATGGTTGATTAAAATTGCTGTTATCTGAGGGTATCTGCGTGCGTGGAATCCGGTGTTGTGTACCTGGCAGGTCTATGCTTTTCATCCAGACCTTGACGCTTTGTGTGTTCGACTGGTGCGGAGCTGACTGATCTGCGCATGACATCAGAGTAACGCGAGAGCAAAGGTAAAGGCGGATCCTTTTGTAACATTTCGACTTGCTCTCGCGGTACTCTGATGTCCTCGCTGCCGAACTTCCTGCGCAGCGCCACATAAAGTGAAATGCTCTTTGACTCTTTGCAGCAAAGTACCAGCAACATGAGAAGTGGTGGTACCCAAAAGACAGTGAAGGTACGCTAAAATATAAGTGTGTCAGTACTGCGAGCACTGGTTTAGCTACTTACATCGTGAAAATGGATGTGTGGCGTGAGAGCGTGAGAATGGGGTCAATTGCGTGGGTCTCACGGTGAATGCGTGAGAGTTGGCAGGCAGCTATGATTTATGGTGTCACTGCAGCATTAAACAATAACATTCATGTAAAAATAATGTATTTATGCCACTTTTCTGTAATGGTAGGTGCATCATAGCAACACGAAATAACCATTTTATGACCCTAACGAACACAAACACGTACTTGTTCGGCTTGCCGTCCGTCTACAATATAGCACTTCCGCCGTCCGTCATGGCGTCCATAATTCGCGCGAGTAGAGCGTGACGTCACGTGCAAAGGGTCTATTATTTCATGTTTCTAAGTGCTACAGAGGCTTAGATATTACGTTTTTGGTAGACGTTGACAATTCTTAGTATTTTTTCTGAAAACCCTTAGGAGATAAGGGTATTTATCTTAGAATAGCATAGGTTTTATGAGTAAATGGGTTAAAGGGTTAGTTCACCCCAAAATTATAATTTTATCATATTATTTAAAAATGTACAGAAATTTGCCACTCACTTTAGCTTTTAACAAAATGCTCGCCGCAGTTTTAAAATATGAGCAATTTAAAGTTAATAATGTTAAAGTGAAAATGACCAAAAGATAACAACAGATTAAAGGGTACATTCCAGAAGACGTTTTTAAGATATTAAATAAATCTTTGATGTCCCCAGAGTACATATGTGAAGTTTTAGCTCAAAATGCCATATAGGTAATTTATTGTGGCATGTTAAAATAGGCACTTTATGGGTCTTAGCAAAAATGCATCGTTTTTGTGTGTATCCCTTTAAATCCAAATGAGCTGCTCAGGTGGGCGGAGTCTCAAGCGCTAGCGCTGTAGAGAAGACAGAGCATCGAGGGAGATTCTCACGAAAGAAGTTTAAAAAGTCAATTATCTGTTTTATGCAAACATGTTTATCAGCAGATGGGGAACATTGTGGAATAAAAATAAAGACTTTAAAGGCGGAGTCCACGATGTTTGAAAAACGTATTGGAAAAGGAGACGGGCAGACTACCAAAACACACTTATAGCCAATCAAATCAAATCAAATGCCGGGTTGCGTATGTGTGGGGCGGGTCTATCAACAGAAGGTCCAGATTCTATTGGGGTAGGGGCGTGTTTGTTTGGGTGATTTCAAATATCAACATTGGCTTTCAAACATCGTGGACTCCGCCTTTAAGGTCTCATAGTGTTTTAAACAGGCACAATGATTTTCAGCATGTTACAATAAAATACACTTCCACAAGCACTCAGAAGTTTAATTTTTGACCAAACCACACGAGCACATCTGTAATAAAACAACACGTTTAATGCTTGCACTTTAGATAAACAGATCAAATTACATGTTTAAGTTTATTGTGTACCCATATTGAACACATTTGCGTTTCTGTCAGTCTCTCACTCTCTATCTTGTAACTCCTCGTATTAATTTGAAACTTCAGAGAAACATTAAACAACATATTTACTTATTGTATATGATAGTGATGAATAGGCGTTGTTCTCTCACTCTGTCTCGTGCAGTGCATTAAATGATTCCTCGTATTCATTCATATAAACTTCAGAGAAACATATTAAACAACATACTTGAAAGCGAACCGTCGTGTTGCTCTCCCTCTCTCTCTCTCGTTTGTTCACTCGCTCTCTCTGTTGCACTAAGGTAAGGTTAATCCTTTAGAACGTTAATTCAATCTTTAGAAAGATTATTAAAACTACAAGTTATAAGATTGTAGGCTCCTGTTTGTGTTTGAGGGAATACAAACGCGTTGTGCTGTCAGTCATTCTTTCTCTCTGTCTATCGCACTCGTGAGGCCGTTCATGGTTGGATAGCGCAGTTGAAGGGGCGGTGTCATTATAATAAGATCCCCTTAATACGTCATGGGGGGAGCAAAATCCGAATGACCTATATATTGACATGCTTGCAGAGAGCCTTACCAAAACAAAGTTACAGGGTTGCTATTTTTCATGTTTTCTGGGTTGGTAGAAGCACTGGGGACCCAATTATAGCACTTAAACATGGAAAAAGTCTGATTTTCATGGAATGTCCCCTTTAAAGGGCGATTTATAGTCATGCGTAGGTTCTACGCCGTAGCTATTCGTAGCCTGTGCATAGCTCTGCGTAGCCTGACGCGCACCTCGCAAATTTTTTAACAGCGCGCCAGTTCTACGCAGACCTCAAGCACTGTGATTGGTCCACCAGAACCCCTCCCATCAGGTAAAAAAACTGCGTCATAGGTATTTCCGTTTGTGACGATGAAAACAAAGAATGGCCAAGTTGAGGAGTGATTTAACTCAAACTGCAACATCTATAGCACAACTAAAACGAGCCCTTAAGTCTTTCTTGATAAGACAGAATCATGTATATTTAATTCAATTCAATTTTATTTATATAGCGCTTTTCACAAGTGTTAATTGTTGCAAAGCAGCTTTACATGAGTAGATGGAAAGGAGAACACAGAAAATCAATAGATAATATAAGCAGTAGAACATAGCGGCTAAGGTTAAACCGTACAAGCAAGCGTATTAATAATTTTACATATACAGTAAAGTGCTAAGCTAAGCCAAAGTTGGCTGACTCTCCCTGGGACTAAAAACCCCCTAGGAAAAAACCCCGGTGGGAAAAACTCCTAGAAGGATAAAAACCCTTGGGAGAGATTAATATATGTGTGTATATATATATATATAGATACGGTAGGGATAGGAAGCGGGTAAGCGGATTAAGCTGGTTCAGCCGGTGGTCGTTGGTCGCGCATCAGCTAGGCATCACGTTGAAGGACAGCCAGTAGATCAGTGGTGCGATGACCTTCACAGCAACAGGAACTGGGTCTGTTTGTCTCAACAGATATAACTGAGTTATTAATTTTATACACCGTTGAAGCTATAGTATGCCTTCATTGTATTTTGTATGTATGCATACATTACATTAAAAATAGGCTATATGTAAAATGAACACGTATAAATGTATGCAAAAACCTACAGACTAGGGTTGTGCCGATAGACGATAGTATCGTGTATCGACGATCTTCAGACATATCGCCAATGGCAGGCTTTCATGGCGATAGTCATGACGATAGTTGGCGAATGGTTATTAATATTATTATTATTATTATTATTATTATTATCATCATCATCATAGTTTTACATTAACATACACAATGCATGCTTTTCCTTGCATGAGAGTTTGTGGGCTTCACTTTACGCGGAGAGCTTGTAAAGAGAGAATTCCTTCTTGCACGTACCTGCACTTAATGCGCGCGTCTTGGACTCCTTCTAGCACTAAATCCAGCTGCGCTTCTCTCTGTCTCACATGCACGCGTTCTCGCGTCTGTCCGAAGTCTAAACATAAACTAAAGTATTAATCCTTATGTATTTGTTCAGTTTAATGCGTTTCATGCGAGCTGAGGCAAACTTACTTTTTGTTTAAAATATGACCCGCTGCATATTAGCGCATCTCTCTCTCACTCCCGCGAACGTGCAGAGAGCTGCGCTCTGTCCGAAGTCAGATCACTACGTATTAATCCTGTTTATGATATGCTTTTCAATGAGTTGTAGCAACACGTCCCTCGTGTTTAATATATGATTGTGTTTAAAATATGATCGCGTTCCGCTGGACCGATGCGTTTAAAAAGGCACCTGATGTGAGCACCACTGCTTGACGCGTAGCCCTCTCTAACAGCACTAAACAGATGCATTGAATTGTTTGTATGTGCGCGCACGCGCGCGTGTGTGTGTGTGTGCATGCGTGCGTGCGTGCGCAGATGCATGTTTTTACAGTTATTAATTAAGTAATCATTGTTAGGGTTTTAATGACCCGCTCGCATTAATGGCATCAGTTTTAAGAAGGTTGCGGTCATGACGTGTTGCTCTTGTTCTTTTTTGTCCACCTATCAAGTGACTTGTTATAATGAGTAAAAAATTAACAAATAAAAAAATGAGTAAACTACTGCCCCGCCCCCCGATACTATCGTGTATCGCCGATCTCACAGGCTGACGATAGGACGATCTCAAAATAGGGCATATCGCCCAACACTACTACAGACAGGATAAATACCTGTAGGCTATATGAGAGACGAAGCTCTAGATATTATAAATATGACAGGTGATATGATGTGATGATCATGAAGTCTGTTTTAAAGCTCACGTAACACACGCTATTTCTGCATTTCTGATGTTAATCTGGAGTACCTATAGAGTAGTATGACATCCTTTATATCTCTGAAGAGTCTTTAGTTTAATCAGATTTATAAAAGAAAGATTAGCTTTACCGAATCTTTCCGATAACGTACGAAAAAATGAAGAAGGAGGAGTTATACCGCCGGAGGAGCGAGTATGAGTCATGCAACACTACACAACACTGTTTTAACTTATGATTCACTACATGTTCGTGTCATTTATATTATATGCACGCGACTATTTCCAACATAAGACAGAAGTCTTACTTACCTCGTGCAACTCGTCATGACCCGGTTGGGAAAATCCAGCACATCAAACACACACGCAAAACTGCTGCTACCCCGGATAATAAACTATATCCATTGTGTCCATAAGGCTGGATGTCTTCTCCTTACATCCCAAAACACACTTCATCTTTCGTGCCATTGTTGACTTTTGAAATTAAACAAAGCTGAGTGGCGTGATAAGCTGTTAGCAAGCTCTAGCGTCTTCCGCTGATTGACGGGTGGGCGGGGTTTTCCGGGGAAAGCCCATATAAAGAAGTGATACATATCGAAAACCCCTGAAACGTCAGTTAGAACCGTAATCGAAAAAAATTTGCCGAAACTTGTACGAACCCTTGCGAAGTGCATTCGGCACAGAAATACTCTGTAACACGTCCGACTGCTGTTTTGACACTTTGCCTGCGGTTAGCATGAGGAAACAACTCTATAACTGTGTTAATAAGTCAGAATGCTTGAAATACCATTGACCCCCCCCCCCCTTAAGGTCTTGACGCCCTTTACTTTCTATTAGACCTTAACATTTGCATCTCTTTCTCGTCTTTCCGATCAAATATGTTTGTATAAGCGTCAAACTACATCACTCCAGCAGCCCACGTGTCACTGATATAAACGCGAGTTTTGTCTTAGCTTGCTTAAAGTTCAGAAAACTTCACAAATATTAGCATTATGTGCGAGAAGAACTCTTTATTTTGCGCAACAGCTCCTTGCACGCCTAGAGAGACCTCTACACGCGAGAGACTGGCCGGCTGCTGCATGAGCACAGAGAGAGAGAGAGAGAGAGAGAGAGAGAGCAAGCAGTCTTGCTGCCAGACCCGCTGTGGATTCACTGGCACTTATTATAAAAATTACAGAAATAACTCGTTCATTTTTTATGAGTGAATTATTTTACATGTTTCTCCGTCACACTCAGTCTAGCATGCGGGAGGGCAGAGTTAGCCACGCCCACTTATTTGCATTCCACGAAATAGACGGAATAGAAAATTTTTTACGTCTGACATTTTATTCCGCGGTAACGGAATATACCGTCATACCGCCCAGCCCTACTTACATCGACTTTTACTAGCAGTGATTTTAAATGGATCTCCAAATAGCATGACAAACTTCACCTGTCGAGTGCAAACTTTGCATGGGAAGGCCAAACTGTGCTTTTAGCGCACGCCAGCGTGTGAAATATTCTCCCAAAAACACCCTGGTCTTGTTTCTTTCTTCAGAGGCCTTTCTCTCCTTTTCATACAATCAGACCTGCAAACTTGTCGCTTTTCGGCGACAATCGCCGTTTTCTTGGTCAATTGGGTCATTCACGTGAATCGCGTAGAACCGGAGAGTTTTTTTTTGAGGTGGTGGGGGGATGGTGGTTGCGAGGCTGCCCTTTATCTGAATGCTATGCGGGCTAGAATTGCCAAACATTATTGGATAATTCTTATAATTGACATTTCTCTGGGCCAATCGGAATCTTAGCATTCGCTTTTCTCTGGGCCAATCGGAATCTTAGCACTTCCTTCAGAATCTTGAAGACAGCGCGGTCCTTTGGATGAGAGACACATGGAGAGACACACCTGGCTACCACGCGAGTCTGATGGACACTTTTAACGCGAAGGAACCATCTTATTCAAGGTAAGTCAACTTTTTTGGAGCAAAAACAACAACTATTTGTTTGCTTGATTTAAATTAGCGTTAGCTACCGCTAATATTGTATTTTTAGGAACGAGTCAGCGCCGAGTAATGCACTAACGTAGACCTTGCATAAAGTTTGCCTGTACTTCGAGCAAAATGACTAATGTTAGCTAACTTAGCAGGACGATTAGCTAGGCTTATCGTTACCCGGGTGCTCTGCCCTGAGTTCCGAGATATACGGCTAATACTCGAATTCTGAGCTAACGTTACCCAGAGTAACTTCATTACGGTGGCTGTGGTCGCGCTTGCACAGGCAGTCATTCGTGATGTGGGTACATGTGACTGTTTACACAATAGCTGATGCGAGAGTAATGTTAAAGGAAAACCCACCGTTTTTCAATATTTTACTATGTTCTTACCTCAACTTAGACTAATTAATACATCCGTGTCTTTTTTCAATGCATGCACTTAATCTTTGTACATCGCTTTGTGAATGTGTTAGGATTTAGCCTAGCCCCATTCATTCCTGGTGGCTGTATACCTGATAAACAGTAATTTTTAAAAACATAAAGCTGTTTAGATAAAACAATCTGGCGAGCGTGTTGTCCTAGGCACCAACAGCAAATATCTGTATAATAAAGGGCTACATTTTGCATCAAAGTCTGTCAATGAAATCTTTACATTGTGTTGTTAGTTGAATTTACATTATGAACACTAGCACTTTGAGATTGTTTATTCAATGTAAGGAGCCCTACATATAAAATGCATTATTATTATAATTATTAAACAGAAATGTATGTTGATATTCACTGCATATCAACCGTACAGTATGGAGACACGTTGTTTTATCATATTAGTCCTATGTATGATAGTTTGCAAGGTTATATTTTAATGATTTTATTTTACTTTCAGGCAATGCTTCTGGGCACTTTGGTGGAGCACTCACTGCCATTCACAATGGCCCGTCATCGTCAACCTTGCGCAGACGCCGGCTGAGGACAAAGTGGCTCTGTTGCGCGAAGCTTTCGGGAAAATCAGCAAAATATATATTTTTTTCATTTCTGTCTGTCTCTTGTTTTTTTTTATTTCAGTGTCATGCTTCACAACACTTCCAGGCGTTTCCGTGAGTTGTAAATAAAAACATTTGTAAAATATTAAATGTGTCATTCCCCTTAAGCTTCAAGGATGTTTTAACATTGATTTTTGATTAAAGTATGCTGATTTTTGTTAAGTCACGCTCATAATCATATTAAAATCACAAAAAAATAGAGCTGGGGTAACCCCCCACAAATACCCCCCCCCCCCCCCCCTTTCGCGTGACACTGTCACCTTTTTTACTCTGAGGAGTTTGCAGGTCTGACAATTCATGGACACTTTTTCTCTTCCGACCCTCAGACATTTTGAAAAAACGCGGTGAGAACGCGAGCTTCAATGAATGGTTGAAACCGTAGCCCACCACACATATACACCTGAAAGTGCGCATGTGCAGAAAGCGAACCTAGGGATGAGCACATACGACGGCCTTAAAGGCGGAGTCCACGATGTTTAAAAAACGCTTTTGAAAAGGAGAGGGGCCGACTACCAAAACACACTTGTAGCCAATCAGCAGTAAGGAGCGTGTCTACTAACCGACATCCTTGCCGGGTTGCGTATGTGTGGGGCGGGTCTATCAACAGAAGGTCCAGATTCTATTGGGGTAGGGGCGTGTTTGTTTAGGTGATTTCAAATATCAACATTGGCTTTCAAACATCGTGGACTCCGCCTTTAAGTCAACATATCACCAGAATGATTGACAACTGGGATGACCAATAGTTTTGATGATCCACCCGGAAAAAGAAAATTTTCTGCTATACCTTTAATTATTCTGTTTTATGTAGTACTACTGACAAGAACAAAGTCCAGTAATAATAAAGCGAGTGCTCGTACCGCGTTAAACGAATAGTCTACTCATTTTCAATATTAAAATATGTTATTACCTTAACTAAGAATTGTTAATACATCCCTCTATCATCTGTGTGCGTGCACGTAAGCGCTGGAGCGCGCTGCGACGCTTCGATAGCATTTAGCTTAGCCCCATTCATACAGTGGTACCATTTAGAGATAAAGTTAGAAGTGACCAAACACATCAACGTTTTTCCTATTTAAGACGAGTAGTTATACGAAAAAGTTTGGTGGTACAAAATAAAACGTAGCGCTTTTCTAAGCGGATTTAAAAGAGGAACTATATTTTATGGCGTAATAGCACTTTTGGGAGTACTTCGACTCGCATGAAAAGTCCGCTCCCCTTCTCCGTCTCATAATGGGAGAGGGAGGGTGTTACTGCGCCGAGTCGAAGTACTCCCATAAGTGCTATTAAGCCATAAAATATAGTTCCTCTTTTAAATCCGCTTAGAAAAGCGCTACGTTTTATTTTGTACCACCAAACTTGCTCGTATAACTACTCGTCTTAAATAGGAAAAACGTTGATGTGTTTGGTCACTTCTAACTTTATCTCTAAATGATACCATTGAATGAATGGGGCTAAGCTAAATGCTATCGAAGCGTCGCAGCGTGCTCCAGCGCTACGTGCACGCACACAGATGATAGAGGGATGTATCAACAATTCTTAGTTAAGGTAATAACATAGTCTACTCATTTTCAATATTAAAATATTCCTTTAAGATAAAATAGAAAGCATTAGTATATAAATATAGTTTTCTTAAATTTTACCTCGCGCCAAAACAATAACACAAAATGCACTAAATATGAATAAAAAAAGGAATAGTTTCATGACACCAAATACTACTGGTTTGATCTTATTTTTGACCATCAAACACAGATTTCAAAAACAGAATCCCTGTCAGGGATGTAGCCCAGATCAGGCTGTGGTCAGCGGGGTGAGTTAACACTGACGTCCTCTTGTGCATTTGGGACTTGTCCAAATCTTTCTAAGCAAATGTTCAAATAGGCGCTATCTTTACTGTTCGACTGCAGATTTGAATATTATACTTGTATATTCTCGACTGAACTAATCTTAAAACTACACTTTGTGACCAAGAAACGGTAATATTAAGAAATGGCTTTACCTTTTATAGAGTTATTATGACATTCACAACAGCCAAAAGTGTTACCTGTCATTCTGGTCTTCAAATCTGTGGTGGAAGAAAGTACTTCCCCAACAAAGAGGCTTTTAAAATCATTCTGTCGCTGTTTTCTTTTTTCAAATGTGTGCCGTCGAACTGTTGCATAAAAGCAAAATTGCTCTCGGAGTCGTGTGATATAGCTCAGTATCATCATGGCTGTGATTGCCTCTGGCACATAATATCTGTCATTCTCAAGCGATATTGCTTAAATATAATCTACTACTACTAATAATGAACTCTTCAACACATGCTTTTACTTCTCCTGACACCTATCTGACACTAAAACAAACAACCACCGTCCTTTATCCAGTTTCGATACTCAAGGCCTCTTTTGTCATTGGTTACGTGATTTCTACATGAACAACACAAGCCCTGAATCAAGGCTTTATTTGGCACCCCCATTTATTCTCGACATGCGCTCTGAACCCTCACTTCAAATATCCCATCACTAAGAATGACCCAGCTGTAATAACAGGACTGACACCTGTCTTCTGTCTATATGTGTGAATCTAGAAAAAGATACAGAATCTCAATTCTTCATCCTTCTTTGTGTAAATAAGAGTGAAAAGACAATTTATTTGTTTCATGTTTCTTTCAGATGTGAAGAGTGATTCATGTTTGGATATAGAAATAACGTCCTCAACATCAAAAGAGCGACTGACAGCACAAACTCTTTCCTGCATCACCTGTGGAAAGACATTCAGCTCACAGAGACATTTAGAGAGACATGAGAGAAAACACACAGAACAGAAACTCTTCACCAGATCTGAGATCAGCTTTACTATCTTACAAGAGAAGAAACTTAATTCAGAAGAACACAGAGAGAAGAAGAAGAAGCAGTTTCAATGTGAGCAGTGTGGGAGGATTTGTGTCTCTTCATCTAAACTAAATGTTCACATGATGACACACAGTGATGAAAAACCTTTCAACTGCACTGAATGTGGAAAATACTTCAAAACCAAACAAAATCTTAAAATTCATCAGAAAATTCACACTGAAGAGAAACCTTTTCAATGTAGTGTCTGTGGGAAGAGTTTTAGTCATTGGAATAAGTTACTTAATCACAAAAGAATTCATACAGGTGAGAAACCTTTCAAATGCTCTCAGTGTGACAAGACGTTTACTTCTTCAACTAACTTAAAAGTCCATCAGAGAGTTCATACTGGAGAGAAACCTTATTACTGTAGTCTCTGTGGGAAGAGTTTTAGTCAATGGGCTGCATTACGAAATCACAAGAGAATTCATTCAGGTGAAAAACCTTTCAAATGCTCTCAGTGTGACAAGATGTTTGCTCAGTCAAGTTCCTTAAAATACCATCAGAGACTTCATACAGGAGAGAAACCTTTCGTTTGCGCTCAATGTGGAAAGAGCTTCACTATTTCATCTCAATTAATAGTTCATCAGAGAGTTCATACTGGAGAGAAACCTCATCACTGCATAGACTGTGGGAAGAGTTTTAGTCAATGGGCTTCATTACATAATCACAAGAGACTTCATACAGGTGAAAAACCTTTCGAATGCTCTCAGTGTGACAAGACGTTTGTTCAGTCAGGTCACTTGAAAGCCCATCAGATAGTTCACACTGGAAAGAAACCTTAACACTGTAGCGGTACATTCACACTGGGTGAAATCGTTTCCGCTTGACGGGAGGCCTGCCTGTAGCGTGGCCAACGGCCAATCACAGTGGGCGCAACATGTGCTCTGGTCTTCCATAAACGTAATTGGCTGGCTCTGCCTAGGTTATTTGCATAAGGCAATCTGATTGGCTGACGCATGCGTTGCTGCTTGAAATGTTGAGAAATGTTCAACTTCTGCCGCGAGCAACAGCACTGGAGCGGCGCCGACGGTTCCACAAGTCAGTTCGGCAACGCATGACATCACCCATTAATGAATGGGAAGCATTAACGCTTACGCACCGTGTGAAAGTATTGTAATGTTTGTGGGAAAAGTTAATCAACAGTCAAACTTTGTAAAGCATCCATGACCTAAATAAGGTTATGACATCACAAACTTGTATAAAGTTTTAAATTTTGTTAAAAAAAACAATAAATTAAATAATAAACCAACAATTACAAAATAAATGGTAAAATAAGAACAAATAATTAAATTATGAGCAATATTACAGATAAATACAACAGAACAAACATACAAATGAAATGAAACAGTGCTGTTCAGGTTTTTCAGATTGATGTAACAGTAGTACTGTATTATGGAGGACGAAAAATGAATTAAAGCTCTTATATTTAGAACTTTCTACAGTTTTATTTTAGGTTATGATGTCCTTTAAGGGATAAAAGAAATTTCTGTCATCATTTACTCACTCTCATGTTGTTACAAACCTGTATACATTTCTTTGTTCTGATAAACAGAAGGAAGATATTTTGAGGAAAGTTTGAAATCAAGCCACTTGCGAGTCCCATTCGCTTCCATAGTATTCTTTATTCCTACTATGAAGGTGTTGTTTTTTGACTGTTGTTTTATGAGTGAAATAAACAGTTGAAATAACGTTACCCATGGAAGTACACTGAATGTTAGATTCTGTACACTACTGTAAATGTTAGTTTAGTAAACCAAGAGACACAGAGACTAAAAGTTTTTTACCTCACCATGTGTAAGAGCCATATTTCATAGTTTTATTGTTAATTCAATCTTATATATGTGTTTAAATCTGTGATTAATGAGCAAAATAAAAGTGTAATTTGATATTTTGGAAAACTTTTATCTTGAAGCTCCAGAAGATAATTGGTCAAGTTGACCCAAGTTTTGAGGTAGGCTGCGTCCGAAAACTCTAAATTGCTGCCTTCTGAGGCAGCTTTCCAGGGCAGGAAGGCATCAAGGCATGTCCGAATTCAATGTTTGGTTTACTTCCTGCCTCCTGAGATACCTATGCGTGGACGTACATTAAGAATGTGATTGGTCGAGTCCGGTCGAGTTCGAAAAAATAAAATGGCGGCCAAGGACGCGACTGGACCACCAATTTAGTGTAAATAAAGGTAGATTTTTACTTTTTACACCTTTTAATTGCATTTCTAGCAAGAAATTAGTATTGTAGTTTTCAAATATGTGATTAGTTATCACAAAGGCGCGCTCTGTTTAAATTTCAAACACGCTGCCTTTGAAGTGTGTCCGAAAGTCTTTCTCTGAGCTACCTTCATGCCTCCGAAGTCATTTCCTCATGAGGCAGCGAGGCAACGAGTCACTGCCTTGAGTTTTCGGACGCAGCGAAAGAAAGATTGGAGCTCATCAGCGCCCCCTTTGCCCCCTTGATGCAGTCTCTGGGGAAGCCTGCACTGCAGCAGGCTTCACGCACTTTACCAACCCAGAAGTCCTTGTGAAAGAGCAATCAGACCAATCGGACGACGGAAGGGAGGAGTTCACACTGACGGGCAACTCCTCCTCCCAGACTCGGCGTGATGCTTGATCAAGTCTGTCCCAAAATACGACTCCGGTGCACCCACGTGGACTCGTATCAAGGGTCCCTAAAGTCTGCACTCTATGATGTCATCAAAGTGTGGACTCTAAAGAGAAGGACCACAAGTCCGGAGTGTGCCATTTGGGACAGGGCCTCTCTCGCTGAAGGGGAGTTGGCCCTTCTTGTTCGCTACAAAGAATCGGCTTTTAGAGCCGGTTCGTTTGCGAACAACCCATCACTAGACGTAACGTCAATGCCTTAAATTAGAATTTTTCAACCAGGTTAGGTGCCAAGCTTATGTCAAACTCTATACATCTTAATGGTACAACCTACAATTCCAGACAGTCATGTTATGCCTTCTCTCAATCACAGTCAAGTTAAAGGCGGAGTCTACGATGTTTGAAAAACACTTTGGAAAAGGAGACGGGCCGACTACCAAAACACACTTATAGCCAATCAGCAGTAAGGAGCGTGTCTACTAACCGTCATCGTTGCCTGGGTTGCGTATGTGTGCGGCGGGTCTATCAAAAGAAGGTCCACATTCTATTGGGGTAGGGGTGTGATTGTTTAGGTGATTTCAAATATCAACATTGGCTTTCAAACATTGTGGACTCCGCCTTTAATACACAAAATAAACGATAAGGCAAAATATCATCCAATACTGTTTACTAGTGTTTCCTGGGATGATAAACTTCCATGTTCATCATCACAGTATTTTAATGACAATCACAGTTGAATGTAATGTGGTAGTGAAAAGGAAAGTAATTGTAGGCTACTGGTATCTATAAACGTGTTTCCTGTTTACAAACATTACAGGGTGCGCGTGCACCCTGGAGGCAGAAAGCTAGCCCGATTTGTGAGCTGGTCCGCTACCGCAACATCCTTAAGCATTGAAGCTTTCTTTATTGTTTGTATATAACTGCTGACTAAATAAAACTTGATTTTAGTTTAATCTATTTTTCTGTCTTTAATTTTGCAGTGTTTTTGTGATACATGTATGAATTATCATGTTAGTAACATAGCTGCATCTACTGGTATGTTAAACATCAGCACCCACTGGCTCTGTTGGTACAATTAACCACGCAACAACTCCTTGGCATTTTGACTTACAGACACCATTAGTGGTTGATGTCCTCTTCTGGTTGTGATGTTAGAAACTCCGGAAGATCGTCCTCCATTGCAGAGCTTTATGTGGCGTTTAATCACACAGAAGTAAGTTTTATAATTCTTTAATAACAGTAGTTATATATCTACAAACAGCGGACATCCATAACGCTATTGCCTAATGAACTGCCTCAGGTGATGCTGAGCGCTGCGCTGCGGTTGCTTGTGAGTACACATTTGTTTGGAAAAAATACAGCAGGCTCTTTTTGTAAGTGAACGCAATATTTGCAATTGTTGAAATATAATTTTAAGTCATTGTCTTTTTCTTATTGTATATATATATTTTCATCATGTTTGAGAGCAAAACCAAGTAACTTTGTCCTGTAAATAATAATGTAAGTGCAGGTTCCTGCGAGTTCCTGTCTCATCTTATTATGAAAGAAAATAGACAGGTATCTCTGGCCCTAGTACCTTTGTTTCATTGTTTGAGTTGATGGCCATTTGTTTATGCTTGGGCCAAGGGTCTGAGTCAAATGTGAATGGTAAGCCTAAGATGTGAACCCATTTCTATGATAATGAAATGGTCCAAGTGAGACAGTGGGTAAAATGGTAATGTTGATGGGATTAAGGGTTGGTGAAACTGAAGGATTGGGAGTGGCAGGGTTACTTCCTTTCAATGTCTCAATGTTCAGTCGCTTAAGTGCGATTCGGGACTGATCTGAGAGCAACTCTGAGTAAGGAAAAGACGAAAACTTTAATCTTAGTGAGGAGGCAGGGTTGACCCTGTTGCTACGTGTGACACAATCTTTTGAAGACTGTGATTGGTTGGTTGTCCAAGAAGGAAGAGATGAAAAGTTTCATCAATTTGAAATTACAGGTATACTTTTAACTATTATATATATATATATATATATATATATATATATATATATATATATATATATATATATACACACACAAAATAAAAAATTGAGTAAATATACAACATAGAATTAATATATAATTAATATTTATTATAAAATAAATAAAGTATAAACTTATATATAAGTGCTGTTAATGTCAAACTTAACGTATTAGATAGAAAAAATACAACGAGACACATTGGTGTAACAGACCTAAATCATCTTTGCTGCATAGTTGCATTTTTTCTAGTTACCGAATCTGTTATTGTAGTTAATGTAGTGATTACTTTTATTTCTTGCGCTATATTATATTATTATGTCTCTAATAAGATCGGTCACAAACATGATTTCTGTACGATCTAATGTGTTGCATGTTATTAACTTACTGTCATGCACTGTGCAACATTTTATGTCTCCCTCTTCGTGTTTTGTCCACTTTCCCGGTTGCTAAAAAACTCTTAAGCCTCTTAAAAGTCCTCATCCGTACTCCTATCAATTTTGACCTTAAGACCTCTTTTAAGGGTTAAGATGCTTTCTGAATTACTTTTTTCTTTACTAGGATTTTTTCTTTAATTTTAAGAGTAAACGCCCACAATTCTAAGAATTTTCTTAGAAATGCGTCACTTGGAGCTACTCTTTGCATTAAGATTCTTTATGAATACGGTCCCTGGTTGTATATGGTCAATTGGTCATCATGATGGTCTTTAAAATTCATATTTGAAGTTTTAACAGCTAAACAACCCTGCTAAAAAACAATAGACACCGAAATTCTATTGGTTTTATTGGGAATTGTATTGGTTCTAATGGAATATGGCCCAAAACACACTACAGTGTAGTGGTTTTAATGGTAAAAGCTAATGGTTCCTATTGGTATTTTAATGGAAACCATTAGAATCTTCTGTAATGGTTTTGTTGTTTTTTTCAGCAGGGAAAAATATCACAAATATTACATTTTGGTCTGGTTTTATTTTTGTAGTGAACAGATGTGATTTACTACCTAACGAAAACGTGGCAATTAAGTATTTTACAACGTTTATAGGGTGTGGTTTTTAAAACGTTTTTAAAATGTTGTGCTGCAACATTACCTAATTGAAAATACAACGTTGTGAAAAGTTTGTGATTGTATTTTTAATCTGATAATAATATATTTTGTCCTACGGTGTCCTATCTTTATTACATTTAAAGCTTGATGTTTTGTTTTTATTCTTCAGCAATTATTTTCCCACCCTTTCTTTTCATTTAGTCATTACTTTATACAATAGTTCGTGATGATTTCTGGCCATAAAAGAGACGCATACTTGTTTTGCTAAATCCATTGTAAAGCAGTGAGCGTCTTCTCTCTCCAGTACAGCAGGAGGCGCTGCAGCTCTTTAGTCCGCAGATAAACTCACTAAAGAAAGAAAGAAAGAGCGCGCGTGTGATGTGTTTGTGTATCCTCAGTGTTTTTCTCTCTTGCGTGTTTCATTTAGTTTAAACAGACTCTTGTTTCTGTGTATTTTACTGTTGAGATGTACTGTGCTGTAAATCCGTATGAAGTGATCTGTCCATGCTGGATATATTAATGATTTCATCACAAAAAACTCTTAGGTGAAGAAAGAGGTGGCGTTACTGGAGACAAAGCTGAGGTCAAGAGGAGATTTAGCAATGAAACGAGAGGTTTGTTACAGCTTAAACATCATTTACCTGAATCAGACAACATCAAATCATTTCTAATTTTACTTTCTGTGTTGTGTTGTCAGGATGTGGATTGTTGTGAATCTTCAGTGTATGTGACTGATGATGGGAGTCTGGATTCAGTGTGGATGAGCAGAGATCAGAGCCGCACACCACAGACACTGCTGGACTCTAAACTCTCTGAAGAGAAATCCAGACACACACAAGACTCTGATCTCAGTCTGACTTTACTCTGTTATACTGAGTCAAAGCTCACAGACACTCAGGACACTACAGTGTGTGACAGTAAACAGAGCTTACAGGAGGATCAAACCTCCACAGAGTCTCTGGATTCTGTCTGTAACGCTGGAGAACAGCAGCAGATCCTGCAGACCAAACTGAAGATGTGTTCAGTTAAACTCATCGACTGCACGAACCTCATGATGAAGATTAAAACTGAACGCACAGAAATCAAAACTGAACCCACAGAAATCAAAACTGAACCCACAGAAATCAAAACTGAACCCACAGAAGAGAAAGATCGCACTGAGGAAGATGATGTTTTTATTTCATCAGGTATGTCTCCTCAATTATTTTCAAACATTTTTAACGGTTATGAGAGCACCTATTTTGGGTTTTCAGTCAAAAACTCACTAATCAAAAGACCAAAAAAGTGCTAAAATGTTTAAGGAGTTTATGATATCTTTAATACTTATTGTGGAACATGCATGTAGGCTTAAATGTTTAGTTCACCAATTCTCTTCAGAACACATTTTTAGATATTTTTGATGAAAACTGGGAGCTCAGCCAACACAGAACATTCCCTGTAGGTTTTTTTAAGATATAATAGTTATGATGACCAAATTTTCACATATATTGTACGTTACCTTCTCAACAAACAAATCACATTAATTAAAATAAATAACTAAAAGACAGATAAAAAATAAAATAATAAAACAAAAACTCAGACATCAGGGTCTTCGAAAAGTTTAAAGTCCTTCAACATGTTAAGTTATCTAAATCCACTTTTCAGTTTTACTTTTTTTAAAGATTTGCAGTCAATTTCAAAATTATTTTTGAAAAACAGAAAAAAATGGCTTCATTTTCATATATTTACATTTATGAATGTAAAATTTTCCCATGATAAACAAATTGTTCAATAAAATTTAATTTGTTTATCTCTCATAAGTGTACCAAAAATAATATCATTTTTAGAGAAATCTAAAACAAATGGTCTGTTGTTTCAATCTCAAAATCACAGAAAGTACAATTATTGTGATCAATATTAAATCTATATTTCAGCAATTCTAAGGAAGGGTAAATATCATTAAAGATTTTAAAATGTACTTCCTTGGCTTTAGGATGTAAGGGAAAAGAAAGATACATAGCCCTTAGCTTGTTAACAGAGCTCTTGGAAACAATTTGAAATATATTGTTTTGATTATCTTGAATCAGGAATTTCTCTGGGGTTTGCAATTTACATATTAATTTATTTGATATCTTATTCCTAATAAAATCCTGGTCATTTATTTTCAATGTGGGTAGATGAGGGACCACAGATAAATTGGACAGTGCATTTCTGACCAACATAACAAAACACTTAGGAATACTGTTCAAAAGCATATCATACTTCTTGCCCTCACATTGAAAATTATATTTTTCACAAAAGGTCCTTTGACTCATAAACAGGCCGCCTTCATTTAGCAGGTGAACCTGCAGGCATTTGTTATAATACATAATGCTGGTTTTCATTACGAAGCCTACTTATTACTGTAATGTGTTTACTTGTTTTGATACTTTATTTGAACAAATTATTATTGCATCATCATTATTATGTCATTTTATGGTAATTGCTAAATTGGGTCTATTTTATTACCAGAAATATCAAAATACTTCATTATCAATTAGCAAAATAATTGTTAGGGACAGTCCTAGATTAAACACCGGCTGCTGAAGCATTCATGAAATAAACCATTTTAGGTGCATTAGCGCCACCTTTTGGACTGGAGTGTTGCTCTCCTTATAAAAATGACGGCATCAAAACCTTATGGCGAAATGACAATATTTTTGCTAGTCAATTTTATTTCATCCAGTGACATGATGGGTTTAAATTTCATTCAGGAAATTTTGGGAAACTGCACAACTGACAGACTTTGAGCGCACCGCCAATGGTGCGCGTGTGTGTCCATGTCTGGGTTCCCTGAAACCTTCTTAGCTTTACATAATTAGGGCCCGAGCACACCTGTGTGAGGACCCTATTGTTTTTGCTCAGTTTCTTCTTCTTTTCTTCTCCGAAATGAATTGCATTTTTGAGGGCCTAAACATGCTCGAAAACTCATGAAACTTTGCACACGCGTCAGAAGTGACGAAAATTTACATGTGGTATAGGCGTCAGAAGTGGGCGTGTAGAAATGGCTCGATAGCGCCACCTGCAAAATTTCAAAAGAACAACCCTCCCGCTACGAAAAACGTACAGATACGAAATTTAGTAGGGTCATGTATCACCT